>NC_054498.1:10462023-10781599 GCF_017639515.1 Carcharodon carcharias | reverse complement strand
CAACCAAAGAGACAATAAAGAAAAAAGAAGGAGCAAAGTTCCTCCTCCTCCTCCATCAGCTAGCTTCTGATTTCTAAAGAGGGCTGAAGGCCCACATTACGATTTACAATCCTTATATACTTCTCACATGCAGAAAGGTGTCTCAAAACACTTCACAGGATAGTGGAGCTCAGATGAAATGAGATTTTAGAAACAGTTGTCAAATCTGGTAGGAGGGGGAAGCTTCTGGAGTTCACACATGCAAAGTTAAATATGCTGCCAATTATTCAATGTTCCTCAATGGGGTGCACTGTTGAAATTCTCGCAGATTGAAATCTTCTGAAATCATTTAGCTTGACAGGAACTTCCACTTTTACATTATTAATCTCACTGCAAAAAGCCACGAAAAAGTTACACCTTAGTCATTTGGTAGTAGATAACTTGCTGAAAAAAGAGACATGTCGAAGCTTTTCCTCTTGCACTCATCAGGACACTTCGCAAGAATACCAAACGTAAAGGGAACAACAGTTTATACCGTATGAGAAGAGAGTGCTGATTGGTTGGCACATGGACTCTGAGGAGTTGCCATGGAGAGTATACCAATTGATGTTGAATGACAGTTAACTGCTGAGCACTGATTGAAATTTAAACCAGGCAGCTTGATCCTGTTTGGTCAAGGCATTGTCCTGAGGAATGAATCAGCAAATGGCTATCACTTATTTTGTTGTTAGCTGAAACAGGCACAATGTATGTACATGTTTTTTCTGTCTGCAAAGGGCCCTGTATATCAATCTTTACAGCTTCCTGTACAGGCAAATGTGCCACACTGTAATCCTCAACACGCTAAGAATTACACTGACAACCAATTTAAGATAGTCAGTCAGGCTCGCAGTGTGGTGCATTTGAATGTGCTGGAAGCTACATATATCAATACACCTGGCCCTGTTCTTTGCAAACAGAAAGAATACGTATACTGAGTCTATTTCAACTAAACAAAATAAGTGACAGCCATTTGCTAACTCATTCCTCAGGGCAATGCCATAACCAATCAGGGTCAAGCTGCCTGGTTTAAATTTCAAACAATGATTGGCAGTTAACTGCCAGTCACTATCAACTGATGCATTCTCAATGGCAAAGCCTCAGAATCCACTTGCCAATCAGCACTTTCTTCTCGTATAGTATAAACTGTTGTCCCCTTTACATTTGGTATTCTTGTGGTGTCCTGATGAGTGCAAGATGAAAAGCTTCAACGTCTCTTTTTTCAACAATACTCAAGATACACCTTGCTGAATAAGGTGTAACTGGGTTTTTAATGGCATACTAAGTCCATAATTACTACTGGTCAGTCTCATTGGTTCTGAAAAAACTTATTTTATATTTGTAAAATGGCAAATCAATTATGATAAAAATCCACATTTTTAAAGTAATATTTTCTTTTAAAGTTGATAATATTTCAGCTTCTGCCTTAATCAAACATGCATTTCCCAATCCTTATGTTGCATAATATTTTTTAAAAATGAAGGATAACCAGTGGTTTGCTGCCCGAGAGAATTCTTCAATGTGATTGGCCGCTTAGTCTGCTGGATGACCTCACTGCTGCAGGATGTCAGAATCAAGGCAACATTGGGAAAGGAGAAACTCATACCAGGGTGACCACTAGAGCTATGTGGGCAGCTTTCTTCAAAATGAGTTGTGATCATTGTCACTTCGCTGCTGCCTACAAAATACCGGCCACTGAATGCAGTGTTTCTGCTTCATCATCTCCCAATAAGTCACTTGTGGCCATTTAATTAACTGTCAGCATTTCTTAATATTAGGTGAGTTGTCTCTCAAGAGAATTTGGAAAGGCAAAATTTATAAGTCATATTGGTGCTTATTTTCACAGTTCCATATAAAATGCACCAGAAAACAACTTAACTCATGCTCATTATAGTTTATTGAAAACTGAATGGAAAAAATGCATGCAGTGTTGGCATGGTAAAATTTCAGACTTACAATCATATTTTATCAAAATCCATATGACTATACTACTATAGGTAAGAAGGGCAAATATGAAAGACAGTTTAGCAAGTGTGCATTAAGCACCAAAGCAACTTTGACCCATGAGTAAAAACATGAATTAAAATAAATACTAGAACACTGGTAATTCAGGTTTGGCATTTCAGTTGCTGAAATGGAGAGTTTTAATTATAGCACAACACAAGACCAATTAAGTACAGTACCTGAAGACGAAAGTTCCAGTAACGGAAAATTAAAGGGTATACATGACAAGCTTACAGAAGCACGCTTACACAAAAAAATTAAGCACCAACGGAATGCTAGCTTTTCACCCCCATAACTTCCACTGGCCAAAGCCTTGTACTGTGTATTTGTCTTACACCAAATGTAACCTATTTTTCCATCTCGTCTTTCTCTATCAATGAAGCTATTATACAGAAGGGTTCAAGTTTGAAGCAATCCTCTAACTAAAAATCCCCATAGCATGATTTCAAAATGCCCCCAGTTGAAAAACATACGACTTTGTTGAGTCATGGAGCACTGTCCACATCTGAAATAGTTTAAAAATCCCATTATCCTTTTGCCATACACTGCAGCTTCAAAATTGCAAACAAGCCAACCAGTCAATTTCAACGTTATTTATACTACCAAGTTTGAACTCAGCAACTAGCAAAAGCTCACCCAATTTCTTAAAGCCAAGCTTCCCACTGGATATATTCAACACTGCAGGAATTTGAAGCTCGGCTGCTGTATCTCAGCACAACTTGGGTGCTAGTTCATTAATTTACTTTCTCTGTCTTGTTAAATGAAGCTGAGCAGACTAGCATAGTCAATCCAACATCAAACCTTATTTTTCAACTTCATCTGCAATATATAATGGTTTGTCCACAAAACAATGATTATGATAGCCAAACCGAGCCTTGCATCTAACCTTGAAAATTAGGAAACATCAGTTTTCATAAAAGTAATTGATACCACTCTTTCATGAACAACTGGCCTCAAGGCCTTGAAGTCAGTTTTCTAGCAAAATAACATTATAATTTTTTAAATTATACTACACAGATGTAAACACAAAGCAATGCAGCTTGCATTCCAGGACATCACTGCAGGAGATCCTAGTAGTGTCCTAGACCCAGCCATCTTCAGCTGCTTCAATGACCTTCCTTCCATCATAAGGTTAGAAGTGAGGATGTTCGCTAATAATTGCACAATGCTCAGCACCATTCACGACTCCTCAGATACTGAAGCAGTCCACGTCCAAATGCAGCTTGACCCGGACAACATCCAGGCTTAGGCTGACAAGTGGCAAATGCCACATAAGTGCCAGGCAATGACCACCTCCAACAAGAGAGAATCTAACCACTGTGCCTTGACATTCAATGGCATTACCATCTTGGAATCCCACACTATCAACATCCTGGGGGGGTTACCATTTACCAGAAACTGAACTAGACTAGCCATATAAACACTGTGGCTACAAGAGCAGGTCAGAGGCTAGGAGTCCTGTGGCAAGTAACTCACCACCTGACTCCCCAAAGCCTGTCCATCATCTACAAAGCACAGATCAGGAGTGTGATGGAATACTCTTGTCTGGATGAGTGTAGCTCCCACAACAGTCAAGAAGCTTGACACCATCCAGGACAAAACAGTCTGCTGTATTGGCACCCCATCCACATACACTCACTTCCAATGATACACAACTGCAGCAGTGTGCGCCATCTACAAGATGCACTGCAGGAACTCACCAAGCCTTCTTAGACAACATTTTCCAAACCAGCGACCTCTACCATCTAGAAGGACAAGGGCAGCAGACACGTGGGAACATCACTACCTGGAAGGGCCCTTCCAAGCCACTCACCATCCTGATTTGGAACTATATTGCCATTCCCTCTCTGTCACATTCAAGAAGGCAGATCACCACCACCTTCTCCAGGGATAGGCAATAATTGCTGGCCCAGCCAGAGACACCCACATCTCATGAATGAATTTTTTTTTAATGTTAACAAGGAATCAAAATATTTATTCCTTGTTGTGCACATTTCATCTTTTCCTCTGTTATCCATGCTGCAAAAATCTTAAGATGTCACATCGCAGTGCAGAACTTGAATATTGCTGAAAAGAGAGACACTTTGCCGAGGTTTTCATCCTGTGTTTGCCCTGATGGGTGCAAGATGCAAAGCTTCGGCAATGTGCCTCTCTTTTCAGTGATATTCAAATTAAATGTAGTCGGAGTGACCTGGAAAATAAATTATAAAAAACAAAATCACCAAAAGGAAACCTAGTGTCAAGGAGTTAAGCTATAACTTAATGTGTCTGAACCTGAATTCTCTCTGAAGTAATTAAAACTTCTAAATTGAAAAGTTACCAAGTTTGATTCAATCGTACTGTCTCAAAGATGCTAACTTGTCAGTTCTCCAGCATGATGGTACTGCATTCTTAGGAAGGACTCAGCAAATTCCACAACAAAACTGTCAGGAATAAAATCTCAATACCATAATCGCACATTCAATTTATTATGATACTGGAATTCCAGCCAAGTTAACATTCATCGCACAGTCAGCCTGAACGCACAAGAGACAACTTGTCACATTTTGAATTCATAAATGCAAACCTAGTCACCCCAAGTGCAATAAGTACTGACTAACTTAAGTATCTCAAGTTTGAAACTTTACAATCATTCAAGGTTTTATTTGATACTTACCCACACCAAAGCACACATGAGTAAAATGATGGACAGCAGTTAAATACATAGTGCTCAACACGTTCAGTACCAAAGTTGGAATCCATTTCAGTGTAATACTGGGAGTACTGGATCACTGAAGGTCCTCTCGGGAACCACATTCCCATCTGCCTGTTTCATTGGTTTAGGCCAACACTAAACACCTCTATTCAAAGAGCAGCTCTTTTGGCCCAGTCAACATTGCTCACTTAACCAGCAGTACCAAACATAGATAAAATGGATGGACATTTATTTAATTTCCTGTTTGAGACCTTGCAATGCACAAATTGGCTGTTAGGTTTACTTAAAAATACAACAGTGGCTACATTTCAAAAGCAATCTATGAGAATGTGAAGCATTCAGAGATGTCCTGCTGGCAAAAAGGTGCCAAAAAACAGCAAACTGTTCCTTCAAATCAGCAGAGCCCATAAAAAAGTGAAGTGATTTCAGTCCCGAGGTTAACAGCGTTTTCTATGCAACACAATATCAAACTAAGGATAATGCTATCTTTCTTTAATCAGAGTTGAACCAATCAGCTTGAGCAAAGTATATCAATACGTATTTAATTTATACTGTGGAGCAGCTACAATGAACAATAAATGGCATGCCTATGACCATTCAAAGCTTAGTTAACCTGTTAACAGCAGCATTGCCAAGTATCCATGAAGAATAGCTGACCACAGTCTATAATATGCCAGTAGTCCATGACTGCTCACAATGGCCATATTGAGAAACAGATGAGGGAAACTCTGCCTTCTCTAGTGTAAAACTGGCAGAAAATAACCAGCCTAGCAGGTTTACAATTGCAGCCAGACACCAGCCTTGGATTCATATCAGGCTTATCCCACAATAGAAAATCTAAGTGTAACAATGCTCCCACTCCCTGAAGCAACCCCTTCCTTTAAATGAAGACATGCCAATTCCACAAACAAGCAAGGCTAAGCTTATTAGCTGACACAAAAAACATAATTGTTGAAAACGCATCCATGAGATTATTTTTAAAAATTAACCCACATGGCTGTTATTAAAAACAAAGACCTCTTCTGATTTTGGCTGGGATTGGAAACGGGTTTAGGCAGTGGCAGGGGGACGGCTGATGGAAAAATGGTTTATGGCCAATAGCAAGAAACGGATAACAGTGTGCATTATTGCTGGACAAAACGACAAAATGATACACATGGATTAACAACAATATGGCGCCATTAAGCATGCAAATAAAATACTTACACCACGTGTATCGGTTGCTGTGGTCTGCTGACTTGATACACGTTCTCGTGGGATCAAGTTCTTTATTACAGAACTTAGTACTGCTCCAAGTTGGTCTACTCTATACATGTAATCTGCATAATAAACTTCAGACTGATTTAACTCCAAGCGGATTAATCTTTTGCTTAATGTTCTATAAACTTCTCATGCAGATATCCATTTTGCCTGGACAAGGCATTCTGTTATTAAAGAGACACTTTGGATGAAAACTCATAGCTCCAAACCCTTTAACGATTGGTATTCTTAAACAATCAAATTACTCTGACTCTGGTGAGCACATTTATAACACTGTTCAAGCAGCAAATGTAAACTGCACAAAATCTTTACAGGCTCAGCTACACACTACAAAATATGGCATTTAGTTGAAACAGCTACTAGCAATCACAACAACATCTTGCACTTATATAGTATCTTTCGCATAGTAAGGCATCCCAAGTGACTTCTCAGAAGTGTTATCAAATAATTTGACACTGAGCCAAAGAAGCACAGGTGACCAAAAGCTTGGTCGAAGAGTTAAGTCTTAGGCAGTATCTTACAGGAGGAGAGAGAGGTAGAGAGATGGAGAGTTTTAGGGAGGAAATTCAAGCTCTTGGGCCACAAGCAACTGAAAGCACGCTGCCAATGGTGGAGGGATTAAATAATGGAGGAGCGCAAGATGCCAGAATTGAAAGCGCAGAGATCTTGGAGACTCGCAGAGCTGGGGGAGGTTAGAGATGGGGATCGCAAGGCCACAGATGGATTTGAAGACAAAGGCGCAAATTTTAAATTTGTGGTATTGCTGGACTGGAAGCCAGTGTAAGTCAGCAAGCACAGGGGTAATGGGTGAAAGAAGAAAGATACGGGAAAGTTTGCTGATGGCAAGTCCCCATTTCATTTATCAAAAAAGAATGATTTGGTGCTGTGAAACAGCATGGATTTGGTCAAAGTATTCAATACAGTACACAACTGAATTCAGTGAGGCTGCACTCACAAAGCAGAGCCTCGCTGGACAGGAGCCAGAGGTTGAGCTAAAGCACCTTTCATACTTTCATCAAGTTAGACTCCATTCTGGGAGCAGTTTTACTGAGTTTTTCCTGAAAATCTTTTACAGTCTAATTGCAGTTTTTGAGAAAACAATATTGCATCTAAACACAATATCCAATAGCCTGCGTATAATGCAACGAATGATTAAAACTGCCCAAACTGGGCATCTTGTCAATCCAGCACTTGGCCAAAATTCAGAGGATATCAAAGGTCAGAGCAGTCCATTAATCTCAACTATAACCTAAAACATAACACTCCAATTGATGTCATTCTGTACAACATACACAGTTGGGTTTGCCAGGTGGCCTTACTGGATTCATTCTGTTTTACTGGTGGCGGGTCATCATAGTGGTTCCTAATAAATGGCAAATACCACTAATCGAATTATGCTTTGAAATGAAATGCTGCAGGGTCTTACTCTGCTGTAGGTTCGACAGCAATAGTGCACAATAATACACAGGAAGGAGGGTTAAGAGGTGTCAATGGATTCACTTACGATAAAGTGACAAGACTTGAGCAATGCTGACTGAAGCCACTCCTGAGAAGCGCATTGGGATGTTACATAACTTTAAATGTGCTATATAAATATAAGTTGTTGTTGATAATACACCTCCACATTAAGAGAATTTATGGAGATGTAGCAAAACTGATTAATACCTTCGGAGAGAGCAGACAGCCATGATCATTTGATTTATGTTGATCTAGGCTGAAATAATATGCAGTGAACTCAGTTTACGCCAAATAACGGGCCACAACTTCCGATGGAGCAGTAACTGAGTTTGATTGCCACTCCGCTTGAAAGTACTTACCTTGAAATCCAGGCGGTCCTATCTCACTCAATCTTCTGGCTCAGGCCAGGCAAGATCTGGGCAATGCAGTGCATCCCTGTAAGTTGGGCCTGGTGGCAATAGTGGAGGGGTATCCTGTAGGTTGGTTTCAATCGGGGTTGGGGGGTTGTAGCTCCGTTTGAGGGTGGGCGGAGGGTGCGGGGTGGGGTGGAGGAAGTCAGCGTGGGTTTGTACAATAGTTACCCAAAAGCTAGGAATGGTTTTCATTTATCTAACTTTTTCTGGGTAACTACTCTTGTAAGATAGTTGGAACCATCCGAAGTTCATGGTTGAAATCGCATTTTGGTTTGGTTTCCAGGGCAGACAATTGCTGTTCAAACCTTACCTGGAAACTTTCTGGGGGGTGGGGGGGTGCAGTGGGGTAGCACACCTTTAGGGTTACCCCAAATGCCCTGGAGCTCGGAAGTTATAGCCCAATATTTCATATAATAAATACAAATTGCTATGTACGGATGTTCTCTGACACTAGTTGTGAATTCTAAATGCGATGAGTATAAAAGACATTCGACACCGAGAACAGATTATATTAGCCTTAGCTACTTGAGTCCGGTATGGGAAATCTGAAAACTGGGTTTGATGTCTTTAGTGGACATCTAGAATTACCCACTCTCAGATTACAAATGCCTTGAAATTTTGCAGCTCAATTGTTAGCACACACTTAGCAACAGTAGCACGGCAACAGCTTCACGGGGGAGACATCCTTTGGTCCATCAAGCCCACCTACCCATATCATGCATTTCCTATAACCCTCTTTTGTCCATTTTTTTTAAACAGGGGACATTAACCAATTTATCTTTAATAGGTTAGCGGCCTTAAGATAAAGGGTGAAGACATTTTATACAGGGAGATTGAATGTTCATATACAAAGTTGTGAAGAGCTTAATTACAAAGTCAAAAAACAAACTGCTGCAAGACCTAGGACATAGTTCAGGAACTCTAGCGGGGCAGCAGAGGAAGCCAAATCTGAATTTGGAGTGAAGCATATGATCAAATTATTTTTCGGAAACTCTGCCCTAATGAATATTGTTACAGAAGTTTAAGTGGAAAAAAGACTCAATTTCCTCGTAACCAGGGGATGTCCTGAGCAGAAACTAAAACAACAGACAAAATTATGAAGCAGTGATATAATACTAGCACAAAAATCTGATACCACTACAATCAGATTTAGCAACAAAATTATCAAGGGATTCGTGACATTAGACCTGCCAACACTATTGTGAAGTTATGGTGGACTGCAATAAATTGTAAGTGACAAGACTGGAAAACACAACTGTGAATCTTAGTCAACCGCAAGCATGGTTAAGTGCACAACGTCAGATGGGCAGCATCTGGTACTCATTACACTGTTGCTAACAAGACAGAACTACCCACATGCAGTTGATTATTTCACCGATTGTTGTAGATATAAAAGCCATATTTAATCACTCGGACTTCTTTGGTAAACTAGGTGGAGAGAAAACAAATCCAGACTTCGCTACCAGATTTTTTTTCCAGGGATAAAGTTTCAGCAGAAAGTTAATTTCTCTTTTTCCTGAATGCAGATACGTCAAACCTCAGATGTTTAATTAATTACTTCTTAGCACAGAGGTTTACTTTACAAATCTTGAGATTACTGGCTGCCAAATGTTCAAGTTAGCTGTGTGAAAAACGTATTTGTTCCCATCGACTTTTGGCAGCAAGTGCTTTCTGCATATTAAATTACAAGCACACTAAATTACCAGCACACAAAATGTAGCTTTTTGGGGGTGCAACATAATGCATATAAAGAGGACATTTCAGAGTTCAGTGGCATTTTTGGACTTCTATTCAAGTTGGACTTTATACCGATTTTTGTGTGAAAAACTCTTAAATATCTACATTTGGAGATAGAAAACTTAAAATGACTCCGAGGATCAGCTCCAGTTACCCAGGATTGGAAAAACACTTAATAAAACCAGTTTGATTGCTTATCTTAATTCTGACAGAGGAAGAAAGCAAGAGAAGGTGTATGCAAAGCAGAGTGTGAAAACTGATTAGTAGAAAACCAAAACTCTAGTCTTGCAATGAATCTAGGAAAGGCAAACTTCCCATCGGCTTCAAATCAAGCCAAAAATGAGCCCCGCACACCAAGGCAAGAAACACAATTACCCATTTTGTTCCCAGAGAGTAAATGTTTACTGATATAAACCCTGGATGGTTTTTTTTTTGAAAAAAGCTATTGCTTATAGATAGAGTTGTGTGCTGCATCTATAGGGCCCAACTCTGTTACATGAGAACAACAGTAGGTCATTGTGCCCCTGGAGCCTGTTCAGTGAGTTTATTTAATGAGATCATGGCTGACCTGCTATCTAGCACCAAATACCTATCTGTGCCCCAATAGGAACATGGTTGTTGGCAGAAATCTTCATAACATGTTTTTTGTATATTGTATTATAATAAGACTTTTTAAAAATTCTTTCAAGGGATGAGCTGCTAGCAAGCCCAGCAGTAGTTGTTGCCCATCCCTAATTGCGCTTGAAAAGGTATCTCCATGCAATTACAATTAACATGTGCTTACTGTAACCATTTTTTCTGCCTGTCACACCATCTCCAAATCTGCTTCTTTTAATTGCCCTTACATACCTGGAATCCTGCACTACTTTGTCTCCAAAGTAGGTGGTGCTGTTGCCTACTTATCTTGACAATCTCCCAGGTCCTGTCTCCATACTCGATGAAGCTTAGGGACAAGCATTCCAGATCAGATAATATAATTTAAAAACATGTTTAAAGGTAAATCTTAACCCTCTCTCCACTATTTCCATTGCCTGCCATCATCACGATCCAGCTATTAGCCTCTTGTGTTGGCTCTTTCGTCTACGCTTAGGACTGGGGAACCGGCTTCAAAACAGGTAAATGATGGGGGGGGGGGCGGAATTAGGGAGGGAAAGGTACGGGGAAAGGGTGAAGGTGAAGTGAGAGGCTGGGTGAAAGGGTTTGACTGTGGAATCACATTGAAAACAAATGGCTTAATTCATTGCACAAAACATCAACAATTGTGTAATTTGTGTCATTTAACTTGAGAGCAAAATACAGAACTGCTCCTGATAAACGACACTAAAAAACTGAAGAATTATTTAGAAAAGGGGGTTAAAAAAGTTCTCAGTCAACTCCCCATTTAAACAAAGCAGCCAAACCCTTCTCAATGCAGTCAACAGGGCAGCTCTCACTACTTACAAGAAAATATATCATTCCTCCCTGCAACAGTGCAGCCCTTCCCATAATAAACGTACGGGTGAAACATTTGTATCACACACACCAGACAGAACAAGTTTAGCCGCTGCCTCAAACAAGGGAAATGGCAGGTAGGAGCCCTGAGGTGCGCCGGAGGTAAAACTGCTGAGCAAATTACCTCACAGTAAGAGAAAGTAGATCAAAGAGGGGCGACGGAAATTTCTATAGAGTCACTTACTTCGGATGAAACCCCACTAAGGTTATCAAACAGAATGCGCACAAAGAATTTCCAAATGCATTGGATTGTTTTGCTTTTGTGACACAATGAACATTTCATTTGCATTGTACATGGAAGTCCTTCATGAGATTCTCAACCCCTCAATGGTAAATACAACACATAGTGTCGTACTAAATTATTCTGATCAGAAAAGCTTCAGGTCTAATCCACAGGCTTTGACACTTTAGATTATCTCAGCCAATAACTTGCATTTATACATAGCATCTTTAACGTAGTACAAACGGCCTGAGGCTGTTCTCAGCAGCATTGAGGAAATGGGTGGAGCCCCACAACTGGTCCAATCACAGATTTGATAGGGGTCTGTAGCAAACATATCCACTATCTCATGGTACATGGAAAACACACCTATGAAAAAGAACAGATTTAGCTCTGAAGCCTCCCAAGGAGGAATGGCAAACCACACGACTAGGACCGTGCGAGAACAGTCATTTTGGCCACTGATGGCTGAATGACATATCAACTTGAGTTAAGTGGTTCCAAAAGCGGGGATGCAAGGGAAGCTGGTGATGAGGGGGAGGCGGGTGGGGAGAAGAAGAGAGGTGGGAGGGGGGGGCTTCTCAGAACTCGCGATTCTATCACTATTGTTCTGTGGATTTCACCGCGGGACAAAATTCCAACAATGACGAATTTTATATCTTCCGTTTTTGTCCATAATGAACATGTCAAAATCAGACCCAAAAAGAGTCAATCGCAAAGTTAGGTAGTGCTGGCAGCAACCACACACCACCAAAAAAAAGTTTGTGGAAAATATCTCTCAGCAAAATTCTGTAAATGGTTTGTAATGTTTTGTCTGGCCTAAGGCACTTGATGTTTTGCAGCAGTGCCATTTTCCAGTACATTATTTCTGAATCAATTGTCACATGTCCAGCGACGCTGCAAAGCCACAACATTTAAAAACAAATTTAATCCATTTGAAACCTTCATTTAAGAGGTACTAAACGACGCTGAGCTGAGACACCAGGGACAAATCAGCTTCGACAGCAATTCTGAATGTTTCAGCCTCCCAATCCTCTGTTTAAGGAGCAGCTCCCTGGTGGGACATGTTGAGACGCCATCCTCCACATGGTGGAGGTGGGCATTACTTATGAGAGAACTTGGACAACAAACGTTGGAGAACTATTTGTCCATGGCAAGCATTGCACCCAATCCTGTTCCCATCCAACAGCTCACATATGAGGTAAGGGATGATAAACAGGTGAAGAACTAACTATGCCCATTAGTACTGGCAGTTCTGATCTTAACACAGCCAGCTCAGCAGCTTGCAACACAAATTCAGGAAGCCGAACACAAACTCATAGGTGCTGCCTTTGTGGCAATGAAAGACCTCACCTTATCCCACTCTTGCAGTCTTCATCCCTGGGTGCACAACATAGTAAAATCCAAAGCTTTAAGACCTTGTGAATCTACCAGCTAACAGATCAATTTCATTCCAAAATTCTTCCCAGGAAAATAAACTAGCTCTGTTTAACTTTGATTTCCCTCCAAATGGCTTCTCAGCTCTTTATATTCTGTCAGTCAGGCACTGTAGTAAGATTCTTTCTCAAAATATCTCCACATTAACCCATAGGTAATACCCCAAAACAAAACATTCTATACTTCAAATTCCTCATGAATACAGATCTGCAACAAACCGCCTGGAACAAACTGAATGTAAACAACATTCTTGAAGACCCTTTCCCATCCATCTCTCCCCCAGCCATCCCAACCCAGTCCTCAATACAAGATTGTTGTAAGCTGGGTAATTATCAGCAAACGAAGGGTGAAGAATTCCACCTATAAAAATATGAATAATGCAGTCTCAGCAAATTGTACCTCCAAATGATGGCCAGATGAAGAATGGACATTTAGAGATTTTATGAATGGACCTGCAAAAAAACCAGCCCACATCCACATATTTAAAATACTCCAATCTGTCAAAACCTGAAAAGTAACATGTTGCTTCAGTTTTTTTCAACAAAAGTATTTTAGAATAATTTACCCTGGTAAATATGCACCAATTCCTCAAACACATCTGCTTAAATTTAAGTCTTCCCTTCCTTTACCAATTAAACAGCTTTAAAACTGTGTTTCGTCTCACCAGTGCAATATTCTTTGCCACTATGTTGTGGCACTGTGATTTGCCTGTAGACAATAGGCTCAGACTCCAGAATGTTCTCATCATGGCGATATCTTGTTGGCTTCTCGTTGGGTGTCCCCCGGGACCGTGTTCCGTTCCTCCTTTCAAAAGTGTCTATCTCTTCAAACACGGCTGCTTTGTCAAAGAGTGCTAGATTGCCTTCAAAATCAAAGTCTGTATCGAGAATTACTTCAATTCCATCCCCAAAACATTCATCGTCTTTATTTTTCATTGGTCCATTCTTTACTCCGTTTTTCTTTGGCGTTGCTTGATTTGGAATCTTACTGCTCGATGACCCTAAGGAAAAGAAGAAGAAGAATGATATGGAGATTGGTACGTTGTGCAAATATGTTTTAAAAGGATCCAGGTTTCCCTCCACCTTACAAGGGTTTTGCCTGTTATATCTGTAATGGTTGTGCCTTTGTAACTCAGTATGAGAATGCAATTGCCCAACTGAATATTTAAGAACATAAGAAATAGGAGGAGTAAGCTATACTGCTCCTTTTCTGCCTTCAATAAATCATGACTGATCTTCTACCTCAACTCCACTTGCCCACCCTATCCCTTGATTCCCTTACTAAATATACAGCAGCATGCAAAACAAGTAGTTCAAAATCATTTCTTTAGCAGACATAAGAATTGACCCAGCTGTAAGCACCTCTACCATGCCACATTTAACTCGTCAAATTTAATAATTTCCCCATTGCATATAAGTATAATTGATGACTTAAACAATTATAACATCACTGGCAAACTACATGAATTGAAATAAAAACAAAAAAACTTTACTAGATCTACTTGGATTCCAAGAGAGCCCAGAACCACCTGCTTCTTTGATGTATGGCCTCCAACAATTGTTATCTGCTTATTCACTGGTCAATGAACTGATCCAGATTTCACATCTGAATTTCATGATATCTAAAACACAGGTGCCACTTGCCTTGCCCTTCCATGGCTGCCTCATACCCAAGTAATGGTTTCTTTGCTCTTGTTGCCAGAGCCAGTGTCAGGACAAGCCAGGGAGGAGTTTTTTTTCCCCCTGTTTAAGAATAACAAATACCATGCACACAGCTCACAAGCAAAAACATTCATCTTAAAACATTGAAACAAATGCGATCCAATATTTGTATTTTCTTTGTTCTCATATTCGTTATTTGGTTTCCAATCCTTAATTTACTTTTATACATCACATTATCTTTTTAATGGCTTTAATCTGTGTATTGAATGAAGTGCCAATAAACCAAGGATAGATATAATTAAGTGCAATTTTCATTGATGCACGTTTCCCTTAATAATAACATTTCACTTAATCTGAGATTTCCTTTAATTATAACACTCGATATGTCCACTGTACTTTTAAGGAGCAAACAAAGTGAAAAGAGAAATCATGGGCTGCAATGCAAATTCAGTATAAACAGAAGACCCAGAGTCAGGAATATGAACCAATCTGGGAAGATGCATAACGGAAGGACGTGAGGCAGAAGCAGAACTTATGTGGGGAGTACGAGCGAACTGGGCAGGTGCTGGCAAGGAGAAGTGTGCTAGGGAGCAACAGACAGTAAGGTCAGAGCGAAGGGTTGTGGGGAAGCACTGAAGTTTGGGTTGCTGCAAAGCCATAGGGAGAGTAAAGGAAATTTCAGGATTTGGGTTCACCCGATAATTTTAGGAATTATACTGAGGCTGTTTGGTTTCATAGAATGTACAGCACAGGAACACACCACTTGACCCAACTGGTCCACATTAACTTCTTCCCACCCATGTTCATCTCACAACATCAGCATGTTCTAATATGTTGCATCAGCTTTACAATACAATGGCACTGTTGAACATGCACTGTAATGGAAGCTGGGCTGCTCAGTGACTTGTTGGAGTTGTAGTGTGTTTGCTTGGCTCGGAACTCAGTCCTGTGAAGTACTGAGCAATGGCTGCACTGTGACCGGAGCTGTTTCAGAGGCTGTTAACGTGCATCAGGTAGAATATTGGGGTGAAGGTGATTAAAGCAATTGGCAAGTGAAACAGATAGGTGACTAAGAAAATAAAAATCAGAAAGTAAGCCTTTGTGTCATATGAGTCATTACACTTCCATACTTGAAAAGAATAGGAAGTAACCTATGAGAAAGAGGAAAGAAAAATGTAAACACTTAACTAGATAGAATATTGACTGACAGCTCTACAGAGACAAACTCAACAACCTTGATATACAAATGAGAAATATTCTTCAGCTTATATCATGGCAGGGGCTAAGATAAGAAGTAGCTTTAAAGAAAAAGATTGTGCAGCAATACTAGTTGATTAAAGTTTGGGGGGGGGGAGGGGAGGTGCAGTTGCATGTAGCATGCTGCTATGAGCCAGGGCATGTTCCAGACTCAGCAAAGGACACTGGGTCATCGTGCGCTCTTGTCAAAAGCTCAATGCATAGTTCAGAACATTCTTCAATTAAGTAGATCCCTAAAGAATGCTGACGGCAGCAGGGGGGCAGTGATGGGGGAGGTGTAAGAGATGTATTATGCTGAATGATTCCACGAATGTCCTGTCCAGTTAAAGTCTCCAGCTAGTTATTTGGCAACACTACAAGTGAATTTCATATTATAAATAGTCACGACATTCTTAACAAAACCTCGGCACCACTTCTTGGTCTCAGGAGATAAAACATGGAGAAATGCCTAGAATAAACTTTCAACTGCTACTATGCCTCTGTAGAAACATACGTAGCATAACTATTTCACTAATATATTTTTCAATTTCTTCCCAACAAATAAATGGATATTAAAAAGTAAAAGCACTTCAATGTAATTTTATAAATTACAACTTTCAGCAGCCATGTTTCATTGTGTAGCATTCTCACTTCTGAATCAGAGGGTTGTGGTTTCATGCCCCTCTCCAGAAACAAATGAAGCTGACACTCCCAATACAGTATGGAGTATGCACTGAGGTGCCTCCTTTCGACTGAGATATTAAACGGAGGTCCTCTTCTGCTTCTTCAGGTAGATGCAAAAGTTCTCATCTCACTCGGTCCAAGAAGCAGAGCTCGCCTTCAGTCCCAGCTAATATTTATCTCTTAGCCAGCATCACTAAATAGGTTATCTGATCATCACAACATTGCTGTTTATGGGACCTTGCTGTGCGCAAACTGGCTGCTCTTTTTCCTTGATTACAAAAGTGACTACTCTTTGAATCTACTCCATTGGTTGCAAGCACTTTGGGATGTTCTGGGTTATGGAACGTGCTGTATATGCAAATCTTTCTTTCGCCAAGTTTACATACAATAGTTTAACTCCACTTTAATTTGTAGACATTCAATTCTATACATTTCCAAACCACTTCTAAGCTAGGTCAAATCGCTAGATTTTTCTGTTTTAAAAAGACTGCAAAAGTTGATACAAATAACCACAGAAAAAAAACTCAAAACAGCAAATTTGAGAACTGATTTTTAAAAATTTTTATTTAATCTAATTTCAATATTTTGAAACAGAAAACTGGGTCTAGTTTAAAGGGCATTAACATTGGATCTGTGTTTGAAGCTTTTGACTATCTCAGGCCTCATTGAAAAGGGTTAAACCTTATAAATCACAATTACCTATAGATTTATTTTGTATAAAAACTACATAAGGTACGACTGAGTTACCTGCACCAAGCAGAAAAGCCTGTTGCCTGGTTTCCCCCCACCCCGTCCCCCCCATCCCAACCCGACTCACTGATAAATCAGCTAGACACATTGTTGGTTGTAATGTAAATCATTCATTGCTTATCAGAACTTCACAAGGCAACCGCTTCAGTCACAAAACGCACATGCACCAATTAGATGCAGACACCAAAGATGTGCATAGATCAGAGGAAAGCCAGGAGATATCTAGCCACTTTCTATAGGGCAGCCTTTCACCCATCTCAACCTCTCACAATCAGCCCAATCCCCAAGTACCTCTCAAGGAGATAAGTCACATATCTCTCACCAAGTTTACATACAGTAGTTTAACTCCACTTTAATTTGTAGACATTCAATTCTATACATTTCCAAACCACTTCTAAGCGAGGTCAAATCGCTAGATTTTTCTGTTTTTTCAAAAACTGCAAAAGTTGATAAAATAACCACAGAAAAAAAAACTCAAAAATCAAACTTAAAACTCAAAGTCATAGGGTTGCAAAATTACTGCAGCATCTATCCTCTAACAAGTTTCCAGCACCAACTTAACAGGAATGTCGCCAACTCCATCACCAAGCACCCTTCACACTAACATATATAACTGTTCATTTTAAAACCCTTATTGCAGTAACTTGCAAGTCATGTGAGATATGTACTGCAGCGTGTACTCTAATGACAAGCTGTAAACATATTTTCATTAAAAATTGCATTCAAAAGTTGTTACTAAGCTTATTTGACATAATGGTAACAGTGCACTCTAGGTGTTGTATTGAAGTTGATGCACACTAATTGCTCGTGCAATATGCTTTAGTATATCACCTCAAGTAGCATTTTCACTAGATATGGGCCCATAGCCACAATTACTTTACGTTCTTCAGTTCAAAAGGCTCTCTCTAAACAAGATTTAGAAGATAAACTATAATTATGCTCTGCAATTCTGAATCAAATGAGCAAAAGAAAATTTTTAAAGTCCATTATTGTGAAATACAAGTGACAATTATTGGGGGGGGCACAGGAGGAAGAAAGTTTACCAACCAAATTTTACTAATGGTTCTGCGTATTTTTCTAATAATAGTCAATTAATATTGCTTTTCTTCTACAACAGAATAGTTTTTGCTTATTTTTTCACCGGTTGATGCATTTCACAGAATTAATTCTTCACCAGTTTCTTGTGCAGGTCACAGTATTGAAAATACTTCACAAAACATTTCACATGCTGGGTTTGGTTGACAGCTACCAATCTCCTGCCAGTTTTGCTCACAATTGTACAAATCAAAGGCAGAGGCCCTGTAAATTTTCACAAAGTCCGCAATGTTTTTATAGTCAGAGTAATTGCCAGGATTTGCCCAAAAGACAAAGTCATCAACATCCACTCCCTTTGAAACAGATGCACTGGTTGGTTTGAATTAAATGTTTCTGTTTTACAATTGCAACATTAATAAAAGGACCAAAGCAGAAAGACTGACTCTGA
The DNA here is from genome assembly GCF_017639515.1 of Carcharodon carcharias. Lineage (NCBI taxonomy): Eukaryota > Metazoa > Chordata > Chondrichthyes > Lamniformes > Lamnidae > Carcharodon > Carcharodon carcharias. Next base: position 10,763,052 of record NC_054498.1, on the reverse strand, counting down.
AATGCAGCTTAGAAATTCTGTGGAAAAAGAGCTCAAGTCTAAATGTCCTCTTCTCCTCTTAACTTCACAAAGTTCAATGGATCTTAGAAGATTAGCAAAACAATAAAAGATTTTTAATGCCAATTGACAGCAAGAGACTGAACTATTTCAATAATACCACAAATCTCTGCTCCGATGGTTTGTGAAGATAGCAGCACACTTGAAGGCAACTGTTAAATGGCAAACAGAGTACTTGCTTCTTTTTAAACTGTACTTGGCGAATTTGACTGCTGGTTCTATTTTTTCCTCTTTCTGTGGAGTCACAGCACATTCAGCCTGGAATTCTAACTCACTGCAAAGCTGCACTTTGACAAGACTGCTAAGATGATTTTCAAGTAGACAAGTCAGTCATGTTTGGAAAGAGGCAGCACATGACACAATGGGAAGAATCATGGCACCCTTTGTTCTAAAAATAACAACCATCAAAGTTGAATAGATTTTGTTCAGGAACTAAATTTTATCAACTGTTGTGCACTTCACACAATTTGAAGATCTTAGTCACTAACATATTAGCAAAACAAACTGGATAATCGACTGTCAGTTGCTGAACATGATTTACCACATATAAACTTACAAGACAAATTACTTCTAATGGAGTGGCAAATCCAAACTGTGCCACAAAATTCACAGCCTTTTTTTGACTGTTTGCACATGTTCATTCAAGTGCTGTCATTCTGATTAAGGTAATGCAGCATACTTCTGAGCCTGATAGCTAAATTCATCAAACTAGCATTAGTTTTCACCATTTACAGCATGGTTTATAAACTTTGGCCCAGATTTGTCCATCAGAGAAGACGTTCTTTTGCTGCGTAGATCTCAGGTGATCAGATGGCGAGAAGAGTCAGTTTTAGCAACCGAGGCACTAATGGTTATAATAGAAGCTAAGAACATAGCAAAATTAGACTTCCCCATACTTACCCCAACAAAGACGCTTGCTCATATGCAGAAATTTGAATCCATGGGTGACAAGCTCAAAGCCACCCCTTACATCAGTAGGCGATTTGATGGAATATGCCAAACAAACATGCCTTCAGACAGTACATCATTATGTGAGAGCAACATTCCAAAACACTTCATATGCAATAGCTCAATTTGCTACTTCTATGGAAACATGATGGTTAATTTGTGAATGGTGAGATGTTGTCAACAAAAATCGGATGCTCAATTAACAAGCCTTTAATGGTGTTGTTAAGGAAAGAATGCGGCCCAAGAAACCAAGACAACTCCCAGCAATTTGGATATGGCTACAGCATTCATCAGACAGGCAGACCAGGGCCTCAATTTAAGGCCATTCAACCTTAAAATTCACATACATCGTCCAAAGGGCACCAAGCTCAACAGTGCATCATTATGGCGCTGGATTGTCAATCTACCTTATGCTCTGAATTTGGACTGGAGCCCGTAAAATCTGATTGGAAAACCAAAGGTGCCCACAACTGAGGGAATCAGCACACGCTTCATGAAGCTACTGCAGCGCGACACAAGTAGTGTGCTGACGCCACAAGTGCATCATGGAAATTGTGCGATAAATATGGAAGTTGAGTGTATTGGGTGTAAGGCCTTTTAGATGTCAGCATCGGAAGACTGCAGCATAACAACTATGTTATCCTTGATACTCAGAGCACCGAAACCACTGAACAAATATGTGTTCACCGGCATTTAAACCAGCACAGTTTAAGGCAGAGATCAATTTCCTGAATGCACAATGCTGGCTCCAAGACGTGTTACAATATTACAATGATGTTTATGATTTCCTTGGTTGACAACAGATATTGTTACTCCATTCCCAAGATCAAGGTTCCTATTGAAGTCTCTAACTATACACACGCAAATCAAACAAACTGAGGTAACTAATGACCTCTAAATGGAAATGTGAGGGAGGGTTCATGAAAATGGACAACCACCTGAACCATTAGGGTTTATAGTGTTTCTATAGTTATAATGTCATGCCCAAGAATAGATTCCCATTACAGCTTTGGTGAAAAGTAGAAAATATCTGGTACTTTGTTCTAGCCTTTCTTTTATAAAGAAAAACAAAAGCTGTAATTTTCTCACCACTTCTTTTCATCAGCAATTATCAGTAAGCATTTTATAACTGCAATCCAGTGTCATAAAGGCAAAATCATTTCCTCAAAGCTTTAAAACGCGCTTAAAATTTTAATTAAGTTGCAATCAAAATATACTTTCTGCACAAAGTTCAGTTCATGACTTTCACTTGGGGGTTATTAATATAATTAATTGCATATTATTTATTGATCTTATTCAATATTTTCCCTTTATCTTGAAGGTGCAAATCATACTGTTGTACAGTTAGATGGTGACATGTGATCTGTAATACCTCACTCCCAAGATGTCATTCTCGCGTGTGGTGCCAGACAGCAGCCATTTGATCACAAGGAATCATCACAGCCAAAGTGTATTCGGTTCTAATCTGGTTCCCAAAGAGACAAACTTGGATTAATATAGCATTTCCCAACCTTAGGACATTCCAAAGCGCTTTACAGCTAATGAAGCACTTCTGAAGTGTAGTCACTGATGAAATATGAAACACAGCAGCCAATTTCAGCACAGGAAGCTCCTACAAACAGCAACATGACAATGACCCGCTAATCTGTTTTTAGTAGCGTTGACCGAGAGATAAATGTTGGCCAGGACATTGAGGAAAACTCCCCTGCTCCTTTTTGGAAAAAGAACCACGGGATCTTTTACATCTGCCAAATGGAAAACGGGCCTTCGTCTAACTTCTCATTCAAAAGACGGCACCACCAACAGTGCAACATTTCCCTCTGAAGTGCAATGAAGCATTAGCTTCAATAATGTGTTGTTCAAACCACAACCTTCTGACCGAGAGGCAAGAGGGCTACCAACCGAGCCACGGCTTATGTATGGGCACACTTCATCAGGAGACACTGAACAACAATCTGGAGAAGGAATGTGCACAAACATGGAGGCTAATTGCAGTGCTTCTGCCACCGTGCTCGTGATCAGCTAACCCAGGACCAAACGTGGGGTCTTCTGTTCTCTATAATTCAGCAAGCAGGAACATATAATCTTGTAAAGACTTGTTTTAATTAATACAACCTTAAAAATACACAATTAGCATTTGAAGAATCTAAACTGACTTGCAAATAGGTGAACCAATCTGACAAGCCACACACGAGATCTCAGAAGGTAGGTTCAGTCACGCTAAGCCATCACAGGCACTGAAGAGCAACCTCTGTAAACAAAACCTTAATCCTTTGGGTTTGAAATTCTTCTGCAGCTTTTACATACATCGAGCAACAACTACTAAGTGGTTAATTTTAATTAATGTTTTCATTTCAAAACATTAAAAATGCATATACTTAAGTGGTGCACCTCATAGCAAATCCTCTTGTAGTCACTTTGCATCCAACAGAGAACTGAGCTACTTGGCAGGTGCTTTGGACTTTCTAGAATATGAAGCTTCCACAAAATGATACTCAAGATATAGAGTGTGCCAGCACCCAAGTTATATTCCAGGGTGATCTTGGCCATAAATTGCAATCTAGCTACCACTTCACATGCACAAAGAAGGGTCGTTAGTATGTGGAATCCTCTTCCCCAGAAAGCAGTCAAGGCTGGGTAATTGAATTTATTGCAGAGTTAAACAGATTTTTGATAGCCGAGGGGGTCAAGGATTATGGGGGGGCAGATAGTAAAGTGGAGCTAAGGCCACAACCAGATCAGTCAGGATCTTATTGAATGACGGAACAGACTCGAAGGGCTGAATGGCCTGATCCTAAGTCCTATGTATCTAAAGGTAAATATTAAAAGTTCCAACAAAAAGGCAAGAATGATTGTACAATTATCTATTGGCAATTATGCAGAAACCAGTGTCAATGTACATTGTCAAGATAACTTTTTCTATAAATTCACAATTCTCTTTACTTTTGAATTTGGGCTGGATGGAAGGGGTGCACAAGAACAACTGAAGAGAGGAATCACAATTCTGCTTTTTCAATTATTTTCCACTGGATGTGATGCGTAACGTTACCAAAATCTGAAAGGAAAAACATAACTGCAAAGTAACTGATTTTTCAAGTTTCCTAAAACACTTGTATTGAAACCTTAACCTACATTTGAAAACTAATTTGTAATGTACCTATGTCAGCTAAAATAACTTTTGAAAAAAAAAATACTACTATATTTGGTCAGTCAAGTGATTCAGTGGAATAGTATCCAATTAAATTGCACCGTAATGCGACCAGCGACAAAGTCCTTACATTTAAATAAAGCATACATTCACTATTTTTAGCAATCAAAGAACAATAAAGGCAAAAATGTCAATGGAACCACCTTGGATTTCCTTAGAGACACTGTACTTTGCTAATACAATGTATATGCTTTGCTTTAGTAATATTCATTAATTTTGTATTACTCTTTATCTCCAAAAACCTGACAGCAACAAATGTTGCAACAAATGTCTGCCCACAGGCATGACCCAGACATTCCTGTCACTTGCCATTTTAACACACCACCCTGTGCCATGCCCACATGTCCGTCCTCGGCCTGCTGCAATGTTCCAGTGAAGCTCAACACAAACTGGAGGAACAACACCTCATCTTCCGATTAGGCACTTTACAGCCTTCCGGACTTAACACTGAGTTCAACAACTTCAGATCTTGAATTCTCTCCTCCATTCTCACCCCTTTTTGACCCCTCTTTTCAAATATTTGTTTAATTTATATTTTTTTCCCCACCTATTTCTATTATTATTAAAACTTATTTCCATTCATTGTTTTATCCCCACCTTTTAGCCTATTTCGATCTTTCATCCCCACACCCCACCCCATCTCCACTAGGGCCATCTGTCACTTGCACCTTCTGCTTTCTACTCTTAATGTCACCATTAGCACCTCCTTTAGCCAGTATCACCACCATCAACATCCCTTCAACCTTTTGTTTATGACATCTTCTGCAATCTCTCCTTTGCCTCCACCTATCACTGGTCTTCTATCCAGCTTCACCTGTCCCACCTCCCCCTTAAACAATGTATATTTCACCACGTTTTTACTTCTCTTTAGCTCTGAAGAAGAGTAATACGGACTTGAACGTTAACTCTGTCTTTCTCTCCACAGATGCTGTCAGACCTGAGTTTTTCCAGCAATTCTTGTTTTTGTAACAAATGTTACTTGTCAATTTCAAACATGTCAAGAGCACCATTTCCTTTATTTTAGTTGGTAACATGGGCCATGATATCCTGGCACAAGCATGGTGGCCCAAATAACCTTCTGTGCTGCATACTTTTCCTTCTTTGATAATATTGGTTGTTCTCATGATTGGTTAATTTTAAACACACAATTCCGGACATCTGGTGTTAGCCTTGACTCGGTGCAAGCACCGAGTCAGAATATCATGGTTCAAGTCCCACTCTAATGTAATGAAGTGTTCTGATTGCTAAAGTGTTGCACTGCCACAAGTGGCTGTCTTTTGGCTGAGATGTTAAAGAGAGGGGTTGTTTGCATTCTCAGATGAAGGCAGCAACGCAAACAAAAGCAGTGGAGTGTCCTAAACAACATGTATCCCTCCACAGCATCACTAACAGATAAATCTCCCAAAACGCAATTTAGTTGAAACTGCTTTACCCCCAGGGAGTGGCTCGGATGTGGAATTCGCAACCACATGAAGCATTTGAAGTGAATGGCTTAGACCGTAAGGGTAAACTGGGTAAATAACTACATAAGGAAGAAAGAAATAGAAGGGTATGCTCATAGGGTGAGATGAAGTGTGGTGGGAGGGGGCTCATGTGGTGCATTAACACCAGCATGGACCAGTTAAAACCATGTGGCCTTGTTTCTGTGCTACAAATTCTACATAATAATCTAGTATCTTAACTCAGTGCTACTTGTGGAAACTTGCTGTCCACATTTCCCTATCTTACGATGGTGACCACATTTCGAAAGTAATTCAACTTTATGAATCGAGTGCATCAAGATGTTTTGAGGACTTAGAAGACGAACAGCCATGAAGTGGCATAATCTGTGGGAAATCTGTGTTACCTACGTGTTGGGGAAGGCAATGTAGATGTAGATTTGACCACTTACTAATTATTTTTAATCGCTTCCAACCTAAATGTCAATCTTTCAGATGCAGGTTTCCAGCCTCCTGTTATTTTGGTGTATTTAACTGCTGCAGCCATTTGAACCTCCCTACTGACAAATTGGCCATCCCAAATAAAAACCGTGCAATTCGCATCCACTCAGTGTTGGGCAAGGAACCCAAATGAGCAACAGGCTTTAAATTATAGGTTACATTAAACCACGAAGACAAACAAAACTCGAATGATGGGAACAAATTCATTTGATCGCTTTAGATTACCTAAATAGTAGCCATAAAAAAAATTAGCAAGTGGTCAAATCTGCATCTATGTTGCCTTCTCCATCATGTAGGTAACACAGATTTCCCACAGATATGCCACTTCATGGTTAAAACTATCTTTTCAAATCTTTCTCAAGCAAACGTTAAACACACTGTGAGCAGGTCACGCAACCTGAGCAGTGCACAAACACACGACCTTTGAAAAAACTAAGTGCATTCACCCTACAACTCTCAGCAATCAACGGTCTCAACAGAACAGTGAGGAGCTTAACATGAGGCCAGCAAATCACTCAACGTAAAAGATAATTCCTTATTTATTAAAAGTAAACAAATACTTCCAGCATTTATGTTTTAATTATATTCCAGCAAAACTAAAGCACTCCTTTCCAATACAATCAAAACCACTGCTTGTAGGCTGCCTTTTCATAGTCGCCTGTAGCGTGATAGATTAAATGAAGGAACTGCATGAAACTTATTACATAGCTTGTTTTACTATTTGTTGTTTATTGATTTTTGCCACACAAGTATTATAAAGTAGAACTTTGGACTTCATTTAGCACGCTATGGGACTTTGAGGTCAACAACAATAATTTTCATTTAACCATAGATCCTGCATAAACAGCTGCATGCAACTGCAAGTTTTCACAATTTGCAAAATGAACCCGCCTTACTTAGCAAATGAAACCACCAAAGAATCAGTATCATGGAACATTCAACACAAGAGTATACTACTGATTGAATATCAAATTGGAAGACACATACAATGAGGGGAGGTGGGGGTGGTAGGAAAATAAATCACTTCTAGTGAACAAACTATTTAGTCTTTCATCAGATGTGGGGGGTCACTAGGTTAATGCCCATCTCCAATTGCCCTTAAGGTGGTGGTGAGCCACCTTCTTGAACTGCTGTAGTTCACGTGGTGTAGGTACACCCACAGTGCTGTTAGGGAGGGAATTCCAGATTTTTGACCCAGTGATAGTGAAGCAACAACGATATAGTCCCAAGTGAGGATGGTGTGGACTTGGAGGGGAAATTGCAGATGGTGGTGTTCCCACTTGTCCTTCTAGGTGGCAGAGACCACGGGGTTTGGAAGGCGCTGCCTAAGGAGCTTTGGTGAGTTGTTGCAGTGCATCTTGTAGCTGGTACACACACTGTTGCTACTGTGTGCTGGTGGTGGAGGGAATGAATGTTTAAGGTGGTGGATGAAGTGATCAAGCAGGCTGCTCTGTCCTAGGTGATGTCGAGCTTCAGTTGGAGCCACAGTCATCCAGGAAAAGCGGAGAGTATTCTATCACATTCCTGACTTGTGCCTTTCAGATGATGGAGAGGCTTTGGGGAGTTTTCTGGTTATATTTTAAAATATAGTCAAGAGCTAGAAAGAAAAAATAAACAAGCTTTTGTATCTTGTGGACCGTCTATGTGCTTCACAAGTCACATTCATTTGATGCCTTCAACTGCCCAGGTCCTCAAGTCCTCCACAAACCTCTCCACCTCTCTCTCTCCCTTTAAGTCGCTCCTTACAGTCATGTCTACAGAGTGCCCAAGATTTGGAATTGAATATCCAAGGACATTTTGTATTTAAGAGAGATAGGAAAAAACAGAAAGGAAGTTGGGTAGTACTCTTAGTAATGGATGAGATTAGTACATTAGTAAGATGGGATCTCAGGTCGAAGGATCAAGATGTAGATTCAGTTTAGGTGGGGCTAAAAATCAGCAAGGGGCAGCAAACATTGGTGGGGGTTGTTTATAGACCACCAAACTGTGGTGCTAACGGTGGGCACGGTATAAATCAGGAAATTAGAGATGCATGTAACGTGAGTAATATCAGCAAAGGCAGAAAGCTTAAGAGCGCAGAGAGAGAGAGAGAGATACGAGAGAGAGGCCATTAAAGAGCATGGAGGGAGAGGCGAGAGACCATTAAAGGACAGGGAGAGAGAGAGGTGAGAGACCATTAAAGGGCGGGGAGAGAGAGGCCACTAAAGAGCCCACTAAAGAGCGTGGAGAGAGGGGCGAGAGACCATTGAACAGCGCAGAGGGAGGCGAGGCCATTAACAAAAGAGGTGAGAAACAATTAAAGGGCGCAGAGAGAGACAGAGAGAGGTGAGAGACCAATAAAGAGCACGGAGAAAGAGAGAGATGAGAGGCATTAAAGAGCACAAGGTGGGAAAGAGCGTAAAGAGCAGCTGATTACTGAGTAGGATTGGTGAGTATTTCTAGGCTTTAAAGTAAAAGTAAGGTCTTTAGTTTGTTTGGGTCTCTAGTCTTTTTTTTCTTTTTCTTAAAAATAGCTTAAGTATAGGATCGATACTGGTGTAAAAAATAATTACAACAAAGTGTAAATAGCAGGGATATTAGAGTAATTAATTAAATAAAATACAATAGCAATGACAGGGCATGTGTTGTGTTGCTGCTACAGCATGTAGGAACTGCTGGACGCCAAGGTGATCCGGAGTGAACACATCTGTAGTAAGTGTTTGCAGCTCGAGGAACTTCGGATCAGAGTTGAGGAGCTGGAGTCCAAGCTGCAGATATTGCGTCACATCAGGGAGGGGGAAAGTTACCTGAGCACTTTGCTCCGGGAGGTGATCACACCCCTCAGATTAGGTAATTCAAATTTGGTCCGCAATCAGGGATAGGAGGGTGAGAGTGCAGGTGAAGCAGGTATGGGGGCCCATGGGGTAGCGTTCGAGGAGCCTTGGGCCCTGCAACTGTCCAAAAGTTATACGGTTCTTTCAAGCTGTGTGGACGAGTGAGGACTGCAGGGAGGATAAGCAAACTGATCATGGTACCATGATACAGGGAGCCATTCAAGTGGGAGGGAAGAAATAAGAACGTAGTAGTGGTTGGGGACAGTATAATTAGGGGGATAGCTACTGTTCTCTGCAGCCATGAGCGTGAGTCCCGAAGGCTGTGTTGCCTGCCCGGTGCCAGGGTTAAGGACATCTCCCCAGGGCTGGAGAGGAACTTGGAGTGGGAGGGGAGGGATCCAGCCTCCACATTGGTATCAACGACATTAATAGGTCTAAAAAGGAGGTTCTGCTGAAAGAACAGGAATAGTTAGGAACTAATATAAAAAGCAGAACCTCCACGGTAATAATCTCAGGATTACTACCTGAGCCATGGACAAACAGGCATACGGTAAATAATGTCAAGGAGTTAAATGCATGGCTTAAACATTGGTGTGGGAGGAATGGGTTTCAGTTCATGGCACCGGTACTGGGATAGAATGGAGCTGCTCCGGTGGGATGGGCTTCACTTGAACCGTGCTGGGACCTGGAGAAACGAATAACTAGGGCTATAGAGTGGGCTTTAAACTAAATAGAGGGGGAAGGCAGGGGTTTCTGGAGAGGGGATATGTACGCTTACAAAGCAAAAGGATAAAGCAGCATTGCAGGGTAGCTACTTAGGTAATGATACCCAAAGTGTGACAGGAAGAGACCGTGTACAAACATTTTTTTTTTACAAAGCAGCAAATAGGATCAAAGAGGGAAAACATAGTAAAAAGGCAAAATGAACGTCTCTTTACTTAATGCACATAGTATTAGGAAGGACAGGCAGGAAGGAAAGGGTGGTGGGGTAGCTTTGTTACAATGAGATGGAATAAGTACAATAGCAAGAAATGATCTTAAATCGGAAGACACAGAATCCATATGGGTGGACATTAAGAAATAACAAGGCGAAGATTACACTGGTGGGAGTAGACTATCGTCCCCCTAACAATAGCTATGCTGTAGGACAGAGACTAAATCAGGAGATAATGAGGGCATGTAAAAAAGGCAGTACATCAATCATGGGTGACTTTAATCTTCATGCAGATTGGGAAAGTCAAATTGGCAGAGGTAACCACGAGCAAGAATTCATAGCGTGTGTTCAGGACAGTTTCCTAGAACATCCAACCAGGGATCAGGCTGTTTTGGATCTGGTAATGTGTAATGAAGTAGGTTTAATAAATGATCTCAGAGATCTAGGAAACAGTGACCACAACATGGTAGAATTTAGCATTCAGTTTGAGAGTGAGAAACTTGGATTGGAAACAACTGTGCTAAACTTAAATAAGTGTAATTACAAAGGAATGAGGGCAGAGTTGGCAGGAGTGGACTGGGGAAGGAGTTTAGCAGAAAAGACGGTTGATGAACAATGGCAGACATTTAAGAAAATAGTTCATGACTCACAACAAAGATAAATCCCAGCAGGAAAGGAGAATTCTAGGAAGGAGATAAACCAACCATAGTTAACCAAGGAAGTTAAGGATAGTAACAAATTGAAAGAAAAAACATACAATGTGGCAAAGATTAGTGGTAAGCCAGAAAATTGGGAAAAGTTTTAAAAACCAACAAAAATGACCAAGAAAATAATAAAGAGAGAGAAAATAAACTTTGTGGTTAAACTAGCAAGTAATATAAAAAGGGACAGCAAAAGCTTCTTTAAATATATAAAAAGGAAGAGAGAGGCCAAAGTGAACATCAGCCCCTTAGAGAACAAAGCTGGGAAATAATAATGGGAAACCAGGGAATGGCAGAGGAGTTGAATAAATACTTTGCATCAATCTTCACAGTAGAAGACACTAATGGCATTCCAAAAATACTAAATATCCAACGGGCAAATGGGGATGAGGAAATAAATACAATAACTATCACCAGAGAAAAAGTACTAGGGGAACTAATGGGGCGAAAGGCCAATAAGTCCCCTGGACCTGATGGGTTGCATCCTAGGATATTAAAGGAAGTAGCTACACAGATAGTGGGTGCACTGGTTGTAATCTTCCAATAATCCTTAGATTCTGGCAACGTCCCAGAAGATTGGAAAACTGCCAATGGAACAACCTTATTCAAAAAGGGAGGGAGACAAAAAACAGATAACTTCAGGCCAGTTAGCATGACATCCTCTTCACATCAACCCTGTCAAGACCCCTCAGGATCTAATAATCAACTGACTTGATCAAGTTGAAACTCAAGTCCAGCTTCAGTTGGTTACATGTACAAATATGACAAATTAGTGATCAATGGGGCTAAAAGACTTGTGTTGGATGAAGAACGGGTTTTAATATTGGTTCAACAGGTAACATGCCATTTAACACTGAGCTATTACACCGGGATCATACAGAAATCAGATGAGATAGTTACACATTAAGTCGCAGCTATCACTGTGAAAAACAGACTCAGTGGCTAATCACAGTAAACTGGCTTTAAGAAGTACAGAACACCCAATTTTTCTCAACAAAACCACTGTGTTTATGAAGCATTTTTAAAAAATAATTATATTTAGGTATCTCCAAAGGCTGGATGGTCTTGCTTCAGGAGTTGGTCTCGAGATGCTGAAAAACCTAGGAGTCCTAGATCATTAAGTCCATTAAGTCTAAATAAAAACAGAAAATGCTCCATACTATGACAGACCTTCCCGTTTTGTTTTTGCACCACCCCCTTCCTTTTCACTTACATACGTAGAAACAACGAATTAGGAGCACGAGCAAGCCATCCAGCCCCTCGAGCCTGGTCCACCATTTGATAAGATCATGGCTGATCTGATTGTGGCCTCTATTTTTCTATCTACTCCCTATACCCTTTGACTCTCTTGTCAGTCCAGGATCTAACTCAGCCTTAAAAATATACAATGAATATTTTCACCCTGCTTCCAAAACTCTCTGGGGAAGAGAGTTTCAAAAACTAATGATCGTCAGAGAAAATGTTTCTCGTCTCCGTCCGAAATGGGAGACTCCTTATTTTTAAACTGTATCTCCTAGCCTCGCCCACCAGGGAAAACATCCTTTCAGCATCCTCCCTGTCAAATCCCCTAAGGATCCTATATGTTTCAATAACATCACCTCTCATTCTTCTGAAGTCCAATGGATACAGGCCCAAGCTGTCTAACCTTTCCTCGTAAGACAAAGCCTTCATCCTAGGAATCAGTCGAGTCAGTCTGAACCAGTCTTGCTTAAAATCTATTACGTCTATCTCTCTTCAGGCCTGAAGAAAGATCCTTGACCTGAAATGTTAACTGCTTCTCTCTTCACAGATGCTGCCTGACCCAAGTATTCCCAGCATTTTCGGTTTTATTTCAGATTTCCAACATGTGCAATATTTTGCTTTTGTTTTATGAAGTACAGTTCTGTAGTGGATTGAAATCTCAGTGACCAAACCAACACTGACCAAACCAACACTGACAAAAGTTGTCAGCATCTTCCAACTACAGCCTCTACCACCTAGAAGGACAAGGGCAGCGGAAGGGAATGGGAACAGCACCACCTGCATGTTCCCCTTCAAGCCACAACACCATCCTGACTTGGAAATATATCGCCATTCCTTCACTGTTGCTGGGTCAAAATCCTAGAACTCCCTCCCTAACAGCACTTGAGTGTTCCTACAACACATGGACTGCTGCGGTTCAAAAAGGCAGCTCACCGCTACCTTCTCAAGGGCAATAAGGGACGGGCAATAAATGCTGGCCTAGCCCACGGTGCACACATCCCATCAATTAATTTTTAAATTTAGCTAAAATGCAACTTTCACACAATTACATGCTTGAATCTCTTCAATCAAGTTTTCATTGCTGCCACAACAAATAGCCGTAACAAAAGTCGCAAATAACATCCTCTGTGGCCATGGGGCATTATGCTCACACTACAGCACCTCATTTCAGCCTTGTACACCACTGGCTGCACCATTCTCCTCTAATGCTTTTCCTCCATTAATGGACTGAGTGCGTGGCACTGTCCTTCCTTGCGTTTAGCATTTCTAGTAATAGTATCTCTCCCCACTCTCAAACCTTTTCCTCCAATGTCCAAAGATATATCCCTGCCCCTTTCCTCTTTCTTAAGTACCTGCTGTCCTTTCATAACATTTGCAGGTGTACACCTTGACGTCTCCCAGCTCTATCTCTCCACTGCCTGTATTGTCAGACTACTTGCCTATTATCCAGTCATAGATAAGCCGCAATTTCTTGTTAAACATTGGGAAAACGAAGTCATTGTCTTCAGCCCCTGCCTCAGATTCCACTGCCTCCCGCCAATGTATCTAAGGCTAAACCAGACTGTTCACAATCTTGTTCAAACCTTCATCCACACCCTTACCATATCAAGAATTAACTGTTCCAATTTTCTCCCGATCAGCCTGCCATCATCCAACCTCAATCAAAGCGCTGAAAATGCTTGAAGATTTAATTCCGTCAAGGGCTGTGTCTAAAACATTAACAGTTTCCTTTCTTTAAGCATGTGGTTTGAATTACTAAGTTTATCCAGCATTTTGTGCATTTTTTCCTCCAAATTTCCAGCACCTGCAATGTTATTTTCTGTTATATTCAAAGCTCTGCTGCCGATAACCTAATCGATACCAAATCTTACTCACCAATCGCTCTTGTCCCTGTCGACCTACCTTGATCTTCCTCTGGGGGTCTCGGTACCTTACTCCTCCCAATCTCTACAGATTGTGCCTCATACCACCATCCCCTCCCCAACTGCACCCCCACACGCCTCCCACCACCCCCCACCAAACCCACACCACCACCACCACCTTCTGGGCTCCACATTCAGATTCCCTGCATGTGTTTTCCACCTCCCACTTCTCATTTAAGGCCTTATGTAAAATGCACCTCTTTGGCCAAACTTTTGGTCACGCTTCCTAAGATCTCCTTTTCTGTCTCTCATTTCTATTTGATAAAGTCTCCAAAGAACCTCAAGGCATCGCTCTATGTCATAGACACTATATAGTTGCAAGCTGTTGTAAAAAGTGTAAAAATGTAAAGAAAATAGCTGGAACAGTTGGGTGCTCATTTTACCCTCTTTAAATGTTAAATAAAATCCTAAAGTAATATCACAAATCTAAATAAATAACTCCTAAAGAAACAGAGGTGAAGTTTTTAATCCCCTAAACTTCAAAGCGAAGCTTAAAATGCAGCCTGCTGTACCCACACAGTAAAATTTTTAGGTGCTAACTTCTCATTTCTACATCAGCAGCATTTTATTGCACTTTGAATGTCTTGTATGATGAAAGAGGTCATTCCACAATTGCACAGAACAGTCAGCATTACCAAATCATTCATTACATGCTGTCACTTGCCAAAGTAGACACCCATCCTCTTCTTTCCAATTTCCTTTCCTCTTCCTCATATTATAGACCATACAGAATGTGGTGTGGTATTAGTTATTTTGCTGTGCAAACATTATTCATCCCAGTTTTTATAATGCAGGTGTATTAAACAGTTTCTCAATAGAAGGATCAAAAGGTAATCATCCGTGGCTGTGGTATAGAGCAAGTCTGATAAGATTAGCTTGTCAGGACCCACTGAACTTGTGATTCTATTGTGATTTCCTGCACTGCACGAAATGAACAGAGATTAAAGTGAAGCTTTTAAAATAAAACAATTAACGCCGTTAACAGAAGCTACATTATCAGGTTAAATTACTGCGAGCAGATAGAACACGCACGCCAGAATTTAACAAGTTATTTGGACATAAGTTTCAATGGACAATAGTGGAGGGTTGGACGTTGGGAGTAGATTAGATACTAACCTTTCACCCCTGGGTCACAAGTCACAAATCCAGGTCAGGGTAATTGTACAAAGTCTTCTTGAAACCATTTTGGACAGTTCTAAGTTTTACTCCTGTGAGCATGCACTTAGTCATACGACACTGCTGCCTTTAATCTTGCACTAAACTGACAACTGCATGAGAGAACCCAGCAGATGACCGGACTGAGAAATGGAAAACTGCAACATTGTTAAAGCAGAGGAGCACTCTTCTGATGTTAAGGCTGAAGCAAATTTGTGGGGCAAAAAAAAGGAGGATTTTAATTTGCTGCTTAACCTGATCTGGGGTTGCTTGTTTGTGACACTGGTTGTCCAAAACCAAAAAAATTCCAAATCCTCAGTCCTAACTAATTATATTTGGCCATGCAGCAAACATTTCAGGCTCCTCAGTAAGAGAACCAAACATGAGCAAAAAATGATTTGATTCAATTTCAATAATAATAACATCATTTACACCCCAAAAAAATCCCATACATCCAAAACAACAACACTCAAGGGTTAATCAGTTTGATTTTCGTGAATGGGAGGGAGGGTCTGACGCTCAACCATTAAACATATGCATCTTCACACCTATTCTGCACTCATTTGCATTTTATAAATTAGTAGTTTATTTCCAAAGCAGCATTTTTGATTCTGCTTATTTAATGCCAAATTGAACAACAGGTGTTCATGTGAAAAAGAAGAATAGATGCACAGCAAAATCCTCAGATGCTAAGGAAATTAGTGACAAACTCTGAAGGTTAAAAGTTATCTTTGAAACCAAAGTAACTGAAGATTATTTCTTCATTCAACAAAAACTCTTGTTTAGCAACCTTTTATTCAGATTTTGTCTCTCAGAAAAGCTCTATTGTGTGAATCAAATCTAAAAGATTACCTTTAGCCATGGCACAGATACTCTACAATAGTTAGGATTTTAAGTTTGAATCTGGCCTCCAACCTGTCGCAACCATTCTTGTCTCAACTTTTATCAAGGATACTAGTCATTCATTCTTTTTCTGAACTTTCTTATTCCTCCTGAGCTCTAAATATACCACCATACAATCTCTTCCTCGCTGATTTCATCACAGAGAGATTGCAACGTGCATCACATAGGCTCCTATTCTTAGTGACCTCCCTCACGATCTGCGAACGATCGCAAAAATTCCAGGTTTTATGTCTGCTTCAAGTTTCAATTCATTCAATTCAGACTCCTTGGCACAAAATTGGCCATGCCCCCTGATTTCTTAGGCATTTGTCCTCAAAGGCTGATAAGATACTATCATATCAAATATTGAATTTAGTAAGAAACTGACTAGTGTACACCAATGAAACAATTAAATGGTTCAGTATTCTTAAGTCATTTTTGGCTATCTTAAATCATGTTACTTACAAATACTAGACTGGAAAACCTCATTAAAAATGCTGATAGACCAATTTTAAGCTATATTCATAAAACTACATCCAGATATCATTCTTAAATACATCAAGGAAGGCCTTCAAATGGAAAGAAAAAAAGAAACAGTTAAGTTCTGACACACAGGCTCATGAAGAATTCACATTTGTGCCATGCAGATTAATTTTTGTGGAAACTTTTGACAGCAATCTAATTAATGCAATTTCCCCAATTATGCCCCAAATGGACACCCTATACAGCTATCTAAAAAGCAGCTTGTTAAGGTGGGAAGAAGTGTCCTGTTGTAATTCAGGGGGGAGTTTGTTAAGTTTATATTCCAAGAGTAGCCCATGAGGTCAAACCCAGCATTTGCACTACTAAGTCTGACCATCTTAACTCAGAACTGTAGGCCCTTCATCTTCATTTCTGCTGCCAGGAAAAGGGAGCCAAATTTAGGAGTGTAAACAGGTGAAGCCTAACTCAGAATCGAAACTGCACAAATGCCAGTATAAAACAAGCCCTCACTGTTCCATAAAGATAAATTGACAGGAAAAAAGGAATGAAGGAAATGGATAAGAGGAAATGAGCAGAATTAAAAGTCAAAATAGGGTCTATAAATGTGAAGCTTTTGGGGAAAAGAAAAAATGCAATCCCGTTTCTAGACGAGAACTAAGTTTGTAAAGTATGAGTTGATTTTTATCAAGACACAGGCATGACTAGAATTTCATGTTTGGAACCTTAGTTTTTTTAGCTCCCTTATACTAAATGTTGTATGAATGGCATTTAATTCTAATAAACAGTAATCTTCAATCTATAAATATCAATGGCATTTTATCCATTATTAGCTGGGTTGTTAAAACTTATTCCGAGAACAGCAGGGGAAAAAAAAATCAATTTCTTCACTGCATTTAGCGTTTATCAAAAACTTATGGATTTTTTAAAAATCCACAACACAGCAAGATGTACTATGTGGGCCATTCATCATCATGGCCATTATAAAATATTGATTCACAAAATATATCTACTGCTCAGTAATTTAACACACTCAAGGACTGAACACATTTCCTTCTATATATTTAATCCATTAACTAGGCAAAAATACTACACTGACACCTATCAGTGTTCCTGATTTCCGATTCCAATGATAATGCTAACATAAGTCTTTCAACAAAGCAAAAGGAAGTACAAAATGGAATGGAGTAAAATAATGTCTGCAGGCTATTTCCACCCTTTGGGAATTTTGCTTCCAACAAGTCCTCGACCAGATATCCTGTGCAGTATATCCAATTATATTAAAAATCTCTTATCCACATGGACTACCCGTCACCTTTTTGTCCCCAGTGTAAATGTTTATGCCCACGTTTTCTAATAGAAATTGCCCAATTTGTCAAACTGTAATTTCACCATCCTGCCAATGGTGTCGCTGAAGTACTTCCATTGGGAGTGAGAAAAAAGGTACAACTACAGTGACAAATTTACATAAACAATTTCAATTAGAAATATGGACACAGGAATTTTAAAAAAGAAAAAAATTGTACAAATTTGAAACGAGAGCTGAATTACATCTGCATGCATGGTCTAGTTTTCTTCAACTTCTAACAAAGCGTCAATTGAAGGCAACAGTTAAGTCTTCACTCCTCACATGCAAAGTGGCAGATTAAAATCAACCAGATTCATTCAATAACTTCAGGTGAGAAGACACAAAGACAAAATTAGATTCACTTAGTGAATTTCATCAACAGTTCATGCAGTATGTGTAAACTGGCTTTAAGATTAAAAGAACTTGAGTTTCCAAAGGGTTATAAATACTCTACCGATACTATCATGCCTGTGGTTTGTATATTTATTTTGGTTTAGTCGAGACTGATGGCATTTTGAGAGCAGGCCATTTTTAAATAACCTGTGCAATTTGAAACTAAAGGAAAATCGAGGCATCTCAGCAACACCATATCTTAATTTAAACATACCATGTATGTTTTTTTTTTAGGAAAATAATGCATCAACTGAATTTCATAACGCATTAATGGTTAAATTTAATCTGTCTTGATCTCTACCACAATGACATTTTATTATGTTTACTCTATTATTGTAATTGTCTTTCGGTGTACAATGAGTCACAGCAGTTATAGTATACCAATCCATGTTCAGTATCATTCACAACTCCACAGATACTGAAGCAGTCCTTGTCTGTATGTAGCAATACCTGAACAATATTCAGGCTTGGTCTGATAAGTGGCAAGGGGGAGGCAATGGCGATGATGTAATGGTATTGTCACTGGACTAGTAATCCAGAGACTCACGAGTAATGCTCTGCAGATCCGGGTTCAAATCCCACCACAGCAGATGGCTTCAGTAAAAGTCTAATGATGACCGTTGTCAATTGTTGTAAAACCCATCTGGTTCACTAATGTCCCGTTAGAGATGGTCTGGACTCCAGGCCCACAACCCTCTGAAATGGCCTAGCAATCAAACCGCTGCAAAGCCTCAGAAAAGGAATGAAACTGGATGCACCACCCGGCATCGACCTAGGCACCAGAAACAACAACAGCCCTGCAAAGTCCTCCTTAGTAACATCTGGGTGCCAAAAATAGGGAGAGTTGTCTCACAGACTAGTCAAGCAACAGCCTGCTCCTCAGAAAGCAACTTCCAAACCCACCATCTACCATCCAGAAGGACAAGGGCAGCAGACAGATGGGAATACTACCACCTGGAAGTTCCCCTCCAAGTCACTCATCATTCAGACTTGGAAATATATTGCCATTCCTTCACTGTCACTGGGTCAAAATCCTGGAACTCTCTCCTTAACAGCACTGTGGGTGTACCAACACCACATGGACTGCAGCAGTTCAAGGCAACAGCTCACCACCACCTTTGCAAGAGCAATTAGGGATGGGCAATAAATGCTGGCCTTGCCAGTAAAGCCCACATCCCATGAATGAATGAAAAAAAAAGTAATGGTCACGCCACACAAGTGGCGACCAATGACCATCTCCAACAAGAGAGAATCTAACCATCTCACCTTGACATTCAACAGTAGCAGCTTTCCCCCAAAATCCTGGGTGTTACGGATGATCAGAAACTGAACTGGATCAGCCATATAAACACTGTGGCTGTAAGAGCAGGTCAGAGGCTCAGAATTCTGTGGCAAGTAACTCACCTCCTGACTTCCTAAAGTCTGTCTACATGGCACAGGTCAGAAGTGTGATGGAATATTCTCCATTTGCTTTGATGAGCCAAGAACACTCAAGAAGTTTGACAATATTCAGGACAAAGCAGCCTGCTTGATTGGCACCCCATCCACAAACATTTACTCCCTCCATCACTGATGCAGTGACAGCATTATATACTATATACAACACATTGCAGCAACTCACCAAGGCTCCGTCAACAACACCTTTCACACCTGTGACCTCTACCAACTTGAAGGCCAAGGGCACTGAAACACCACCACGTGCAAGTTCCCCTCTAAGCCACACACCATCCTGACTTGGAACTATAATTGCTGTCCTTCACCGCTGCTGGATCAAAATCCTGGAACTCCCCTCCTAATAGCACTGAGAGACTACCTGCATCAGATGGGCTGCAGCGGTTCAAGAAAGTGCTCACCACCACCTCCTCAGGGGGAAATAGGAATGCACACAAATGCTGGCCTTGCCAGTGGTGCCTACATCCCATTAAAGAACATTAAAAAAAGCAAGCTTACACATAGATGACAGCTTTCACCACCTCAGGGTGTCTCAAAGCTCATGAGGTGTATTTACTGTTGTAAAAATAAAAACAAAAAACTGCAGATGCTGGAAATCCAAAACAAAAACAGAATTACCTGGAAAAACTCAGCAGGTCTGGCAGCATCGGCGGAGAAGAAAAGAGTTGACGTTTCGAGTCCTCATGACCCTTCAACAGAACTAGGTTGAAGGGTCATGAGGACTCGAAACGTTAACTCTTTTCTTCTTCGCTGATGCTGCCAGACCTGCTGAGTTTTTCCAGGTAATTCTGTTTTTGTATTTACTGTTGTAGTGTAGGAAATAGGGAAGCAAAATTTCACACAGCAAGGTCCCACATACAACAATGAAAGAAAGGACTTGATTATCTCTGTTAGGTGATGGTTGAGGAATAATCATTTCCCAAGACACTGGGAGAATGTCCCAGTTCATCGTTAAATACTGTTGTGGGGTCCTTTACATCAGCCATTTCCCTCGGTTTAATGTCTCATCTGAAAGACGGCCATTCTGACGGTTCAACACCAACTCAGCACTGTGCTGAAGTGTCAACCTAGATTTTGTGCTCGAGTCCTGGAGTGAACTGCTAATCTTCAAGCTCAGAAAGAAGAGAGCTACCAAATGACCATCAGATTGCACTTTTTATAATGGATAGCAGCAACTGCCAAGAAAAAAATGTTTCCACTCGAGATTACAATGGCCACAATCAGAAAATGGTGTTAGAAATAAAAAAAAGTACTGGAAACATATTCAATGCTAATTTCCAACAGACAGACGATGCTTTATGTTTCTTTGAATTCCCAACATGCACTACAGCACTAAATCACTGTTTGTTAAATAAGATATAAAAATAACTATATTCAGATAAATACAAAGATACCAGTTTCAACTATCATGTTTGTCAGAGGGTAATCAGCTTTTAAACAGAGAAGTTAACACAACATGGTGGGAAAAACTTGACTGGAAATGTGTTACAGGAAGTAAACATGATACTGCAAGAAATGCTCACCACAGGCAAGATATTCTATATTAGTTATATAAAACCATCTGTTCCCTTAACTGACAATTATAAGACTTGAGCTCATAATCAAGTCTAGACCAACATTTCACAGCAATGCCAGGGCGCTGAATTCTTTGAGTGCAGCTTTTCAGGTTTGACATTAACTGGAGACCCTGTCTATTTGTTCACCAAGGTCCCATGCACTATTCAAACATTGTTTCATGGGAGCTCTCTGTGCCCTGGCTAACATTTATCCCTCAATCAGCACAATCAAAACAGAGGAACTGCTCAAGCAAATAATGAAGTACTGAGTCATTCAGATAAAATGAGATAGCTACAAAATTGGATGCCAGCTTTACAAATAAATCACAAACTTTCAGATAACAGTACTGACATAAGGCAGTAGGAAAAGGGCAATCAAATCAATATACTTCACTGCTGTGCAGTAAGGTTCTCAAAGCACAAAAACTTATCACTTCAAGCTGCTTCTACTGTCAATGATAGGTCTATAAATATCAATGCATCCTAATACAAAGCTGAAAATATTTCCTCCCCTGATGCAGCTGAATTTTGGAAGGACAAAGGACAAAATCTTTAACCATTCCAGCTGAATGTTTTTTATAGCTCAAATAACAACTTTGTAAGCCTAACATTAAACATTTCCTGCATTAACATGCTTCAGTTAGTTGTATACTTGTCTCAAAGTCAGAAAGCAGTGGTGCAGGCTTCAGCCCCACACCAAGATTTAACTATACAGGATCTACACCGATACATCATGTAGTGCTGAGGGAGTGTTATATTGTTCAAAAGTGCTATGATATAAGGGCTCATCCTCCCTGAATAGGAGTAGTTCAGGTGGACATTAAAGCATGATTCAGCAAATAGCAGCAAGCTTTCTTGGTATCCTTGCCAACAGTGTATGGGTCACTCAACTCATAACTGATTGTGGGATCTTCCTCTGCACAAAATGCCTTAAAGTCTTTTTAAGAGCAGAAGCTGTGACTCAATCTGTAAAGCATTTAGAGAACAAATGTAATAAGCTTCTGAGCAAATGGAAATTATTCTCTACTTAAATAGACTTAATTAAAATACCCTCAACTAGAAGGCGGAGCCATCTATCAAAATAATTTTTCAGAGGCAATATATGAAGGGAGAAAATATAACCGCAGGTAAAGATCAGGACTACCAAACTGCATTTTAAATTTAACAGTATCGTCTTTGGCCATGGACAACACACCAGCAATAGACACCAACTTTCGTCGCCGTTACCTTAAACATGTTGCAACCTGTGCAGCACTTTTTAAAATTCATTTCATGGGATGCAGGTGTCAATGGCTAGACCAGCATTTATTGCCCATCCCTGGTTGCCCTTGAGAAGGTGGTGGTGAGCTGCCTTCTTGAACCGCTGCAGTCCCTGTGGTGTAAGTACACCCACAGTGCTGTTAGAGAGGGAGTTCCAGGATTTGTTACATTATCAGGGAGGCAGTGGCATAGTGGTAATGTCACTGTACTAGTAATCCGGAGGCCCAGGCTCATACTCTGGGGACACAGGTTCAAATCTTACCATGGCAGCTGGTGAAATTTAAATTCAATTAATAAATCTGGAATTGAAAGCTAGTCTCAGTTTTATCACCACCAGTAATGATGGTTTCATGGTCACCATTACTCATTGATTGCCGCAAAAACCCAAGGAAATTTGCCATCCTTATCTAGTCTGACCTACATGTGACTCCAGGCCCACTCTTAACTGCTTAGCAAGCCACTCAGTTCAAGGGCAATTAGGGATCAGCATCAAATGCTGACCTCGCCAGCAATGCACACATCCCATGAAAGGATAGAATAAAGGACAAACTGTGGTCAAACTACACCAGTAAATCAGCTGAGCATTTTGAAAACCCTCCTGCCCTTGACTCACCCACTCTGATAAAGTAGCAACAGACAAACTGTGCTCAGCTTAGAATTTATAGCGCTAAACACTAATCAAGTTTCCCCAATATTTACACTGCAAAATTCTTTTATGGTCAGATCGAGGAAATAATCCCTATTTTCTTGATTCTGTCCTGCCTACTAAAACATCCAAACTTCCCTCTCAAATAAACAAGGAAAAGCTGCTGGGCATACGAAACTACAGGACTTTAATCATTTCAATGGTAGCTTCCCTTTAAACATATCCATGCTCATTACATAGTCTGAAAATATTCCCATCACCACCACCTCCCCGCAAAAAATATTGGTTTATCAAACTTAGTTCACAATATCCCCAACCAGAGGGGAGATTATCAGATGTGCCAGTCAGAAGTAGCTACATGGAAACCTGTCACAAAAGGGATCTCAGCCAAAACCATGATTTAATTTGTTTTGAGGCAAACAATCAATAAAGTGCCAAATTGCATACACAAGATACAGTTAGTCATCCAAATGGGCACCCCAACAATTGAATGGGTTCAGCCAGAATGGGTTCAACCAGAGTGGCTGAGACATACAGGCCAACTTCCCAGGTTCAAACATAAAATAAAAACACAAAGTGCTTGGAATGCTCAGCAGAGCTGGAAGCATCTATGGAGAGTGAAACAGAGTTAACCTTTTGAGTCAAATATGTCTCCTCAGAACTGAAGGAGTGTAGAAATGGGTTAGGTTATATGACATCGAGAGAGGGGAGGGAGAGGAAGGACAAAAGGGAAGGTCTGCAATAGGAGAGAGGGTGGGAGAGATTACATGACAAAGATGTCATGGAACAAAAGGCAAAGGGAGTGGTATTGGCTGTGGTAAAGAGCCAAAACACTAGTCCAGAGTGAGTGTAAATGCCCAAATAATGAAAAGCTCTGCCCAAAAGCAAAAACATGAAAAATAAGAAAATGGGGGAGAGTGTTCATGGTCTGAAATTGTTGAACTCAACCTCAAGTCCAGAAGGCTATAAAGCGCCTAACTAGAAGATGAGATGCTGCTTCTCAAGCTTATGTTGAGCTCCACTCGAGCACTGCAATAGACCGAGGATAGAAATTGTGTGAGAGCAAGGCAGTGAATTAAAATGGCAGGTTCAAACCTGGCCTGTACTAATCAAGCCAGTTTCCTCTGACATGGTGGGCAGGGGACTACATTTGAGTGCAGATCCAGGGCTGGAGGTAGGAAAACAGACCAAACCACCACAAAAATACCCCAACTGAAATTGCATGCAGGGGTATTGGTAAAATCAGAGGCTGGTGCCCATGGGGCAAGTAGGCTGCAGACTCACCATCTAGACTTCCTTGAATGGCAATAAGGTGCTGAAGGATGCCCAAATCCCAAACAACCCAATGCAAAGGGGAGTGAAGTATTGACAGGCGAAGGAATTATGAAAAAAACTCACCTAACAGAGCTCCCTCCATCACACGTAAGGACATTCTCTCTATCTAATGCTGCTTTTAGATGGGGCACAAATAAGACTCTTTTTTGGTCAAGTAAGAATCTGAAATTCAAAACGTTACAAGGTTGTACTGTTGCTATAAAACTGGTAGTCATGGCTAAACTGCAACTCTACTTATCTTTGTTCACTTTCCTTTTGTTGTTCTAACCTCCTAGTCAAGTTTAACTTTCAAACACAAAATAATTTCCAATCAGACTCTCCAGGGGATAAACTAGATTTCACCGATTATACTCAGATCAATTTTTCTGCACACAATAAGAGGCACAAAGCAAAAACAAAACAAAAACAGGAGTCTAAAACAAAAAACGCATTTTCCTCAGAGAGCTATCTTGGTTATAAAACATTACTACAGGTTGCATCACAAAGGCTTTAAATACCATTCAATGCCAATCAAAGGATCTTTTGTAAATTATTCAGTAGCAGCGTAGGCCTATCAAAAGGCACACACAAAAAAAGTAAACAATCCAAAGTAGTCAGAACAAGCGCAACTACAAAAACAATTATTTTGCAAGGCATCTGTTGAGGTTTAAGGTCCACCAAGTTTCATCATCACAGCTATGAGACTTCAGCCAATTTGATTTGTGATATCAGAGTGAAATGACTGACTGCACTAGTCACACAAAGGTTATGGGTCCTGACAACATCCGGCTATCGTGTTGAACATCTGTGCTACAGAAATAGTCAGGTCTCTAGCCAAGCTGCTCCAGTACACTTCCAACGCTGGCAACTACTGAACAATGTATCCTGGCCACTCCTGCTCTACCAGTCCATTCAATCATCAAAGTGATTGAAGGAGTCATCAACAGTGCAATTAGGCCACAAGTCCACATGTATCAAGTTCCCAATCTCAGCCATGGTCAGATACCATACTCAGTTAAAAAAGGGAAGAAAAAATCCAAGGAAAACACCTAGAGTATTAGGAACAGAGTATTAGGGTTTCACAATAGCAGATCACTCACATCTCCAAGATAGTGCAACTTACACTTGGATATAGTTCACAGTATCTCAAGTTTGTTACTTCCAATACCATTTGCCCATAAAATACATTAGAAATGAATACTAATTATCTGCCTCATCCACAAGATTAATTGCTCAATTTTGCAGGTTAGAAAACTGTCCCATTCGTTTCACAAGATCTCAGACAGAAGTAGAAAACGTTAACAACACACAGCAATTCAGTCAGCATCTGTCGAGAAAAGGCAGCATTCGCCTTCTTTTTCTCCTGTTAATCTGTCCTCCCTGCCCCCTTCTGCTGATCTGAGAGATTATTTTGAACCTATTGTGCAATTCAGCATGTTCTTCTTTATCTTGACTTCAATAATAATTCAAAGCCGTTTGAACAAAATGGAACAAGGGTAGATTGCAGAGGCTTGCAAGAAAGCCAAGGAGCTGATTACCCATCATAACATATCTGTTATTATTTCAATATTTAAGAGTGCAGTAGCCTTTCATTTTTATTTTGTAAATTAAGGGGACCTGCATTTTGCAACATATTGTAATTATTTGTACACTGAAATGTTCATAACTGTGAATCCTTATGAACGATTACTTATTTTATTTGTATTGTCATCACAATTGGGCACTTGTCGCCATGATGCTTTTTCAATAAACTAATTATCTATCCAAGAATTACTCCTGGAACAAAATAAAAAAGGTCATATAAGTCAATTTTCCTACTGGCTGATGACTTAGTGGGTTTACAATTCCTCTTGGCAACCCATGGCTTTGTTACCTGATGAAATTAAAAGCTAGGGCTTAAAGGGCAGTTACTGCGACAACCAACTAGACACCGCATGGGGACTCGAAGGTGGAGTGAACGCTTTTTGCCTAAAATACCTAATTTCTCTTAAAAATGCTTTTTGTATGTACTTTAAAAATATTTAATGTATTGAAATTGTGGTGTGCCTAAACCCAGCATAAATTTGCTGCAGATTATGATTGGGATTGTTTCAGAAATGGGTCTGATGCAAATAAAGTTGAAATGATTGCCCTTGTTTGAAATATTCAGACCTGCAAATTGTTAAGAGTTAATGCACTGTGCAACAACACCCATGAAGCTCTCAATATGTCCAGAATGCCCCCTCAATTTTACTTTTCAGCAGATATTGATACAGCTCTGGTGGCAGTCACCCTGCAATCAAATTTCTCTGGGAATCCCACTGCATTATCCATTGAGGGGTATTTTCATCAATCCGTAACCAATTAAATTTTTTGCCTTCATATACCATGACAATAACAGCACGGAACTCGTACATTGAAATATGCAGTTAGTGGGACATCAAACAAAAATGATGAATAATTCTGGCAGCTGTATTCAGTAAAATACATTTGCCAAAACAACAATGTCTAAGATTCAAAGTGAATTGTGAAAATCCTTCAATATTGTAAAGCGACCCTCAAATACCCCATCCACAACCTACTTACAGGAATTATGTCTCCGACGAAACGCTTTAGATGGAGTAAGGGCAGAATCCATGTGACGGTCCACATAACTTTTAGAATACTGCTGAGGTGACGTGACCAGGTCCTGAACCTTGAGTTCCGCACGCCGTGGAATTGTTTGGGGAGCGCTTCCTGAAGCGTTTGGTTTCTTCACACCCTTGCCGGCACAGTTCTGAGATGAGTAAGCATTGTGCGACAAACTGGTAGATGTGAACACAGAAGGTTGAGCCAGGCCTATATTCACCTGCGAATGTGGGATGTCTAATATTTTGAGGTCTTTGATGTCAATTGCACTGTAAAAATATAAGAAAGTGGAAATGCACAGAACAGCAAATTCAAATTTGGTTCCTGAGCACTGATAGGTGGCACTACTTTACATTTGAAATCAGAGACATAAATGCTCATAAAAATTACAATGGTTTTACTTCGCAATCTTCAAAAAACCACACCAAGGTTGATTCATTTTCAACATTAGGTCAATATAAAGTTAAAAGCACTCTGAGCATATAAAACAATAATGGGTTTATCTAACAAACAACACTAAGTACAATTTCCAATAGTGCAGACACTGTGATAAACCTGCAACAGCAAATTAACATGCTTTACTGGCAGTCTCTCAATCCAAGTATTCTTTGCACCACTGTACTATAGAGCCCTAAAACAGTAAAAGGCATTTGCAAGCATGGTATGCTGGTGCAAGCAGAGATTTTTCCCTCCATACTTTAGTCTGCCAACTTCAACAGCTGTTAAAACATCAACATAGTATTGCAGACAAAGTCTTAAAACTCTGTAGCTTGACATCTGGAACTTTTTTTTTTAAAAAAACATGCCCGCCTGCAAGGAGCTCAAATTTAAACACGAGAGGTCACTGGTCAAATTTAGCAAAATTCACGCAAAGCATTTTGGAAGAATTGTGAGAATTTCAGACCAAGAAATATCGAGGGTCAGAGTATCAGGCAACATCTGCACGAGAACCTTACTGGCACTGCACTTTTTCACAGTTTACTTTTGCGTGCCCTAAGTCACATCAGTACAGTCTCGAAGATTAGAGTGCAATTAGTCAGAAACACATTTATACTACAATCATTTTAGCTATAGGGAAATAATTATTTGCAGTACAATTACAAATT
Source organism: Carcharodon carcharias (assembly GCF_017639515.1). Lineage (NCBI taxonomy): Eukaryota > Metazoa > Chordata > Chondrichthyes > Lamniformes > Lamnidae > Carcharodon > Carcharodon carcharias. The sequence goes on along the minus strand of NC_054498.1, from coordinate 10,735,088 downwards.
TTGCTCGTCCAAAACTCAAGTTTTGCCTGGAGAAAGCACTTTTGGCTATATAACTCGAGTAAAATACTGGTGGCTACAAGCCTAGCCACTGGTGGTAGTGGTGGCAGGTTGACAGGAATTCAGAGTATTAGAGTGTAAAAGCTTATTAGCTAATGTACATTTTACTGCACATTTCCGTAAATCTATATATTAACATACTATTCCTGTTGACAAGAACATACTTCCTGCTTATAGTTTTGTGTTCACTTTCTCCATTATAAATGTGGACGTATGCATTTATAAGAGAAACTGCCTATGTAAACTTGTCACACTTAATTACATCCTCCAGCTAGTGGTGGTGTTACAACATCACAGTTTGCCATCTGCCAGATCCTCAAACTGTACTGTAGGGAAACACCTATGTGCCAACCAAGTCTCTTCCAAGTGTCAAGTATGTTGATAGTTAACCACTATACAGAATCATTTTAAATAGCAGCATATGTTCACATAGCAGCTTTAACATAATAAAATGTTCCAAGGTGCTTCACATGAACGTTATAAAAACAAGACACTGATCCACATAAGGAGACATTTGATCAAATGACGAAAAACTTTGCCAGAGGTAGGTTTTAAGATGTGTCTTAAAAGGAGGGAACCAAGATTGAAAAGTAGAGAGAAGTAGGGAGGGTATTCCAGAGCTTAAGGCCCAAGTAACTGAAGGTATAACCAGCAATGGTGAAGCAATTAAAATCAGTGATGTTCAAGAGGCCAAAATAATGAGTGCAGCTATCTTAGAGGATTGTGGGGTAGGAGGAGATTACAGAAACAGGAAGGGATAAGGCCATGGAGAGATTTGAAAACAAGGGTGAGAATTTTTAAATCAAGATGTTGCTTGACTGGGAGCCATAGAGCATAGGGGGAATAGGTGAACAGAACTTGGTGCATGTTATGACATAGGAAGCAAATTAAAGATGTAATGTCTATCTTCAATATTGTAACTACACGCCCTGGTCAAATTACCCACTTCCCTCTAACGCAGTTTCTCCTGAAGAATGCACTTAGCCTTGCTGCTCTGTAAGCAATACAGGTCAATTAAGATGCTAAGTCAGCAAGCTGATAAAACCATTCGAGTTATCAGAGGCCTCTAAAATTTTGAAGTGATGGAGACACAGGGAAGACTGAAGAAAAACTGTTTCCAGTGGTCTGGAATGAGAAGACAGAAATTCATAAATTATGATTTAGGACAGAGAGGAAAACATTTTTACAAAGGAGATTGTGAAATCAAATCAACACAATAGGTTAGACAGTTAAGGAAAGGGAATAAATGAATGAGAGAACAAGCACATGGAATTCAGACTACATCCCATGTGGAGGATAAACAGTGGACTGGATGGGCCAAGCAGGCTGTTTTCATACTGTTACGTCTATGCAATTCTATCTGAAAATACATAAACATGATTTTTACAAGCACATAGTTGCTACACTGAAATTGCAAATCTCAGTAAATTTGGCCAAGAATCTACAATAAATTAGCTTCTTCACTTAACACTTGCCTGCGCTACATCAGCCAATGTCTGAAAAAATCCTGACAATTATCAATTGAAGAAATTAAGGTTAATTGCAATCTTTCTTACCCAGGAAGAGATAATAATTATAATGTTCTAACGTACAGATTGGAGGCCTGGAGGTACGGGTGCTTGACCCAAACATCCCAATTTGGGTGAACTAAGGAAACTGAACCAGTAAATTACCCAACAAAAACTATGGAAACACACACCTTGGCTGCACACGTGTGATAATAACTTTCATGAGGGCAAATGATTGAAAAATAACATAGGAAGGATGTGATTGCACTGGAGGGGGTGCAGAGGAGATTCACCCGGATGCTGCCTGGGATGAAACATTTAAGTTACGAAGAGAGGTTGGATAGACTTGGGTTGTTTCCATTGGAGCAGCGAAAACTGAGGGGCGACCTGATCAAGGTGTACAAGATTATGAGGGGCATGGACAGGGTGGATAGGGAGCAGCTATTCCCCTTAGTTGAAGGGTCAGTCACGAGGGGACACAAGTTCAAGGTGAGAGGCAAGAGGTTTAGGGGGATGTGAGGAAAAACTCTTTTTTACCCAGAGGGTGATGAAGGTCTGGAATGCACTGCCTGGGAGGGTGGTGGAGGCGGGTTGCCTCACATCCTTTAAAAAGTACCTGGGTGAGCACTTGGCACGTCATAACATTCAAGGCTATGGGCCAAGTGCTGGTAAAGGGATTAGGTAGGTAGATCAGGTGTTTCTCACGTGTCGGTGCAGACTCAATGGGCCAAAGGGCCTCTTCTGCACTGTGATTCTGTGAACATGAACATCAAGACATCTTGTTAGAATGAAATCAGGTGAAAATTAGGTTCTCCATTCATCTGGTCAAATTAGATATGTCATAGCTTAATGAGAGCCTGAATAGAGAACTGCACTTTCACTAACCCAAGGCATTTGATACACAACAGAATATCAAGGGCTCTCTGATACAAACCACTATCAATGTAATTCTGCCAAACTGGTGGCTTTTAAACAGTCCTAATTAACCTGATGGTCTTTCATATTTTAATAAGTAAGAATCTAGCAAATACAAGACAGGGGATACAAACTGTAGTGACATGTTTGGTCACATGGCTTTGGTAAATACTAATGTCCTGGAGGGACTGGGAATTGGAACAAATAGACATATATTTAGAATTGTTACAAAACTTTAAACTTGCATGATAGAAGAAAGTATATTCAGAGGTTAAATATCATCAATTAATTCTGTCTCTTCTTGTCCCCTTACCTTGATTAGGTTCTTCCAAAAAATCTGAATGGAAATTTATTCTTCTGACTGACAAACCTGCATTTCCATACATTTGGGACCAACTCAGTGGATGCTAACTCCTGGAGTACCCCAGACGAACTCTAGTTAAAATAAAGTAGATAAAACTATCTTCTCTTCTAATCTGACCAGGACGATTTCAAGCTGGAGAGATTCTGTTCAGCTAAGTGTCAATAAGTATTAAATGCCCTGGTAGTCCACCTCCAAAAAGTGGCTTCAATGACAGAACAAAAAGCGGCCTATCCTCTTAATCTGACATCTCCCAAGCCTAAGAACCAATAGGTAACCAGTAGAAGACCCTGTCAATGATGATTTAGGTAACTGTGGGGAAGGAATGCAGCTGTGTAAACTGAATTTGCACAATCGTCCATAACTGTTCAATAGATCAAAAATGCTCTCCAAACATCACCTAAGTTTAAGGACTCAAGATCCACAATTGTACTGCTGGATGTTTATGGTTCAAGTTCCAATTATATTATGCGGTCGCAATCTGTTGACATTGCTAAGTTACTGAAGGAAGAGCACTTACCTAAAAGTTAACTCAGGGACTGAACACTTCACTCCATTGCGAAAAGGTTGTGTTAGAGAGATTGTCTGACTGCCTTGATCCACTGCAGAAATTTTGCCCTGATACACTCCAAGTGTCTCTCCACAGTTAATAGAAACAAGGCTTCCAATCCAATTTACAGCCATCCTCCAGAGCATAACTAAAAGAGTCAAGGAGACAGAGAGATGTACAATGAAACAAATATCTGCTTTAATTTTCTAGTTGCTCTCCAAATTATTAGCAGTGCTATTGACAGACATTGTAATTTGCAAATCACACAAGACAAGGACCGGTAATATAGCAAATGCAGCTAATCTTTGCAGTGACTTCCTACTCTGCTGTATTATCCATTTTTCTCTTGTTAATAACCTTAAAAAATATTTTAAAAGATGAAATACATTGTGGCATTTAAAAGTACAGCATAATATCAGCTTTTAGTTAACAGAACTGCTAAAACATATTTTTTCAAAACAATTGTTCTCTTTGCAACTAAGCTTCATTGATTGAAAAAAGTGTGTTCTCAAAAGGTCAGTAAGTTTGTGTACTTAATAGCTAAACCATGTAGAACAAGAAATTCCAAGGTTTGATCTGTGATCTATGCTGAATGAGTTGGTTTGAACTACAAACAGGAGTTGGGACTACAGTTTACTTTGCTCCCTCCAGCTTGTCGAGTATAACTTCCACGTCTCATTTCTGAGCATGCCTCCTATTGGAGGTGAGCTCGAATTGTGATGCCACTATTGTCAAATAGCCCCCTGCCACATTGCGTCAAACTCACATGAATAATGGATGCTTGGGCGGTCACTAGAAGGCAATTAGGAAGCAGATACTTTCAAGGAGACCAGTTCGGAAAAGGTGAAGGAGAAAATTCAAGCAAAAAAAAAAACTTCTCTTAAACTTTCATATTAATTAACTTCCAAACCCCAAATGAACTAATCTTTGTTCAAAACCATCGAGGAGAATGACGACTCAGCAAACTTTGCACATTTAAAAATGCATCTTTTTTCATTCCTTGTGTTAAAATCAAAAACGGGTTTTATTTTTAAATATTCGCTCTCCTCCTTTATTATTCTTGTGCCAAGTATCAATTTTCAATCAAAACAGGCAGGCGACTAACCGACCCTCCTCCTTGGTGATACGCTTGGAGTCGGCGTCACTCTAAAGAGCCACAAAATCAACAAGCAGGAATAACCCCTGGCATGGAAGTGTCTGGCCTCTCTTATGGTACCCATCTTCAGTGACCAAACAGTGGGGAGCCTTTAAACGCATGCAGCATCACTCTAGGGTACAACTCCTCCAAAACCACAATCACGGAAACACTTCACCCTGTGCTTTAACAAAATAATCTCAAGTAACCTAATGCAACAACTCATTTCTTAAATAAAACCAGACCAAGCGCTATTAATCCCATGCTCTTAGATCTGTTAATGTCACTAATCTCTGTAGTTCTCGTAATCCTTGAAATATTAGTCAATTTAATTCCAAATGAGAGTAAAGAATGTATTTGCTAAAGGAATACCTTACATTTATGAAGTTGCGAACAAGAACAGAACACCTGACCTAATCTTGTTAAAATCCCAAGAAAGTAAACACTTACAATAATTAACTCAAATTTTAACTTTTGCTCTACAAAATTTCAATATTATTAAAACTTCTTGCAATGCTGCTCGAAGTTTAATAAAAAGTTATTTTACAGTCATAAAGCATAACAATTCTATCACATCACTTGCTAGGGAAATTTGCAATACAAACTAAAGAAAACAGCACTTCAGTTCCACATATTTTCTCAGCTAGAATTCATATTGGACCTTTTTAAAATCATGTTTAAAAATCTAGGGTCAAAAATCATATACTACTTCGATTAAAAATGTTACTGACTACAAAACAATGGTTATACCTGTACTCAGGATCTGTCAGTCAACTATTACACACAGTAGCGTGAAAGCAGAACTCCCTGAGCTTTACCTTCAAACAGTAGTGTCACTTTTAATCCAATAACAAGAAAGCTCAAAATTGCCAGAGGTGCTTCATAATAATTCAATATAAATGCAAGTTTTGTGACATCAAGCTGCAAACTCTGGGGGCTAAAACACAGCATCCAGTGTTGTGACTGTGTATACATTTTCATTCTTGACTCTTTCATGGGCTCCATCTTGAACTGAGTGGCTTGCTAGGCCATTTCAGAGACTAGTTAAAAGTCAACCACATTGCTATGGGTCTGGAGTCACATGTTAACCACACCAGGTAAAGATGGCAGATTTCCTTCCCTGAAGGGCATTAGTGAACCAGATGGGTTTTTACAACAATCAGTGATAGTTTTGTGGTCATCGTTACAGAGACTAGTTTTCAATTCCAGATTAATTAACTGAATTTAAATTCCACCAGGTGTCATGGTGGTATTTGAGCCCGTCTTCCCAAAACATTATACACCACCACCTCCCTGGACCAAACCTATACTCTCAAGTTAAAGATTGAAAGTGCAAGCAAGCAAAGTGTAAATAAAGATTGAAGCATGTGTGTGAACATATGAATTTATCTCTCTCTCTCTCTCATTACCAAAACCACCCCTCCCAAGTCAATTCAAAACACAGGAGTGAGCTGTCTGGACTTGTCCAGATGCAAAGGCTTTGAGAATGAAACAAAAGCAAAATACTGCAATTCTGACCAAAAGCCCAAAAGGTTCACTCTTTCTCGCTCCAAAAATGCTACATAACCTGTTGATTATTTCTAGCACTTTGTTTTCATACCATAGTTGGATAAGACAGGGGTGGGGTGGAAAGAGAAGAGAAATAAAAAAAAACTCAATGCAATGTCTGATCTGATGCTTTTGGGCAGCCCCAGTTGCTGTAATCCCATTGAGTTTAGGAAGGATTAAAAATTCTCTAGAAGACTATTCTCCATTCCAAAAAAAAAGTCATATTGGACTCGAAACTTTAGCTGTTTTGCTCTCTCTCCACAGATGCAGCCAGAGACCCGAGTTCTTCCCAGCACTTTTATATTTTTATTTCAGATTTCCAGCATCCGCAGCATTTTATTTTTACTTTAAGGGTTTAAGGGGGCTGTAAATGGAGAATAAACTGATGAGTCATAATTAATTAGTGATCACCAAAGAGTGGGCTGCTGGAAAAAGGACCAGGCTTTTGCTATTGAATGGGCTCGGGTGGGGAGTAGGCCCAATCCAACTCCCAGGCACAGCAGCATCCATGGAGGAAAAGCCTCCCGCCTCCACCCCCTTCAAAAAGTCAACGCGCTTCCCCGGTTAGACGAAACCGCGACCAGGCGACGTCCCTTACGTTTTTAACTAAGCGATGCGGCCTGAAACTGGGCTGGGCTGGACAGCGACCCTTACAGAGGCTGGGCAGCGATGAAAGCGAGAGCATCCACACACAGCTCCGCCATCGCCCGTTCCCCCACCCCCACCGGGCTTCTGCGCCTGCGCGGGCGCCAGCGCCCCGCCCCGCTCCGCTGCTCCGCCCCCGGTGTGGCTACGCGCTGACGTCACTTCCCCTTAGCAACCCGACCCACTTCCGATCCCCCTGCCTCCTCAGCAGCCAAGCGACGGGCTCCACTCCATCCCAGTGTAATCCTTTCAGTTGCTGAAAGGAGTTAGCGACCTAGTCCCTCATGATCACTGATTAGTAAGTAATTCTCCATGACTAATAATTAATTAATCATCCCTGAAGTAAATGGAGAGATGGTGGCTTGGTGATCATGTCACTGGACCAGTAACCCAGAGTCCCAGTCTAATGTCCTAGGCACACAGGTTAAAATCCTGCCATGGCAGCTGGTGGAATTTAAATTAATCTAGAATTGAAAGCTAGTCCCATTATGGTGACCGCGAAACTATCATTGATTTTCATAAAAAAAACCACCTGGTTCACTAATGTCCTTCAGCGAAGGCAATCAATCTGCCATCTTTACCTGCTCTGACATACAAGTGACTCCAGACCCACAGCAATGTGACTCTTAACCGCCCTTTGAAATGGCTTAGCAAGCCACTCAATTCAAAGGCAATTAGCAATGGGCGACAAATGCTGGCTTTGCCAGCAACATCCCATGAAAGATTAAAAAAGGGCTCATCAGTTTATTCCTCATTTATAGCCCTTTTTAATCCTTCCAGCCCTCTAAGGGGTTATAGCAGCTCCTGCGACTTAAAAAGTATCCGGCAGGATAAATTGCAATAAGACAAATGTAGTTGTCAAAATTTGGGATCTATTAGGAGTGAATGTGGGATTTACGGTAAGAAAGATTGAAATGGACTATAACTCTAAGTTAAAGAGATAGAGCAGAACAAGTGAAACATTTATACAGTGAAATAAAAAGGAAATATAGCAAACGCTCGAAAGCCATCAAAAAAATATAGAAAATGTTGCATTTACACAGCTGATTAATCAGCAGTTGTTCTAGTGACATTTTCAATGTGGATGCTCAGAACAAGATACCCGCCCCAATCATCATAACAGATGCCTTTTCTTTAATTGAAATGAAAAGGAGATTAAATGATGAGGGGTGCAACTAATATAAAGCTAAATCATAAAACAAAGAAAGCTTGTAACTTAAATTCATATTATTGACCGCACCTTCCAGTCCCTGCAATAGCCAATGCTCACAGAAGGCCTCCAGCACATAGCATGTGCTTCCTCAGGACCATCCAGACATGGACAAGCCTGCAGAAGGAGAAACCAGAGAGACCACCCCCACAAGCCATACCAAGCCTGAAATTTTGGCTAACCAGGTCCTGGAGCATAAGGTCTGTCAGGGATAGCCAAAGCTCAGGAATGTGGGACGGAAGTGGAGCCAGGATCGTTTCAGATGGTGGTTGAATTGCTGTGTGTTTCTATCATCTTCAGTCTTTATTATAGGACAAAAGACTTGAATTTCTTAGTGCCTTTCACAACTTCAAGACTCCCCAAAGTACTTTACGACCAATGAAGTACTTTTGAAGGGTAATCACTGTTGGAATTTAGGAAATGCAGCATACTCTTGCAAAGTTGGCACCCACAAAGAGCAAGAAATAAATGTTTTAGGTATTGCTTGTGGGTTAAATATTGCCCAAGGTACCCTGTCTCATCCTCAAAAAGTGTCACAACAAGTTTTACACCCAGCTGAGAGCACGCGCAAGGTGTTGGTTTAACAACTCATCAGTTTAATTTGTAGCACTCCCTCAGTACTGCAGTAAAATATCAGCTTAGATTTTGTGTTAAAGTCTACTTTCTGACTCAGAGGCAAGATTGCTTTAAGTGAGCCACATCTTATATAGCATTTAAACACACTGAAGAGATGGCTTGGGGTCTGCAAAGTTTTCTCTTCGTAGACCACCTATGTAGATACCATGAAGCCTTGGTAGCCCAGAAGTAAAGTGTAAGCCCGTGTTGCCATTAATTTGCACATATTTTAAGTTGCTGACATTAACAGATATCGACAAGGCTCCTTTCCAAGAGCAGAACCAACCTTTTAAACTTGGGTATCTCATAACTATTTTCAAAAGGGAAATAAACAAGTTACTTGAGAAAGAGGAATGTGAAAAGTCATAGGGATTGATTTCGAGAGTGAGATTAGACTATGTGTCTCGTGGAGAAAAAAACATTGGCATTGATTTGACAAACTGATTTGACAATTTCTCTGCTATGATTCTATGATAAAGATGTCCTGAGTTAGATCTTATCTACCAATGAGGCAGTAATGCTAAAAGCAGGTGCATTAAACTTCCAGCATTACAAATATCAATCAGAACATACAGCAAATAAAGAAAGACTTGCATTTATATAGCGCTTTGCACCACCAGATGTCTTAAAGTGCTTTACAGCTAGTTAAGGAGAGATGGTGGTATAGTGGTAATGTCACTGGACTAGTAATCCAGAGACCGAGGCTAATGCTCTGGGAACATAGGTTTAAATCTCATGACAGCAACTAGTGGAATTTAAATTGAATTAATTTTTTAAAAGTATGGAATTGAAACTAGTTTCAGTAATGGTTATCTTGAAACTATCATTGATTGTTATAAAAACCCACCTGGTTCACTAATGTCCTTTAGGGAAGGAAATCTGCCATCCTTATCTGGCCTGGCCTACATGTCTCCAGACCCACAACAGTGTGATTGACTCTTATTTGCCCTTGAAATGGCCGAGTAAACCACTCAGTTTGAGGGATGAATAACAAATGCTGACCTTGCCAGTGACACCCACATCCCACAAAAGAATTTTAAAAACGGTACTTTTCGAAGCATAGCCATTGTTGTATGGTAGGGAATGCATCGACCAATATGCACACAATGCACTCGCATCAGCGGCAATGTGATAATGACCCAGATAATCTGTTTCTGTGAGGTTGATTGAGAGATAAATATCATCCGGGACACCAGGGAAAACTCCCTTTTTCCTCGAAATAGTACATCCACCCAGACAGGCAGGTGGGTCCTCACCACAGTTTAGCACCCCATTCGAAAGACAGAACTTCCAACAGTACAGTGCTCTCTCAATGCTGCTTTGGAGTATCAATCTTGATTTTTTTTTTTGTGCTCATGGCCTGGGATGGGGCTTGAAACTTGTGACTCCAATGACGGTACTACCAACTGAGCCATAACAAATAATAGGTATGCCAATGAAAATAGAACTGTGTTGCCTGAGTTTTCAGGTGAAAATAGAACGTGCTGGAAATCTGGCAGCGTCTACGGTGAGAGAAACAGGACTAATGTTTCGAGTCGAAAATGACACTTCGTCAGAATTAAAGGAAGGTCGAAACGTAGAAATACGATGGGTTTTATGCCGTTGAAAGTGGGGAGGCGGAGGAAGAGCAAAAGGGAAGGCCTGGGATGGGGTAAAGGGCGGGAGAATTTGAATGTCAAATAGGTCGTGGAACAAAAGGCAAAGGGAGTGGTAAAATGGCTGTGGTAAAGAAAGAGAAAATTTGTCCAGAGAGAGGGTGAATGGCGGAATAATGAACAGCTCTGTCCAAATATGAAAAACAAGATTAAGACCAGTACATGACAAAAAAAAAGAATCAAAATGGGTGACAGAGTTTATGGTCTGAAATTGTTGAACTCATTGTTGTGTCCAGAGGCTGTAAAATGCCTAATCAAAAGATGAGGTGCTGTTCCTCGCGCTTGCCTTAAGTTTCACTGGAACACTGCCACAGGCCAAGGACAGGGCGATCAGCATGAGAGCAAGGCAGTGAATTAAAATGGCAAGCAACTGGAAGCTCAGGGTCATGCTTGCAGACTGAGCTGGGGTGTCTCACAAAGTGGTCATCAAATCTGCGTTTGGTCTCCCCAGTATAGAGGAAACTGCATTGTGAGTAGCGAATACACTGTAGTAAATTGAAAGAAGTACAAGTAAATCAATGCTTCACCTGGAAGGAGTGTTTGGGACATTGGATGGTGATGGTGAGGAGAAAGGAGATAAAAGGTCAGGTGTTACATCTCCTGTGATTACGTGGTAAGGTGCCATTGGAAGGAAGCGAGGTATTGGGGGTGATTGAGCAGAGGACCAAGGTGTCACGGAGGAAACGGTCCCTTTGGAATGCTGACATTGGAGGGCAAAGGAAGATGGCAGTGGCATCACACTGAAGGTGACAGAAAGTTTGAGGGTCAGATTGACATGTTTAAAAATCTGAAGTTTGTACAACCCAAGACATTGAAATAAATTAATGTTTTTCATGTTGATGAGATTGGTCCATTTGGGTTGAATGGTCTGTTTCTGTGCTGTGAATTCTATTTAATTCTATGTAAAGATTCCGAACAGAGTGGAGAAACAGAGAGAGACTGAAGTTGAATATAAATATATAGATCTTTCAAGGTGGAAGTGCTGGTACCAAAGCACAGTAACAAGGCAGTTGTGATTCTGGGCTTTTATGCATGGCGGCATGGAATATAAGAACAAAGTGATCCTAAATTGGTGCAAGGCAATAATTAGTTCGCAGCTGGGGTTTTGTGATTGGAAGAACATTAGAGCCATGAATGGGTGCAGAATGAAACACAAAACAAGAGGTTATAATTATAAAGAAAGGTTTGAAACGGTGAGCCTTTTTTCCCTAGAAGATTGAAGATTAAGTAGGATGTAATGGGTTTTCAAAAGTATAAATACTCTTGACATGACAAGTAGTGAAATATTGTTTCAACTAGTTGGCAAATTAATAACAAGGAAGCATACCTTCAGACTTGCCATTACAAGAACAAAATTAGAAGTTGGAAGAAATATTTTCACACACAGAGTTATTAGACCGTGGAATGCTTTACTAGAAGTGGCTATTACTATATAAAACACTATTTAAAAGACAACTGGATACGTTTTTGAAAAGGAAGAATATAGGAGGTTGGGGAAAATGGCAGAAAAATTGGTTTAACTCGACAGCTTCAGTTAAGGAGGTATGGCAGTGCCTCTATGATAGGCCATATAAAAGATGCACTATAATTTCTATGACTCGTGTGCATCTTATACAATGAATCACTTTGAAATATAGTCGTTAATGTCGTGTAGGCTAATACAGCAGTTATTTTGTGCAGAGCAAGATTCCTCAAACAGGTTTGTGATGAATAACCAGTTGACCAGTACCTCTGGTGGTAGCAGTTGAGCAAAGAATGTCGTCCAGGAGAATTCCCTGGTTTTTTGTTATGCAACGCCATCGAAATAACATACAATGGAATAGATATATGAGAGATCTGTTTAATATCTCATCCAAAGGATGCCACCTCCAACAGTGTAGCACAGCCTCAGTACTGCACTGGGTTCTTAGCTTGGAGTAGGAGTTCAAATTACTGTTTTAGGGCTTGAATCCACAACCTCCTAACTGAGAAGCAATGTTTCTACCATTTGAACTTTTAACATCAAAAGAGTTTACATTTTAAATCAAAATAATTGATGAACAAATTTCAATTTAGCAACTAATTTTGTAGATGGTCAACTACCCCATTCATTATGATAAAAATGTAACTATCTGCTGCTGAAGCCCTCACCCATTCTCTTGTTTCCTTTAGACTCGACTGTGTCAATGCTCTCCAGGCAGGCCTCCTGTTTTCCACCCTCCATAAACATGATTGTAACCAAAACTCTGTTGCTCACGTCATAACCTACGCCATATCCCACTTACGCAGCACCCTTGTGTGTGCTCACTTACACTGGCTCCCAGCCCATCAACATTCTGATTTTCATGTTCAAATCTTTCCATTATCTCACCCCTCCCTACCTCTGTAATCTTCTTTAGCCTTGCAGCACACCAAGAACTCTATGTTTCTTCATCTCTCAACTCTTATGCATCCTCCAATTCCATCACCCCACCTTTTGTGGCCTTGCCTTTAGCCATGTAGGCCCTAAGCTCTGGAATTCCGTCCCTAAGCCTCATTCATTCATGGGATGTGGGCATCGCTGGCTAGGCCAGTATTTAATGCCCAACCCTAAATGCCCTTGAGAGGATGGTGGTGAGCTGCTTTCTTGAACTGCTGTGGTCTATGTAGTGTAGGTACACACACACTACTGATAGGGAGAGAGTTCCAGGATTTTGATCCAACAACAGTGAAGGAACGGCGATATATTTCCAAGTCAGGATGATGAGTAGCTTGGAGGGCAACTTGCAGGTGGTAGCGTTCCCATGTGTCTGCTGTCCTTGTCCTTCTAGATGGTAGCAGTTGTGGGGTTGGATGGTGCTATCTAAGGAGCCTTGGTGAGTTCCTGCAGTGCATCTTGTAGATGGTGTACACTGCTACCACTGTGAGTCAGTGGTGGAGGGAATGAATGTTTGTGGATGGGGTGCCAATCCAGTGGGCTGTTTTGTCAAGATTCTTGAGCTTTTTTGGAGCTGCACTCATCCAGGCAAGTAGAGAGTATTCCATCACACTCCTGACTTTGTAGATGGAGGCCAAGCTTTGGGGAATCAGGAGGTGAGTTACCCTTTGCAGAATTCCAAGCCTCTGATTAGCTCTTCATGTGGCTAGTCCAGTTCAGTTTCTGGTCAATGATAACCCCCAAGATGCTGATAGTGGAGGAGTCAGTGATGGTAATGCTATTGAATGTCAAGGCATGATTAGATTCTCTCTTGTTGTAGATGGTCATTGGTTGGCACTTGTGTGGCATGAATGTTACTTGCTGCTTATCAGCCCAAGCCTGAATATTGTCCAGGTCTTGCAGCATTTGGCCATGGACTGCATCAGTATCTGAAGAGTCGCAAATAGTGCTGAACCTTGTGCAATCATCAGCGAACATCCCCATTTCTGACCTTATGATGGAAGGGAGGTTATTGATGAAGCAGCTGAAGATGGTTGGGCCTAGGACACTACTCTGAGGAACCCCTGCAATGATGTCCTGGAGCTGAGATGAATGACCTCCAACAACCACAACCATCTTCCTTTGTGCTAGGTATGACTCCAACCAGCAGAGAGTTTTCCCCCGATTCCCATTGAGTCCAGTTTTGCTAGGGCGCCCTGATGCCACACTCAGTCAAATGCTCCCTTGATGTTAAGGGCAGTAACTCTCACCTCACCTCTGGAGATCAACTCTTTTGCCCATGTTTGGATTAAGGCTGTAATGAGTGATCCTGGCGGAACCCAAACTGAGCATCAGTGAACAGGTCATTTCTAAGCAATTGCTGCCTCAGGGCATTGTTGATGACCCCTTCCATCACTTTACTAATGATCGAGAGTAGACTGATGATGCGGTAAATGGCTTGGTTGGATTTTTCCTGCTTTTTGCATACAGGATATACCTGGGCAATTATCCACATAGCTGGGTGGATGACAGTGTTGTAGCTGTACTGGAACAGCTTGGCTAGGGGCGCGGCAAGTTCTTGTGCACAAGTCTTCAGTATTATTGCTGGAATATTGTCAGGGCCCATAGCCTTTCCAGTATCCAGTGCCCTCAGCCATTTCTTGATATCACGTGGAGTGAATCCAATTGGCTGAAGACTGTCCTCTGTGATGCTGGGGACCTGCGGAGGATGCCGAGATGGATCATCCTCTGGACACTTCTGACTGAAGATTATTGCAAATGCTTCAACTTATCTTTTGCACTGATGTGCTGGGCTCCCCCATCATTGGGGATGGGGATATTTGGGGAGCCTCCAGTGAGTTGTCTAATTTGTCCACCACCATTCACAACTGGATGTGGCAGGACTGCAGAGCTTTCAACCTAAATTCTTGCAGGACCCTACATACAAGCTAGGAAACTCTTAGTCAACTAATCTAATGCCCTCTTCTTTCGTTTGGTGTTAATTTTTGTCTGGCTGCTATGAAGCACCTGGGGGATGTTTTCCTATATTAAAGGTGCTATATAAATGGAAGTTGTTTGTAATGCTTTCACCATCCCAATTGCTTGAGGTTAAAATCTCCTCTGTTGTGCCTTAAAGAGCGGCAAAAGCCTGGATTTCCTTCTTGGTCTGTGCTGACTAACTAGCCTCACTTGGGCTACAGTAGGGAAAATCAGCCATGGTTCCTAATCTAGTGCAGCAACCTCAACTAGAACAATTCATTTAGGAATGCTTACACAGGATTGCTTCAGATGTTTCCTCTTGTGGGTGAGTCCAGAACTAGGGGGCACTGTTTTAAAATTGGGGGTCACACTTTAAGGAGAGATGAGGAGAATGTTTTCTCTCAGGAGGTTGTGCTACTTTGGAACTCTCTGCCTTAGAAGTTGGGGTCATTGAATATTTTTAAGGCAGAGGTAGAGAGATTCTTGTTAGGCAAGATAATCAAAGGCTATTGGGGCCAGATCGGAGTAGCCATGATCTTATTGAATGGTGGAGCAGGCTCGTGGGGTTGAATGGCCTACTTCTGCTCCTATTTTGAATGTTTGTATGTAGGATATACAGCACAGAAACAGGCCATTCAGCCCAACCAGCCCATGTCAGCATTTAAGCTCCACTCAAGACTCCTCCCATATAAATCTTATCATTAGAATCTTCTAATCCCTTCTCCCTCATTTGCTTGTCTAGCTTCCCTTTAAATTCGTCCATTCTATTTGCTTCAACCACTCCCTGTGTAACAAGTTCCACATTCTCACCACTCTTTGGATAAAGAAGCTTCTTCCAAATTCCCTATTGGATTTCTTGGTGACATCTTATATTGATGGCCTCTAGTTCTGCTCTTCCTCGCAAGAGGAAACATTCCCTCTGCATCCACTCGATCAAAGCCATTCAAAATTCTAAAGACCTAGATCCAGCTTGTCAATCAATTCCTGACTTGTATATCTGTCAATCCTTTCCCGATATTTATAAGGACTTAGCTGAATAGGCCGTTGACACAGTGTGAAGACTCATACGTGAATACTCTAGCTGAATGATAAAAACCAATGTCCCATAACCCAGTGAGATAGAACCTTCAGCAGAGGATAGGAGAGAATTGATGAGGAGCAAAGAAAGAAACACTCTGTGCGTTATTTTGTTGTATTTCAACACGCACAGCTCCACGTATTTGCTTAGGTTTGTGATCTTTTTTCGTCGTAAATTTCATTGACTATTTCACCAATCTTGTGGGTTTGCGCCTCATTGTACTTCAACTATTAATACTAAATATGGTTTCAATATCTCTTACCTTAGTTGTAATATTCAGTGTTCTTTCTCTTGTATTTATAGTCTCTGCACTAAAAATCAAAAGCCAAACCATAAAGAATCAGGTTTTTTTCATTAAAATGGCTTTCTACAGAGATGTAGTAAGAACTCCCCTGTGTATTAAGAACTACTCGCAACCTGCAGTGCCTCGTATAAAAAGTCACAGAACTTCCCTCACTACACAAACACTTTTACTTTTTTAGTTCACAGCAAGGTCAAGCCTTTTCTCTTAAAGTGGCAGCTCACGGAACAATCAGAAGCTTAATTTAAGGATTGATTTCTTCAATTTTGATTTGTAGAATGTAACACTTTCTAATCAAGGAACCTACTGACGTTGCTGAAACATGCCGTTAGGAACGCATTCAGCCGCTGATGCAACACGGAATGGAAAAATACAGATTTGCTATGTCAAAAAAAAGACAAAAAGTAGACCTAGATCAAAACAAACTAATGCGCGACTTGTAGCAGAAATCATCTTGATGATGAAATGATGCCTTCAGTCACTCCGGTCACTCTTGAGTCAATCGTCAACGGCCAAAGCGCATTCCATTCTTCCAGAGTGAAGATGAATGGATAGATGTGATCGATTTACTTTGAAGAAACTATCCTAATTCATGAAACCTCATCAGTGCCTGAGCCTTTCCAGACCTCTGGGAAACATAGAACAACATTTTGCTGTATTAATCAGTCAGTGCCTTCAAACGAATAAGGGAAGAAATTCAGAGGGAAGATGTGTCACTAAATGAAGTCTAGAATTACTGTATCTATATAAAAATAGAAGATCAGTTATTAAACGTATTTTTGAACTCCAAGATTAAATTAACGGTTTCTTCATTGATTTGCGATTATTTTACATATGTCATTAAGGGTGTATAAAATGTTGGTATTTTGCTACATACAGTGTAGCCTTTGAATACAAAAGGGATTGCAACTGCAGCTTAATGAGGAACATATGCGTGCAATGGAAATAGAGCAACAGGAACTACAGCAACTAGCTCGAGGGGGTGACGTCCTGGCATTGGTAAGAGAGACACGCAACAACCTGAAAAAAAAATTACTTCAGTGAAATCTACTCAGTAAAGCTGATTAACTGACCTCTTTTGTTATGTTTATTGCTACTGCCATTTGACATTGTTCATTAGGATGCTGATAAACATCTTGAATTATAACTGTAGTGCACAGGGCACACTGTCTCTCAATAACACATGTGAAAGGAAAATATTTTCATTTTTCGCATGCAACATACTAGTGTTAGCAAGGTGAGAGAAATAGGGGATGAATTCTGGCCCAGGCTTGTTTTCAGGTATCGACTTAAGAGTTTATGTGGCCAGCCCACACCAGAATCTGAGGGATCTAGATTTCAAAAGGAACTGAGCCTTGAGTCTCATCAAGATATTTGCCTCGACAGGCATCTCGTCCGAGTGAAGACATCAGTGCGGGGATACCTGTCTCGTCAGCAACGGCCCTTAGGTAAGTCCCAAATGCAGAGACTAGAGCTTGCTACAACAGGGCCTCCCAAACTGTGAGTATCACAATCCCCAGTTATGTTGCAAGATTAGATTTTGGGATGGCAAGCATTGGCTGCCTTGAAGTTTGGACTGATTTCTGACAGCTCTGAGGCCCCTTTAAATGTTTGCAATTTTTAGTTGTTGGTGTGCGTGGCCTAATGGACTACTCTCTGAGGCCTGATTGCTGCTGCAAAAAAAGCCAGTGAATAAGGATGTGTTTGGTATTCTTTTTGGAGAAACCACCTTTTCATCAACTGCCCCACCCTCATGCTCAACTCATGACCTGGTCAAGAAATAAAGCCTCCACCCTGCCCCCATTGAACAGCTGAAGTCACTGCGCGCCCCTCCTCAACAACTTTCATTTCCCCCAAATTTTCACAAAGTCTGAGGCATTAAAATGGGATCACGCCAGGAAAAGGTTTGGGAAGCACTGGACTACAGGGTAAGTCAATCATGACTTCCATGGAGTCACAATGGCACACCTGCTCTTCCTGACTCCACAAACACATTTTCTTTATGGGGAAAAATAACTTATCATTTCCAACACTTTTGAGGACTAACTTCTGGAAGGGGTCCTTCAAGGGGCATAAGACCTTTAGTTTAAGTAATTAAGGAGCTTAACCATCTCTTTTATGCATCTGCCAAGAATATCTGAAAGGGATGATCCACTAATTTAGCATTGCGATCAATGCATGTAAATTGGACGCAGGCTGACCTACTGCTAAGTTGGTACACTTTTTGACTGTTTTAGAACCCAAATCAGGGACAACACATCACAATTTCTTCGCCACAATATGACAGGGAAGAGTTTAGATTCCCGGGGCACTAGGGTCAGTCCGAAGGCAGGACTGAGCTGTAACACTGGCACAGTCTACGACTGCAGGGAAGTTAACCAGAACTGTGGGGAGAATTTAGTCGAATGTGGCAGTTAGATGAAGGGAAAAACAAAAGCATGCAGTTGGAATCTAAAGGAAACTTTAGGTTATTGGTTATAAAAAGGTAGAAGAATTGAAAGAGGTTAAACTGCCTAACACCTGAAAAGTCAATTTGCAAAGAAGTTCACTCTGAATTAAATCCATTTGTTCATAAATCATCCACTCTGTAATCCTTCCCACATGGGATTGTTTCTTTTTTTGTCTTTGGTGAAGTGTGAGCAATGGTATCGTGCAGCTGTGAAAGGGAAACTTTGTTATGTAAATAGAAAGATCGTGTGACAGTAGGACAAAATTGATAAAATCACACACTACTTCAAACCACAATTCCATCCTGTCCCAAAGATGTGATGTTATCAGCTTTTGATTATATCTAATACCATAAGTTGAGTTGTTACACAATTAGTGGAGTGCAGATAAACAGTAAAATGTAAGACATGATCTTGATTTGTGATAGCAAATTGCTCCGTCTGAAATATTGTTTTTGAAAAAGTCCCTTATACCCTATGTGATTAACATCAACATTAACATCAACCCTAATGTCACAATTGGTTAAAGATCCTGAAATGTAGCTTGGACAAATAAAGAAATGTGGATCTATGTTACACTGTCATTTTCATGCTAATGTAAAGCTCCACTTTAAAAAGAAAGGAAGGGACTTTATTTACATAGCACCCTTCACAACCTCAGGACATCCTAAAGTCATTTAAAGCTAATGAAGTACTTTTTGAAGCAGTTGCTGCTGTACTGTCGGAAATGCAGCAGCCAATTTGTATACAAGGTCCCACAAACAGCAGTGAAATTAATGACCAAATAATCTGTGTTTTTGGCATTGGCTGAGGTATAGCTATTGGCCAGAATGGTAGTTAGAAATGTAATTGGTCATAAGAAAGTGGAGGGGGGTGGGGGTAGAAAAAGATCAGAAAGAGATGGTCTGTGATAGAGTGGAGGGGAGGAGAAATTAAATGACAAAGGAGTTGGTGATGCAAGATGCCAATGAGTGGAAATGGGACAAACAAGGAAATAAACAAAGGTTGTGTCTAGAAGAGATATGAATGGCAGAGTGATGAACAGCTGCTGTCCAAAAGCAAAATGAAAAAATAGAGAGTAAAACTGAAACTTGCAAAGCGAAAGGACACAAAATTGGGTTTAAGATTACAGTCTGAAATTGTTGAACCTACTGTTGAGTCTGGAAGGCTGTAAAGTACCTAATGGAAAGATGAGCTGCTGTTCCTCAAGTTCAGGTCAAGTTTCAATGAAGCACTGCAGAAGGCTGAGGACAGAGAGGTTAGTATGAGAGAAAGGTGGAGTGGAATTAAATGACAGGTGGCTGGATGCTTAAGGGTCATGCTTACGGACTGAACAAAGGTATTCTGCAAAGCAGTCATCCAACCTGGGTTTGGTTTCCCTAGTGTAGAGTAGACCACATTGTGAGCAGCGAATGAAGTATACTAATTTGAAAGAAGTGCACAAAAATCACTGTTTCATCTGAAAGGAGTGTTCAAGACCTTGGACGGTGAGGAGAGAAGATAAAAGCCCTGGTGTTGAATCTCATGTGGTTGCATGGAAAGGTGCTATGGGAAGGGGAGATTGAAGAGTGGATAGGGCTGTGATGAGGGAACGATCCTTTCAGAAGCCTGCAAGGGCAGAGGAAGATGTTGTGTCATCACATTGGAGGGTGTGGGCTCAAGCCTCTAGAATGGGACCTGAACTTACAACTCTCAGTCTAAGAGACTAGAGAACTACTCACTAAGCAACAACTGACATATCAACATGAAAAGTGGTAGCTTAGGTGTTAGATTCTGATCTGACCCCAGAGCAGATCAAGATTTGATAGAGGTGTTCAAAATCATGAGGGGTCTGGACAGAGTGTTTCGGGAAGAACTGTCCCCATTGGTAATAAGATTCAGAACCAGAGAATGCTGATTTAAGGTGACTGGCAATTGAAGCAACAGTGAAAACAGTAGAGAACAGACCTGCATGAGAAGGGCAGCAGCGGGGGGAAATAAAAACTGGCGGCAGAGAGGGAGGCCCAGCAAATGGAGAGCAAATCGTATAACTAGGATTGTAGATAGGACTTTAAACTAATTAGTGGTGGGTGGGGGGAGGGTTCAATTGAAGGGAAGTTTCAAAAATCAAAAAGAAATGAGAGAGCAGAGGTGCAGGGTAGTGAAGAGGCAAACGATAATCAAAGTGTGACAGAAAGGGGCAGAAAATATAAGCAGAAGAATGCAGCAGAAATTAGAACCAGAATAAGTAATAATGGTAAAAAATCAAAGCTTATGGTTCTTTATCTGAATGCACGCAGCATTTGTAGCAAGATAGATGAGTTTAAATAGAAATAAATGAATATGACTTGATAGCTATTTTGGGGATATGGTTGCAGGGTGACCAAGACTGGGAACTCAATATTCAAAGGTATTCGACATTCTGGAAAAATAGGCAAAAAGGAAAAGGATCTGGGGTAGCTTTGTTAAGAAAGGAAGGTATCAGTGTGGTGGTGAGTAGTAATATTGGTGCTAAAAATTTTGATGTGGAATCAGTTTGGGTGGAAATAAGGAATAGCAAGGGAAAGAAGTCATGGGTGGGAGTCATCTATAGGCCCCCAAAGAGTTGCCTCACTGAAGGACAATGTATAAATCGGGAAATAATGGAGGTGTCTAAGAAGGATGCTACAATTATCATGGGTGATTTTAATCTGAATATTGACTGGACAAATCAGATTGGCAGGGGTAACACGGAAGACGAATTTGTAGAGAGCATCAGGGATTGTTTCTTAGAGCAATACATTGCAGAACTTGTCCGGGAGCAGACTATTTTAGTTCTAGTAATGTGTAATGGGGTGGGATTAATAAAAGATATCATAGTTCAGGATCCTCTAGGGGGTAGCAATCACAGCATGATAGAATTTCAAATTCAGTTTGAGGGTGAGCAACTCGGCTCTCAAACCAATGTCCTCAACTTAAATAAGGGCAATTACAGAGATATGAAGAAAAAGTTGTCTAAAGCAGGCTAGGAAAATAGGCTAAGGGGAAGGTCAGTAGATGAGCAGTGGCAGACATTTAAGCAGATATTTCATAACATGTAGCAAAAATTTATCCCGGTCAAAAAGAAGGACTCAATGAGAAGGATGAACCACCCCTGGTTAACAAAGGTGGCCAAGAAGAGTATCCAATCAAAAACTAAGGCATACAAAGCAGCAAAAAACTAGTAGTAGGCCAGAGGATTGGGAATTTTTTAGGAACCAGCAGCGGATGACTAAAAATCTAAAAAAGGAGAAAATTGATTATGAAAGTAAATCGGCAAGAAATATAAAAACAAACAGCAAGAGCTTCTACAGGTATATAAAAGAAAGAGAGTGGCTAAAGTGACCGTGGGACCCTTGGAGAATGCGACTGGAGAATTGATAATGGGGAACAGGGAAGTGGCAAATAATTTAAACCAATATTTTGCATCGGTCTTCGCAGTGGTGGACACTATAAACATCCCAAAGATATACGATAAGCAAGGAGCTAATTGGAGGAAAGATCTTGTAACAATCTCTATCATGAGGGACAAAGTATTTGACAAACTAATGGGACTAAAGGCATACAAGTTGCCAGGACCTGATGACCTGCGTCCAAGGGCTTTAAAGGAAGTGGCTGCAGAGATAGTGGAAGCATTGGTCAAAATATTCCAGAGGGTTCTGGGAGGGTCCCAGGGAATTGGAAATCCACTAATGTGATGCCCCTGTTCAAGAAGGCAAGGAGACAAAAAGCAGAAAACGATAGGCCAGTCAACCTAACGTTGGTCATTGGGAAAATGCTAGAGTCCATTATTAAGGAAGAAATAGCAGGACATTTAGAAAAGCTCAACACAATCAAATAGAGTCACCATGGTTTTGTGAAAGGGAAATCATGTTTGACAAATTTGCTAGAGTTCTTTGAGGATATAACAAGCAGAGTTGATAAAGGGGAACAGGTAGATGTAATGTATTTGGATTTCCAGAAGGCATTCGATAAGGTGCCACATAAAAGCTTATTGCACAAGATAGGAGCTCACGGTGTTGGGGGTAATGTATTAGCATGGATTGAGGATTGGTTAACATACAGAAGACAGAGACTCGAGGTTAAAGGGTCTTTTTCAGGTCAGAAAGACATAACTAGTGGAGTGCCACAAGGATCAGTCCTCGGGCCTCAATTGTTTACTATCTATATTAATGACTTGGAGGAGGGGGCAGAGTGTAATGTATCCAAATTTGCTGATGATACAAAAATAGGTGGGAAAGCATGTTGTGATGGGACGTAAGGAATCTGCATGGGGATATAGACACGTTGAGTCAGTGGGCAAAAAATTGGCAGACGGAGCTTAATGTAGGAAAGTATGAGATGAAGCACTTTGGTAGAAAGAATGAGAAGACAGGCTATTATTTAAATAGAGAGAGAGTCCAAAAAAGTGCAGCACAGAGGGATCTGGGTGATCTTGTGCATGAAACACAAAAAATTAGCATGTAGGTGTGGCAAGTAATTAAGAAGACAAATGGAATTTTGGCCTGTATTGCTAGGGGGTTGGAGTTTAAAAATAGGGAAGTCTTGTTACAACTGTGCAGGGTGTTGGTGAGGCTGCATCTGGAGTGCTCTGTACAGTTTTAGTCCCTGCATTTAAGAAAGGATATGCTGGCATTGGAGGCAGTTCCTAAGAGATTCACTAGGCTGATTCCTGGGATGAAGGGGTTGACTTATCAAGAACAGCTAAACAGGTTAGGCCTTTATTCATTAGAGTTTAGAAGAATGAGGGGTGATCTTATTGAACCATACAAGATTCTGAAGGGGCTTTACAGGGTAGATATTGAGAAAATGTTTCCACTAGTGAGGGAATCTTGAATTAGGGGACATGGTTACAGAATAAAGGGACACTCATTTAAGACAAGATGCAAAGGAATTTCTTTTCTCAGAGGGTAATGAATGTCTGGAATTCTCTACCCCAGAGAGCTGTGGAGGCTAGATCACTGAAAGTATTTAAAGAGGAGGTAGATAGATTTTTGAAATATCAGGGAGTTGAGGGCTATGAGGACCTGGCACAAAAGAAGTGTTGAGGCCTGGGTAGATCAGCCATGATCTTATTGAATGGTGGGGCAGGCTTGAGGGGCCAAATGGCCCACTCCTGCTCCTATTTCTTATGTTCTCATGTTCTTAATAGGGAAAACATTTTTTATGCAGCATGCAGTTCAGATCTGGCATGCACTGCCTAAGAATATGGTGGAGGCAGATTAATCGAGGCCTTCAAAAGAGAATTAGATAATTATCTGAAGAGAAAACATTTTGGCAGGTGAGTGGGACTGGTGGAGTTGCTCTGCAGAATGCTCCACGGACACAACAGGCCAAATGGCCACCTTCCGTGCTTTAACCATTCTGTGATTCTACGATAAGGCCAAGATGATGGTGTTTCCAAGCACTTGTTTCACAATGCCCCACACCAGCTGGACACTTGTAAAATTTTGTACAGAATCTGGTAAATTTTATTAAGGGATGGACACCCTTGCTTCATTCTCCTTGCACGCAAAGATAACAGATAAGAGGGCAGAGTTTGTCAGTCAGGCGGAGAGCAGCTCGCAACATAATTAATCATGAATCATTAATAATGAATCATTAACATCTCACTTGAACATCTCTGCCCCTGCATGGACATATTCACTGCCACTTCAAGCAGAGAATCCCAGATGTCGTGGTCATGAGCTGGAAAAAGCAGCTTCCAGGATCATTTCCTAAGGCTACAGTGGAAAATCTGTTTCTATAACTTGCAGCAATCAAGGACGTCTCCTGTCAATAAATAATATGTGATTATTATAAAAAACAGAAAGTACTGGAAAACTCAGCAAGTCTGGCAGCATTTGTGGAGGGAGAATCAGAGATAACATTTCAAGTGTAATATGACTCTTCTTTGGAATAATCTGTTGAAGTACCAGAATTCTGCTGGCACCCACAAAACTGCAGTCCAGCATGAATCAGCATCTTCAAAAAAGCAGGAGGTTGAACTTGGCGGGAGTGTTGGGGGGTGGGTGGGGTGTGGGTGATAAACAAAATATAAAGAAAATCAAATGTAATCCTCTTTGTTCCTCATTCTGAGTTTGAGGAACTCCTTCCAAGACCAACTATGAATGAGACTTTATGTTCTAAGATGCTCTCTAGGATTTTAGAAATTGATCTTCCTTAGAAACTTTGGAATCTGGGTGGGTGAGTACACTACATGTGTACTTCATACAGAAATGAGGAATGGATGATCAAATATCATCAGTGCAAGATATTTAATTTCTGCGCACGCAATCTGATCCAAATGCCTTAAGTAAACAATTTAATTCCTATTGTGTTGCATAATTTGTTGCAGTTTATAGGAATTCTGTATACTGTGCTCAGTCAAAGTCATGTAGAGGACAATTGAATAATGAATGTAGTTCCTTTGATTTCGGGCACTGCGTGTTGAACTATAAAAACAAAAATACCCGGAAAAACTCAGCAGGTCTGGCAGCATCTGTGGAAGGGAGCACAGTTAATGTTTCGAGTCCACATGACTCTTCAACAGAACTAAGGAAAAATAGAAAAGGGGTGAAATATAAGCTGGTTTAAGGGGGGTGGGTGGGACAAGAAGAGCTGGATAGAGGGCCAGTGATAGGTGGAGATAACCAAAAGACATCACAGACAAAAGGACAAAGAGGTGTTGAAGGTGGTGATATTATCTAAAGGAATGTGCTAATTAAGGGTAGAAAGCAGGACAACCAAGGTACAGATAGCCCTAGTGGGGGTGAGGTGGGGTGAAGGAATTGGAAAAGGCTAAAAGGTAGAGATAAAATAATGGATGGAAATATATTTAAAAATAATGGAAATAGATGGGAAAAGAAAAATATATATAAATTATTGGAAAAACAAAAAGGAGGGGGAAGAATCAGAAAGGGGATGGGGATGGAGAAGAGAGTTCATGATCTAAAATTGTTGAACTCAATATTCAGTCTGAAAGGCTGTAAAGTGCCGAGTCGGAATTGTGTTGACTTATTATTGATAATGGGTGACAGGGCTTGAAGCCTTTTGTTTATGCTTAAAGAAGCAAATCATTCCATATGTTAAATTGTTTTCAGTGTGCGGGCAGTACCCATGACACCTTATTAATTGCCCATCTCTAATGCCCTGAGAAAGTGGTGAGGCTTTTTCTTGAACAGGCAATAGATTCTCTTCTCTGAAAGGCACTAATGAACCAGTCGGGTTTTTACAACAACGCTTCACGCTAATTTCTAGAAGCACATTAAGTGAACAGGTTCAGTGAGTTGAATTCCACAACTTGCCATGGTTGTCATCTTAGAGGGATTGAAATCATGACCTTGGGGCTGGTAGTCCACTATACCCAATCAACCATCAACCTGTCACATATCTGAACAGATTAAAGCAATAAATCTCTATACTAAGTATCTTAATTGAGGTTATTCTGGCAAGTGGCCTATCCAAATGATAACCTGTGGGCCACATTCAGCCACCAAGTCCAAGCAACTCTTTTATTTGGATTTATATTTTTTACTCTGTGATTAACCCTATTACATTTCATGGATCTGGGGATTTGTAAGGATCACGTTTACATTGTTGTCTCATTGGTGGAAGAACCATACTCATAGTTTTAAATATATGTAAATTAATGGGAAAATTGAATTGAACTTTTAAAATAGCCATAAGGTTCCATGCATGTGCTTCAGCAGCTCAGCAAGGAAAATAGCTTGGACAATCCTATACAGGTATAAATTTCAATCTCATGCATCCACTAATTGCGGCCTCCCTCTCTCTTCGTAGTTTGGTAGAAAGTTAATCCAAAACTTCAACCTTCTTAATAACCAACAGCTTAAAAGTTCTGAGTTTAAAGTTTCATTGCTAGTTTTTAAATAATGTAAAAAAAAAATTAGGCAAATTTAAAGACAGTAAATTCTTCAATGATTTTATTGAAAAGAAAGTACCAAAGTTATTGAAAAAAAACCTGACTGCTGACCACTAACTTTTCCTAAAGTTAGTAAATACTGAAATGCCAAAGATAAATTCAAGATGACTGTGATGAACAATTAAAACCAACTTCTAGGCCAAAGGGATTGCCTTTGACTTTTGAAAATCCAATTTAATAGGGCTGCCATAAATTCTAGGCCCTCTTTTGGTCACAAGAGGTAACTGCCAACTTAATGCCACATCTACCCAAACGTACTCAATGATGTTTAACTATTTAAATACGGAAAACACTTCACATTTTTAGAAATGTCCATTGTGGTGAAGACAAATACAAGTTTCAGTTGGTATAAATGTTGAGTACAATTTCATGGACTGAGGAAGAGATACAAAGGAATCAAATGCTGAAGAAAATATGTGTTTTTAAGTTCCATTTTTTTCCCTTTACTTGAGGACACTGCTTTGTTACAGTTAAATTCTATTTAACTTCTAAACCCTACCAACCCCCCAATACTATTTGCAAATGGCCATCTGCATATGTGAATCTGGATAGGATTATTGGTACTGTATTAGGCTACATGAGCTCAAACCTATTCAGTCCTCACACCTGCAGTTTTCAAAGGGCCATTTGATAGTGACCTGGAGCATGAATCCTTGCCAGTTGCTCCATTGTTACTGTAGCCCTCTTCCCAACATTACTATCACCACAACTTCAGACTTAAACCTTAAAATGTGGGAGGAATGAAATCAAATAGCGCAAAAGATCACAGAAATTTCAGCATAACTATTTTACTACAGCATCTGTGGTCTTTTAACCTAGCTCAACAGTCCATTCATCTAAACCAGTCAATGCCCACAAACCATACACCTCAATGTCGCAAAGGAGAGTTTGTGATTGCAGTCACTCAGGGGTAGTGGAGAGGTTCATCTTTTTGTGCCCAGATTCCCAGGTGCACAGGAACCCATGGTCATGTGAGTCCAATGTTACTCACGTGACCAGCAGTCATTTGAAACCTCTGCTCAGGTCTGCTTTTGCTGCTACAGAAATTAGCTTAAAAAATAAGTCCACGAGCTTTAAATCAGTTAACTGTTCAGAGTGATTTAAATCAATCAATTACTTTGTACAGATTTGCAGGATGGCAAGAAATGTGCTGTTTGTCTTGCTTTGCTGGCCTCACTATGCAGGGGAATTTCTTTCTCATCAGACTTTTATGCTACTGTGCACACACATCTTGGGATAATATTGGCTCTGTTCAGATCATGAATCTAGCAGACCAGGGCTGTTTCCTCAGCCCATCACAAGTGAGAAATTTGTAAACCCAATGGGTATGCAGGAGCAGACCCAAGAATTGGAACTGTCAAAGACAACAGGTCCTATAAATGACAAAACGCTTTAAAGTAGGTATAAAGATTGTTTCCGTCAATGTGTGTAGCATTAAATCAACTACACAATGTGTCGTGACCTTGGGTTACCTTGCCAAGATCAAAGCTGACCTGTTTCTGCAGGAATGTACGATACCGCAGCTCCTATAAGCAATGGTGGTCCCATGGGCCATCAATCTAGTCTGGAGGAAACAACTCACATTCTTCTGGCCTGGGTATTCTGCTGCAGGGAAGCAACTTCATCATCTCCGAACTTAAGGAGGTGTTGGGTGGGTGCCTCTCTCATAGCAGATGTAATGTACAATAATGCTCCACTCCGATTAATTAACGCGTACGCCTTGGCTCAAAACAGCAAGCAGCAAGCGACTGGCCATCCTGCAGCAGCTCCCACTGCTTCTAGTGACTTCCGGGTCGGTCATTCCAGACGGTAACTTCAACTGCATCATTGGTGCAGATGGACGATCCAGCAGGGCTGACAGCAGACTGGACGTTATTTTCAGACTCCTGATGGAAACAGTAAAAGATGCCAAGCTGCATGACATCTTCAGCAACCCTGCCGACAGAGCGTAGCATAGCTACATCTGGTCACAACGAGATGGATCCGTTGGTCCAGGATAGACTTCCTGTTTGTGTCCCAAGCATTCACTGTAACAATTCTGTGATCTACAACGTCAAACCAGTGTTATTCTCCTACTACTGGCTGACTGTCACTTACAGGAAGACCACAGGGTTGGCAGAGGGACATGGAAGCTGAACATGAAACTGTTGACCCAGAAAACATTGAGAAACTCAAAAGGGATTACAAAGGTTGAAGAACTGTGAAACCCCACTTTGAGCCCCCGATGCATTGGTGGAAAGCGATTAAGGGGAACATCATGAGATTTTTCATCCTCAGATGTGTTCAGAAGGCTAGAAAGGAACAAAGGGAAATGCCACCCCCCCCCCCCCCGCTTCAGAAAAGCATGTAGATTCTGCTACAGCTGGAGTTGTTGGGGCTGATGTCAAGGAGGATCTCCAAGAGGTGAAGAGCCAGCAAGCCTCGGAGACCTCCAAGATCATCTTCTGGTCCAGAGTCTGTTCCATGGAGCAGGATGAGGTTTGCTCGCGTTTCTTCTTCCAAAAGGTACACAGAGAAAGCTCTGTGATCATCAGCCTGAAGGAAGAAGATGGCTCGCTAACGTCATTGCAGTCCGACATATTGAGGATCAGCAAATCCTTTTATTCCAGATTGTACAACATGAAGCCCATAGACAGTCCTCCCTGTCCTCTATCACAGAGACCTTAGATGACAGGATGTAAGAGAGTCTGGACACTGGATGAGCTGACTAAGGCCCTCAAGTCCTTTGAGAAGAGTAAAGCCTCAAGAAGTGATGGCTCGCTGGTTGAGTTATATTTGGCTCTGTGGGACTGGATTGGCCCAGACCTACAAGAGGTGTAAGGGAGTATAGTTCTGCCTGGCAGCATGTCAGATTCCATGAGGAAAGGCATCATTACCCGCATCTACAAGCGGAAGGGAGAAAAGGAGGAAATTAGAAATTGGTGACCCATCTCACTGCTGAATGTGAACTAAAAAATTCTGTCCAAGGTCATTGCCAATTGGGTCAAGTCTGCTCTGGAGCTGATGACCGACCCTGATCAGACCCGTGCTGTACCTGGCAGGAAGATGTCTGATAGACTTGCGCTACACTGGGATACGATTGCCTATGTACGGGACAAAGGGATGGGCGTCTGCATCATCAGCCTGGACCAGAAGGCCTTTGATAGATTATTGCACACCTACATGATGGATGTGCTCTGCAAAATGGGGCTTGGAGACGGAATCCATAATTGGACCCAACTGCTCCACACAAACATCAGTAGCGCAGTTTCACTCAATGGGTAGGAATCAGAAAGCCTTCCAATTAAATCTGGAGTCAAGCAGGGCTGCCCTCTCCTACCTCTCTTGGTTGTGTGTTGCAAAGAACCATTTGCTGAGTACATCAGGAAGGATTTGGACGTAAGAGGAGTAACGATCGCAGGTAGTGGGGGTGCTCGGATCATAGCCTCCCTGTACATGGATGATGCCCCCGTCTTGTGCTCAAATCCATTGCGCGTGCGCAGCCTGATGAACATCTGCAACCAGTCTGAGCCATAGTTCTGTTGAAGGGTCATGAGGACTTGAAACGTCAACTCTTTTCTTCTCCGCCGATGCTGCCAGACCTGCTGAGTTTTTCCAGGTAATTCTGTTTTTGTTACCAGTTTGAGCTGTCCACAGGAGCCAAGGTAAATCTCAGCAAGAACGAAGTCATGTTTTTTGGGAACTGGGCTGACCAACCCTCTGCTCCCTTCACCGACAGGTCAGACTGCCCAAAGTGCTGGGGATATGGTTCGGAGGGACCAGGGCATATGCTAGAAATTAGAAGGAGCTGGTAGCTGTGGTTAAACTAAAACTCGTCTTTTGGGAGCAACAGTCCCCCTCCATTGTGGATAGGAACCTGGTTATTGGGTGTGAGGCGCTCACAGTGCTGCTGTACATGGCACAGTCCTGGCCCATTCCTCACTCCTGTACCATGGTGATCACTCAAGCCATTTTCTGCTTTACCTGGAAGTCAAAAATGGACAGTGTCTACAAGGACATAATGTATAAACTTCTAGATAAAGGGGGAAAATACATGCCCAGCATCGCCCTCACCCTGATTTGTGTGCAGCTGTATCAAGCTGTCTCTAAACCCTTGGTATGCAAACATCAAGTGTCACTGTGTGCTGATGTTCTACCTTTCCCAGTTTTGCAAAGGATGAATCTGGCCACATTGCTGAGGAACTCTCCAAGTTGGACTGTGCCATACCACTTATCCCTTGTGGAAAACTTTAATGCAGAAGCACCTTTGACTGCAAGTCCATCAAGGACTGGGCTGCATGTAATGCCCTAGAGGTCCAGTGGGGAAAAAGAGATGGTAGATCCTGTCGACAGTTCCCTAAATAGACTGTCAAATTCATTTGGCATAAGGCCTGATGGCCAGAACTTTCAAACAAGCACTACGACATAGTTTGGCTGGTGGTGAGAAAGGCCAGATCCTTCCCATATTACTGGAGCCTTACCCCCTCCACATGTTGCCCTCAAGGTGGCTGTCATTGGCAAGAGACCGTTGTTCACTTCCTTCTGGGATGTGTCTTGATAAAGATGCAGTGGTTTTTGTCAAGGTTCATCCCGAGCAGATCTTTGACGCAGGACTCTGTGTTCCACAGACTGTTCCCTGAAACACACACTGAGTCAAACATCAACAGCGGCTGGAGGATCATCAACTTGATGAAAGACATGCTTTGGTCTGCACGAAACTTGCTGGTCTTCCTGCGCAAAGAGTTGTCATCAACCAAGTGTTGCAGACTGGCACATTCCAAGGTCCAGGACTATGTGCTGAGAGATGCAAGAAAGCTTGGGGCAGCCACAGCAAAGGCACAGTGGGGAAATGTTGCTATCTAAGGGCTTTTCACCTGTAGTACACTGAGGGGCTGGAAAATTTATAGAACCCCTCCTGGGCTTTATGCCTAACATTGAATATGAATACAAAAGTATTGAAATTGTATTGAGACACCTCAGAGATTAACATGCTGTA
This sequence comes from Carcharodon carcharias, assembly GCF_017639515.1. Lineage (NCBI taxonomy): Eukaryota > Metazoa > Chordata > Chondrichthyes > Lamniformes > Lamnidae > Carcharodon > Carcharodon carcharias. The sequence goes on along the minus strand of NC_054498.1, from coordinate 10,703,813 downwards.
TAAAGGAAAGTTGAATTCTATTGCACTTTTTGCAATTTCTCAATTTGAAATGTTTTGCCCCCAGGCTGTATGCCTGACATGTCTCAGAGTTGCAGCTTAAGAATACACCTACAATTGGTTCAATTATTAGGAAACACGTTTAATGAGAATGGAGGTTAATTGAGCTTAAGGTTCTGCAACTACTGGCATAAATTCTGAAAATGAGGTCCGGATCGGCTGCATCACCTTAGCAGCAAAACTTTCTTGTGCGAAGTTATCTCTATTACAAAATTGGTTTGAGTGGCACACTTGCCACCGGGAGCAACCCTGAGAAGTAACTGAAGTATGGAAACTCCTCTCTAAAATTGATAATTACAATTCATGGAAAACTAGTGATTCTGGTTCTGCGCAACTACCACATAAAAATTTGAGACGTACACATCAAGATTACTAAAGTTCTTACAAATGGTCCCAGATGATCAATCGTAAGGCATTTATTCAGATTATTATGTCCCTTCCTGCAATGACACATTGAAGTTCCATCATGGTTATTTCTGACTAGTAAACACTGTCAGTTTACAGTATCAGCTGTGGCTCAGTTGGTAGCACTCTCACCTCTGAGTCACAAGGTTCCAGGTTGAAGACTTCACAAAAATCAAGGTTGACATTCCAGTGCAGTACCATACTGAGGGAGTGTTGGAGGTGCTGTCTTTCAGATGAGACTTTGAACTGAGGCCCTATCTGTGCTGATTAATGTGCAAGATCCCATGGCACTATTTTGAAGAACAGCAGGCAAGTTACCCCTGGCATTCTGGACCCTTTAATCAACATCACAAAATAAATTATTTGATCATTATCACATTGCCATCTGTGGGAGTATGCTGTATGCAAAATTGGCTGCCACAGTTCCTGCATTACAATAGTGACTATAGTTCAAAAGTACTTCATTGGCTGCAAAGCATTGAGACACATCTGGTGGACTTGAAAAACGCAATAAAAATGCAAGTCTTTCTTTTGTTCTTTTAAGTCTTACTCTCAGCTCTTTTCTATAGAATCATAGACTTATTTGGCACAGAAGACCATTCTATCCATCATGCCTCTACCGACTTTGAAAGTTTCTATTTAGACCCATTCACTTCTTGTTTCCCTATCGCTCTGTAAAGTTTTCCATTTTAAGTATATAATCTTTTCAAAGATACTATTAAACCTGTTCCCACCAGCATTTCAGGCAAAGCATTCCACATCACACCAATTTGCTTAGTGAAACAAATTTTTCCCTTCCTTTTTGCCAATTATTTTAAATCCATGTCCTCTAGTTACTACCCCTCCTGCGATAGGAAGTTTTTTCCTATCTATCCTATGAAAACCCTTCATAACTTTCAACACCTCTGTTAAATCTCCCCATAACCATTTCTAGTGTACTGAGAACAACCATAGTTTCATTATAGTCTCTCTCTGTATCTGAATTCCCTCATTCCTATTGTTGAGCTTTATAATGGGCCCTGTATACCTATCCTCTCTGGTTCTCTGGTTCTGATGAAGAGTCTGTTCCTGAACAGTTAACTTGTCATTTCCCTTTTCAGATGTTGAAAGTGTGTGAAAATGCTGTGCATTTTTTGGAATTTTCTGCCTTTATTTCTCTCCATGAGTTTAGAATTTTCCCCATTTTGCTGACAAAACAGCAGTAACTGCACTTTAAAAGTAATCTGTTGGTCGTAAAATGTTTTACAGTGTCATGAAGATATAGTAAGATTGAAGATATAGTAAGATGCTATGTAAATTCACATTGTTTTATTTCTCTTTGTAACAAATTCTTCTGTTTGATCTGACATTTCATAAGTATAAAAATCACTAACGTCCATTTGTACAGTATAATGAAGCAGTGTAATATCTCCCTTATTACATGATTTTCAATAGTAAAATATCTTATACTTTAAAATACAAGTACAATGTTAAATGAGATATGTTTGAATACAGCTCTCAAACTTCACTTTCTTCATTCTTCGGTTCTGCTTATACAGTAAAATAATTCTTCATTAGTATTTTAAATACAAGGCATCAGTGGCACATCAGCAGCGTATTACATTGAACATAACAAAACTTACAATTTAAGGCATAACTATTCCCTCATACCATTGGTATGTGTATTTATAATGTACAAAAATAGAGTTCTCTTCTCCTTTGCTTAGCTCCTGCAAAAGTAAGACACTGTCGGCTCATTCAACGCTGGCAGGGAAACGCTGCACCGCTTGCACTTCACATCTCTTGTGTTTCATGGTCAGTCCATACTGTGGGGTCATATCAATGTCCTTCCCTGGCTTTTTCTCAAATTGCAGCTGTTGGATAAGGGTGGTGAAAAACAAGAAGACTTCCATGCGGCCAATGGGCTCCCCAATGCATCTCCTTTTTCCCATGCCAAATAATAGCACCTTTTCGCTTTCCACTTTATTGATGCTTTTTCCATCGGGGTTTAGGAACCGGTCTGGGCAGAAAACAAATGGGTCTTTCCAGAGTTTCCTGAAATACACAAGAGGGAAACTTGAACTATACCTTATACAATGTCAACTGAAATTTGACAAACAAATGACAAACTAGGAGCAGGAATAGGCCTTTAAGCCCCATGAGCCTACTCTACCATTCAATAAGATCATGACTGATCGATTGTGGCATCAACTCCACATCCTGCCTACCCCTGATAATCTTTGACTCCCTTGTTAATCAAGAATCTATCTCTGCCTTTAAAATATTCATTGACCCTGCTCCACTGCTCTCTAGGGAAGAGAGTTCCAAAGATTCACAACTCAGGAAAAAAAATTCTCCTCATCTCCGTCTTATTTTTTAAACTGTCCCCTCGTTCTAGTCTCTCCCAAAAGGGGAAACACCCTTTCAGCATCCACCCTGTCAAGTCCCCTCAGGATTTTATATTTCAATAAAATCACTTCTCAATCTTCTAAACTCCAATGGTTCCAAGAGAGTCAGTTCAACTATTTCAGTGCTAACATTGCAAATATCTGCTAGAAATCAGACATTTAAAACAAAAAATGCTGCTGACAGACTTAGCACTATGCAGCAGCTGGAAAAGAGCTGTAGACCTTTAAAGAGCCTCTGCCCAAAACTGTGACTTTATTCCCTCAGTCAAATTTGCTTTACTAATTTTAAGATGTTGCAATTAACCTAAAAAACATGTTCAATAATTACATTTTTTTTAAGTTTCATTTGGTGGATTTAAAACCAATGCTTAAGGGCAGAGACCTTTTGTTTTATTTTTGAAAGCAAGAAGTTATGACTTTGCTAATACTTGATATTGACTCATCTACTGGTATTTGGCAATGGTATTGAAGAGGTTATATTGTATTAGCTGCCCATTGTATACTGCCCCCGATTCTATTGAAGTCAATGGAAGGAAAAGTATTGGGGTGTCAATATTGCCATCACACTTTTAGTTAAAATTACCTCCAGTGACTCTTCCATTGTCTTTTCTCTATTGATGTTTTCTAACACATGTTGTCTTATCCCTCATGTTATTGTTACTCCAAATGTTCTTTCAAACTTCAGTTTGGAATAATGAATTAAACTGGTAAACAAAAGGATGTTATCTCAGATCCTAATATGTGTCTGATATCGAAGAATAGTGAAGAGGAGTAGAATCTGTGCAGTCACTGCCTCCGTAAATGGAGTTCCATCTACAACAGTTCTGGTGGGATTGGAGGTTGGCACATGTTCCCATTCATGTGACATTGCTGAACAAGATTGGAGCTTAACATCTTATTTTGTCTCCCCAATATTAAATGGATAGGTTTTCTTTTACACGAGTAGATGTTCTTCCACCAGTAAATAAAACCAAATGATAATATTTTGATCTATTTATCACCTAAGAAGTGGAAGAAGGTGGCATATGACAGAATTGACATTGGGAACCTGGGAATCATGCCACCTTCGCCAGCAGGTCCCAAACCTGCAGCCTCTACCCATCTAGAAGGACAAGGGCAACAGGCATACGGGAACACCACCACCTTCAAGTTCCCCTTCAAGTCACACACCATCCTGACTTGGAACAATATTACCACTCTTTCACTGTTGTTGGATCAAATTTCTGGAACTCCCTCTCTTACAGTGCTGTGAATGTACCTATGCCACAAACAGCAGTGGTTCAAGAAGGCAGATCACCATCACCTTCAAGGACAATTAGGATGGACAATAAATGCTGGCTTAGCCAGCATCACCCACATCCCATGAATGAAAAAATGTAGGCACCTGGAAAGAGAAGAGATGCCTAATCGGTTTTGTGTTTCATGGATACTTAAAGCAGAATTTGCAGTAAGATAGTTTCAGAGAAGAACACAATACAAGTGTTATTTACAGTATTGTGAAAAAATACTCATCAGGTTGTCGTAATTGCCAAGCTGTTATAATAAACGAATAAGGAACTTCCTGAGGCCATTATTCACTGCTTTCTACTCTAATTTCTAATTGTTTTTCAGTATTAAAAAAGGTCACCATTTATTTCCAAACTCAGTTTAAATAAACAGTCAAACATCAAAGCCTGGCACTCTTAAGAGCCACTAGGGAAGTATGCTTTATTAGATCACCTTCATAGAAAGGTAGCTAGTTTTTGATGTTGCAGCTTTACTGCACATCTTATGTTGTTGCAGTGATTTGCACACATTCCACTGATGCAAGTCACAGTGGATAGCTGCAGTAAAACTATGCTGAACCTGTGCCAATCCTTTAAGAGGTACTTTCACACTGCCAATGATTATGCATCCGGAACTTTGATGGAATATCGAACCACAAAGTGAGGGATTAAAAAAAATGCAGCTGCCAAGGCAGCCTGCGCAAACAAATTTAGGAAAAGAATATCTTGTTTAACAACAGGAAAGGGGTGGTCATCTCTATATGTGATTACACTGCTGTTTGCTTTCAAGTTGATGTCGCAGTTTTGGTACTAAAGTGGCAGTACAATCTGGGACAAAAACAAAAATACCTGGAAAAACTCAGCAGGTCTGGCAGCATCTGTGTTAACGTTTCGAGTCCGAATGACCCTTCAACAGAACTAAGTAAAAATAGAAAAGAGGTGAAATATAAGCTGGTTTAGGGGTGGGGGTTGGGGGGAGTAGAGCTGGATAGAGGGCCAGTGATAGGTGGAGATAACCAAAAGATGTCACAGACAAAAGGACAAAGAGGTGTTGAAGGTGGTGATATTATCTAAGGAATGTGCTAATTAAGGGTAGAAAGCAGGACAAGCAAGGGACAGATAGCCCTAGTGGGGGTGGCATGGGGTGAAGGAATCAAAATAGGCTAAAAGGTAGAGATAAAATAATGGATGGAAATACATTTAAAAATAATGGAAGTAGGTGGGAAAAGAAAAATCTATATAAATTATTGGGAAAAAAAAAGTGGGGGTGAGGGTGGGGAAATCAGAAAGGGATGGGGATGGAGGAGAGAGTTCATGATCTAAAATCATTGAACTCAATATTCAGTCCAGAAGGCTGTAAAGTGCCTAGTCGGAAGATGAGGTGCTGTTCCTCCAGTTTGCGTTGAGTTTCACTGGAACAATGCAGCAGGCCAAGGACGGACATGTGGGCATGACAGCAGGGTGGAATGTTGAAATGGCAAGCGACAGGGAGGTCTGGGTAATGCTTGCGGACAGACCGAAGATGTTCTGCAAAGTGGTCACCCAGTCTGTGTTTGGTCTCTCCAATGTAGAGGAAACCGCATTGGGAGCAACGAATGCAGTAGACTAAATTGAGGGAAGTGCAAGTGAAATGCTGCTTCACTTGAAAGGAGTGTTTGGGCCCTTGGATGGTGAGGAGAGGGGAAGTAAAGGGGCAGGTGTTGCATCTTCTGCGGTTTCATGGGAAGGTGCCGTGGAGGGGGTTGAGGTGTAGGGGGTAATGGAGGAGTGGACCAGGGTGTCCCGGAGGGAATGATCCCTGCAGAATGCCCCCGGGGGGGGTGAAAGGAAGATGTGTTTGGTGGTGGCATCATGCTGGAGTAGGTGGAAATGGCAGAGGATGATCCTTTGAATGTGGAGGTTGGTGGGGTGATAAGTAAGGACAAGGGGGACCCTATCATGTTTCTGGGAGGGAGAAGAAGGTGTGAGGGCGGATGCTCAGGAGATGGGCTGGACACGGTTAAGGGCCCTGTCAACGACCGTGAGTGGAAAACCTCGGTTATGGAAGAAGGAGGACGTGTCAGAGGAATTGTTTTTGAAAGTAGCATCATCGGAACAGATGCGACGGAGGCGAAGGAACTGAGAGAATGGGATGGAGTCCTTACAGGAAGCGGGGTGTGAGGAGCTGTAGTCGAGGTAGCTGTGGGAGTCAGTAGGCTTGTAATGGATATTGGTGGACAGTCTATCACCAGAAATTGAGACAGAGAGGTCAAGGAAGGGAAGGGAAGTGTCAGAGATGGACCATGTGAAAATGATGGAGGGGTGGAAATTGGAAGCAAAATTAATAAATTTTTCCAGGTCCAGACGAGAGCATGAAGCAGCACCGAAGTAATCATCGATGTACTGGAGAAAGAGTTGTGGGAGGGGGCCGGAGTAGGACTGGAACAAGGAATGTTCCACATACCCCATAAAGAGACAGACATAGCTGGGGCCCATGCGGGTACCCATAGCCACACCTTTTATTTGGAGGAAGTGAGAGGTGTTGAAGGAGAAATTGTTCAGTGTGAGAACAAGTTCAGCCAGACGGAGAGTAGCGGTGGATGGGGATTGTTCAGGCCTCTGTTCGAGGAAGAAGCAGAGAGCCATCAGACCATCCCGGTGGGGGATGGAGGTGTAGAGGGATTGGACGTCCATGGTGAAGAGGAGGCGGTTGGGGCCAGGGAACTGGAAATTGTTGATATGATGTAGGATGTCAGAGGAATCACAGACGTAGGTGGGAAGGGACTGGACAAGGGGAGAGAGAATGGAGTCAAGATAGCAAGAAATGAGTTCTTTGGGGCAGGAACAGGCTGACATGATCGGTCTGCCGGGACAGTCCTGTTTGTGGATTTTGGGTAGGAGGTAGAAGCGGGCCGTCCGAGTTTGGGGGACTATCCGGTTGGAAGCTGTGGAAGGAAGATCTCCAGAGGGGATGAGGTCAGTGACAGTCCTGGAAATAATGGCTTGATGTTCAGTGGTAGGGTCATGGTCTAGGGGGAGGTAGGAGGAAGTGTCTGCAAATTGACGCTCAGCCTCTGCGAGGTGGAGGTCAGTGCACCAGACAACAACAGCACCACCCTTGTCAGCGGGTTTGATGACAATGTCAGGGTTGGACCTGAGAGAACAGAGTGCAGCAAGTTCAGAGAGAGACAGGTTAGAGTGGGTGAGAGGAGCAGAGAAATTGAGATGACTAATGTCACGCCGACAGTTCTCAAGGAAAAGATCAAGAGAAGGTAAGAATCCAGAGGGAGGGGTCCAGGTGGAGGGAGAATATTGGGGGTGGATAAAAGGATCCGTTGAATGGGGAGAGGACTCCTGCCCAAAGAAGTGAGCACGGAGACAAAGGCAGCAGAAGAAACAATCTGGGAATTGGCTTCCAATTGAATTCCTCAGTGCACTAAAGAAGAGGGATCCTAGATCCCTCCAGAAAGCTTGATTCATCATTACTTTTGAGTTTGTACTACTTCAGTCAACAGGGCACATTATAAACTTACTTCTCATTTATTTTTAATGTTAGGAGAACAGAGCCAATCTAGGCTGCTCCCATAGTGCTAAGAATTAGCTTTTTGGCATGAAAAGCACCACATAGTCTATACATTCAGAGTGCCTTTGTCAATAACTTCTGGGACCCACAGTCAGCAGTACCAACCTAGAATCTACCGACTGCACATTACACTTAACAGGTAACTGCAAAGTCAATTGCAGCCTCAAAGGCAAACAATGAAAATTAAAGTATAAATGAATTGGTCTAATTGAAGCAGTTGAAATAACCATACCAAAGTACATAAACTGTATGCTACATTCAGCTACATGTGTATATGTTGGCACATGGATAGTGTGCTCAACTGCACATGTGAAAGACTCTTGGAATCTGTTTGGCAACATCTATTGAAGTACTGCAAACAGACACCATCATTTTATTCGCATCTTTGCAAGAATACAAATACAACAGCACAAAGGTGGTGTAATAATCCCAAACACATAGTTAAAAGGCAATTGACTGCAACTCAAACACTCCGTCAGCAGTTTAGGCTTCCAAACATTTTTCCAATCTCACCACCAAGCTTCTTGTAGTTCAAATCTCCTAATTTCAAGACAAAGAAATACTTACGGGTCATGATTCACTTGCCACTGGTTCACAAAAACGCAAGTGTTTTTGGGTATAAAATATCCATTCAGTGCTGTGTCTTTCGTTGTGCTGAAATGTAAAATTCTGATTTTAGTACCATGTTTTCACTTAAAATCATGCATCATCAAAGCCCACCAGTGGACATTGTTTGAAATCCATGGAAACCTAGGCACTTAGAGGGGCAAACAGTTGGAGCGATCCTTCTCCACATAAACCACACATCCTGGACTTGTGGCAATTTGATCAGACTCAAAAGTAGAGCCACAAGGAAGTTTTCCAAACTAACTTGCCTGCCCATTCCCCTCCCCCCAGCCACTCCATGTAACAGATACACAGTGAGGAGAAGCACAGGACTAAAAGAAAATGAGAAGCAGAACCCTCTTTTTAAAATAGGGGGGAGAAGCACTGCAACCCTTGACACTGTAAATAAACATAAAAACATATTTTGCTCCAGATCACAGAATAGACTCACAGCCTGGGAAGTTTCTTAATAAGCCATTGGAAACCACCTCTCCATGCCCCAGGTCCCTATTGGCACAGGGAAGGATCCCCAAATCCAAAGCTTTACATTGTGGAAGCTAGCCTTCGTTGATTACCGAGCTATTTCTCCAAGCTGTGCCTGGTTGAAAGACTACACGAAAGTTGAGAATGTGCAGCAATAGCCTGTACAGTTCTCCCTCTGTGCAACTTGAAATAGCATGGATGGAAACTCAGAAAAAGAAAGACAGCTAGACGGACAGATTAAAGGAAAATACGGCAGGCAATATGCCAACAGCAACTTTCCACAATCAGCAATGAGATAAGTGACCCTGTCAGTTGTTTTAGTGATGTTGGTTGAGGGATAAATATTGGTCAAAACACCAGGGTGAATTCACCCACTTTTCTTAGAGTAGTGCCATAGGATCTTATGTCCACCTGACAGGGTAGATGGAGCCTCATTTTCAAGTCTCATGAAAGACCAAAGGCTCAGATTGTGAGTTGGAGGTTAAATAGAGGGAGATTTCAGGCTGTCATCAGTGGGGGATATGGGACTGGGAGGTTTTTACGACAATCAACAATGATTTCATGGTCATCATCAGATTTTTAGTTCCAGGGTTTTATTGAATTCAAATTTCACCATTTGCCATGGTGGGATTCCAAACCGTGTCCCCAGGGTAATGCTCTGGGTCTCTGGATTACTAGTCCAGTGACAATATCACTATGCCACCACCTCCCCAGGGAGAGACTGCAGAACGCTTGTTCTTGGATATCCTTGTTCATGAATCACAAAAAGTCAGCTTGCAGGTATAACAATTAATTAGGAAGGCTAATGGAATGGTGACCTTTATCGCAAGGGGGAGTATAAATGCAGTCTTGCTACAACTGTACAGGACATTGATGAGACTGCACCTATAGTATTGTGTACAGTTTTAGTCTCCTTGCTTGAGGAAGGACATACTTGCATTGGAAGCAGTTCAGAGAAGGTTCACTAGGCTGATTCCTGGGATGAAGGGTTGTCTTATAAGCAAAGGTTGAGCAGATTGGGCCCATACTCATTAGCATTTAGAAGAACGAGAGGTGATCTTATAGAAACATATAAGAATCTGAGGGGGCTTGACATGGTAGTTGCTGAGAGGATGTTTCCACCTATGGGGGGATCTAGAACTAGGGGCACAGTTTAAAACAAGGGGTATCCCATTTAAGACAGAGATGAGGAGGAATTTCTTCTGAGGGTCGTTAGTGTTTGGAAATCTCTCCCGCAGTGAGCAGTGGAGGCTGGGTCATTGAATATATTCCAGGCTGAGTTAGACAGACATTGGATCAACAAAGGCATTATGGGGACAGGCAGGAGATTGAAGTTGAGACCACAGTCAGATCAGCCACAGTCTGACTGATTGGAGGAGCAAGCTTGATGGGCTGAGTGGCCTTCTCCTGTTCCTATTTCTTATGATATTATGAAATAATTACAGGGCTGAGAGGGGAAAAAAAAGCAGGGGAGTGGGCTAATTGAAGGGTCCTTTCAAAGAGTCAGCACAGGCACGATGGGCCAAATGCTTCCTTTGGAGCTAGATGATTGCTGTGCACCCCTGAGCTGTCTTACCAATGAGGAATGGTGAATGGTAGAAAGGACGAGTGCCGGAAGGTCTCCGTGATGAAAGCTTCAGTGTAGGGCAATAGTGGCCTGTCTGATATCCTTGGGCTTCGATCTTTGCCAATGTTCTCGTCTGAAAAGGACAAAAAGGAGGAAAAACAGAAGTTAGTTCCTCACAGGAGCTGGAAAACCCAGTTGAAAAATACCAGCCCAGGTGTGAAAATGAACACCTGTGCAGATAAACGCACCTATTTCCTCATGCAGCCTCTTCTGAATCTCAGGATTGTTAACCAGGTACATAACAGCCCAGGAGAGCGCTGTGGTAATTGTGTCAAAACCTGCAGAAAGAACAAAGATTTTTAAGTAACATTAACAAAAAGGCCCCATCGCAGGATTCTCCAAAGAGGATTAACGAAACAGCCAATATGCAAAGGGTTTTGAAATTGAAAAAGGCACTTTTGACGTAAAAGAAAACCTGATCCAAAACTTCCCCGCACGATTACAGTTCGAAGTTTTGGAAACGAAACGATTATCCCACCGCACTCTTGTGACCTTGGGTCAAAAAAAAGTGTCACCCTTACCAGCTCCAAATAAATCATTGACGATGCAGACAATCTTTTCATCAGATACTTGAATATTGGCATTCTCGTCCACTTTCTTCTCCTGACAGTGATCGATCAGGGAATCGGTTATATCGCGTATGTTATCCTGAAACAGACAAATAGAAATGCGGACACGTTAGTAGCAGGAGAGGGATCGGAAGCTGCGATGCTATTTGCAAAAGAAAGTCTAAATTTCGCCGCAAAAGAATAGAGACCCATCTTCGTCCTACCTTGTCGAAGGTGCGGTAATGCTCGGTTACAATTTTCTCAACGAAGTTGATAAATCTCCTGTTTATGTTGATGAATTTGCTCATGGAATAGTTGGGCAGGAATCTCAGAATTGGGATGAAGTCGGCCGGGTTGCCCGAAGCTGCCGTCTTGCCGAATTCGTCGCTCAAGTTGATGATGTTGAGGAGCTCCTGGTCGTCGTGGCTGTAGCGCTTGCCGAAGCACAGAGCGCAAATGACATTGGCCACCGACACCACGATGTACCTGACCGGGTCGAAACCGCCCCTGCTCTTCATCAGATCTAGGAAGATGTCGACCAGGTGCTGGGCTTCCCTGCACACATGCTCCTCCAGGAGACACGAGTGCGTGGAGTTTTGACACTCGTCCGCAGAGAAGGTGCGCAGCGCGTTTTGCGCCAGCTTCCGACGCAGCCTCCAAACTTCGGAGTAATCGGGGCTGAAAGTCAGGCTGTTTCCGTCGCTGATGAACCTGAAACTGTAGAGGCTGGGGCGGCCGGCAAAGTCATCGCCTTGCCGGATCAGCGCTTGCTTCAAGGTGTCCAGCCCACTGAGGACGAGCACCGGCCGGGTGCCGATCTGGATCTGGAAGATGTCGCCGTACTCCTGGCTCAAGGCGGTCAGGCTCAGGTGGGGGTTCGGCCCCAGGAGCAGGGTGTGGCCGATGATGGGCAGGGTGGGCGGGCACGGCGGCCTCTTCAGACCCGCGGGAATTCTGTTGCGGCGGGCGCGGATGAGCAGGAAGATCACCGAGAAAACCGCCAGGCCGATGAACACTTCGGTGACCGAGCCGGCCACTAGGTTGGCCATCAGTCCGGCGACAATGCTCCGAATCATCCTTAACCCTGTGAGAGAACATTCAGCTTGAACAATCAAGTAACAGTTGCCTTACAGCCAAGCTGCCTAAGCGCTAGCCATCTGGTAGCGTTCTGAATTTACCTGCCTTTCATTGCAAACGCGACTGAGATTCATAATACCCGCCTAAAGTTGCTTCTTTGCACAGCAGTTTAACTGCTGCATTTTTGATAGCCCTTTTGCAAAGGGGTGCTTCTAAAGTGCAGCCAAAACTTCCCTTAACATGAGAGCACAGAGCACCTAGCCCTGATTTTCTGTGCAGTACCAACTGAACATCAACACCTTTAACGTTATCCTTTTGGAGTGCAGGGCGCCCCGCGTCTACAGCTGTGCGCAACGCGCATCTCACAAACTACACCATCCTCAATGTGCAAAAACTGAAAGAACGTGCAGATTTCCACAGGGCAAGACAAAAAAAAAAATCCCTGCTTGCAGAATAAGCTGCTGCCTACCTCTTCCCTCTCTTTCTCTCTCTCGCTTTCTCAAAGTACAATCACCCTTTTTGCTGCCAACAGTCTTGGCAAAATGCAATCTAACGGCCAACCACTGCAAAGCGCTGGCAGCTAGTGAGGCATCCAGTAAATGCGTGCCTTTTTATAAGCACCTTCTGTGAGCCTGATTGGCTGCAAGTCACATGCACGAGTGTGATCGGACTAATTCTGTGCCAACCCTAAGCAAATTTCGCAACTTGTGGAAAAAAAAATTCAAACCATGCAGCGCCAGAAGTAAAGAACTCAGATTAATACCCGAGGTTATTGTGATAGGGCGGAAAGGTGGGGTGTGGGGGAGGTGGGGAGGGGATTTTCACTGCGGGACCACGAATGTCCGGCCGGCTCTCTGAACTTCTGTATAAATTACATTCAAGGCATTTTGCGTTCCAAAGGCAACAATGAAAGTTTAACCCCTTTTTAAAATTAATCAGGTCGATTTCTTGTTTCATGATTGAAGGTGAAGGCAGATGTCAGATGAACGGTAAATGCTGCAAATACATAGCAGGTCCGTCAGACCACCAGCTAAAGACTTGCATTTATATAGCGTCTTTCACGGCCACAGGAAGCCGCAAAGCGCTTGGCAGCAAAGAACGTACTTTCGAACGGTAGTCACTGTTGAAATGTTGGAGTCAATTTGCGCACAGCAAGCTCCCGCATACAAGCAAGTAAATGACCAGATAATCTGTTTTTGTGATGTTGGTTGAGGGATAAATATTGGCCAGGACACCAAGGAGAACTCCCTACTCCTCTTCAAAATAGCAGCATGGGATCTTTTGCATGCACCGGAGGGGGTATGGAGGTCTTGCATCCGAAAACACCTCCGACAGTGCAGCATTCCTTCAGCACTGAAGTGTTTCAGCCTGATTTTTTTTGTGCTCAAGTTGGGGAGTGGGAATAATGAGCAGACCTTTTGCTTTGGTTATTACCCAGAAGCTTAACCCATTGTCTTTTTTTGAATGCTGAACTGGTTATAAAATCAGGGAATGGCTGCAGCACAGAAGGCCATTCAGCCTACCCTGTCCACGCCAGCTCAGAGCAATTGACCTAGCCCCACTCCAACCCCTTCCCCACATTTTCCTCTTAGCCCTGCAAATGTTTCCTCTTCAGATAATGATCCAAGTCTCTTTTGAAAGCCACAATTGAATCTGCTTCCACCACACTCTTAGGCAGTGCATTCCAGATCCTAACCACTCGTTGGGTAAAATGGTTGCTGTTGCTTCTTTTGCCAATCACCTTAAATCTGTGCCCTCTGATCCTCAATCCATCCACCAATGGGAACAATCTCTCCCTTTCAGCTCCGTCCAGACCCTTTATGATTTTGAACACCTCTCAACCTTCTCTTCTCCAAGGAGAATAGCCCCAGCTTCTCCAATCTATTTACATAACTGAAGTTCCTCATCCTTGAAACCACTGTTGTGAATCTTTCCTGCACCGTCTCTAAGCTTTCGCATCCTTCTTAAAGTGTAGTGCCCAGAACTGGAGACAATACTCCACTTGAGGCCAAACCTGTGTTTTAAATGTTTATCATGACTTCTTGCTTTTGTATTCCATGTCCCTATTTATCAAGCGCGGACTTCTGTATGCTTTATTAACCTAGTCTTAACCTGCCCTGCCACCTTCAATGATTTTTGCGCATATATCCCAGGTCCCTCTGCTCCTGAGTTCTCATTAACATTGTGCCCTTTTTTTAAATTGCCATTTCCCCTCCTTCCTCCTAAAATGAATCACTTCTCATTTCTCTGTATTAAACTTCATCTGCCACTTGTCCACCTATTCCACCAACCTGCCTATGTCCTTCTGAAGTTTAACACCATCCTCCTCACAGTTCTCAATACTTCCAAGTTTCATATCATCTGCAATAGGTCATTAATGTATCAAGAAGAGCTTTTCACCATTTGCAGATTTTTTCCCCTAAAGTTAATAGCTGTGATTAGATGGCAATAGTGATCATTTGAGGAATTCACATTTTGCATACCATGGTTACAAATGGAAGAAAAAAACCTGGGAATACTACTAATGGTGCAATACCGCCAAAACCTAAGATGTTATAATATTATTTTATATTCTATAATAGCATTTTATATTTTATTAGGCTGTTCAAAATATAGGCATTCTCCCACATTTTCTGACGGAGTGATAAACAGATGTGCACCTGTGTATAATGATGGTTTCACAAAATGTGATTTGACTATCTCGAGAACCCAATTAAAATATATTTAGGAAGAAGCTCGTGAGCGGATGCCGGAGTGTTCCTGCTGCCAGTGCGATGATCTGTTTACCGCATTCCGATTCCTACTTGTCACAACGGTGAGTAGGATGCCATGAGCCAGCATTAGGAAGCCTAGCAGCGCACAGTGGAGGCCATTTGGACTCTGTTCACAGCCAGGCGCTTCTCCATTGTGCACATATGCTGTTCGGATAAGTTAAATGCAAAGTTTCTTCAGTGAACCTCCACTCTCTGCGGCGCACCAGGAAGCCCATATCCCTACCACTGATGTTCTCGAATGCCTGTGGCTGAAGGGCAGGTTGCTGCAGGAGAATCACCGTCTCAAAAGCTATAGTGCAAGCACATTGACAGCGAGGGCGGGAGAAAATGGTTCGATCTGAAGCGTTGGTCAGATCCCAATCCAATTATAATGAGACGGCTATGAGTAAATGGCTATATTCCAACTACACGAGGTTAATGTTCAGGCACCGTTCATACAGGGTTTCAGGTCATATTAAATTCAAATAAACTGCCAAAATTATTATTAAAAGACAATTAAATATTACCTTTCTTGGATTTGGAAGCATATTTACGTACAACAAGCGAAATTAACAAGTGCTGAATACACATTCTAAACCGTTCCCCATCTTTAACGGCTAGCATAAATCATTTGTGCAACTGTTTCACTTAGTCTAAACATTCCGCAATCGACAAGTCGCTTTTATTTATTTTTAAAAAGAATCATTGCCAGCTCGAAATCTTTTTGAGATTTGGCTGTGTTCGCGAAATGTACACCTGTTACCAGGAGTTTTCGTGAGAAGGAATGTCCGCTACTGTGTGGAACCATATGCGTTTTGGTGCTGGAGGTGGGGGCGGGCGGGGGGGAGGTGGGGTGATGTGGGACTGGCGGTGGGAGACGCGAGAGGGTTTAAACAAGCTGAATGATCATTACAAGTTCCAGCCCTGGAGAGGGTGAAAGGGTAACACAGTTTGCCTGACCCCTGTTCAGTGGTGTGCGACCGGGAGACCAGAGAGCAGTTGCGTGCCAGTTGCAGATGAAGATATGAGATGTCATCGTAGCGGGAAGGACAGCTCCAGCTCTCTGCTGTCCAGTCACGCAATAGTCCCAGACCAAGACAATCGAGTCCCGCAAAAATCTAAGCGGGGAGGGGGCGAGATGGGGGGAGCGAGTGGGGAGGGGCGAACTGCCCTACAACGGAAAGGATGATTATCTCTCTCAACCTTAACTCCAATTTCAATCAGTTCCACCATCCCTGTAAAAGCAACATATAAAGTGCTGAACATGGATTAGAAAGAGTTTTATGGGGCAATTAACCACAGCCGTAGCCTGAGTAGTGAAGTTATGGTTCGAGTCCACACCGGGTTATCACTTGAAAATATTTACGCCTTTCAAAAACTTGAGATAGGCACATGCAGCAAACATCTTTTTCTCTCGGTGGTCTGCTCTCGAATTCTCTTGCAGTGGAAAGTTAGCGAGTGTGCTTACAATTAGCAAGATTCAGGTTAATAGCGGCTGCTGCTGGACTAATTGGTAGGAAAATACCACCAAGATTCTTGTCCAAATCATTCCTTGTTTTCACAGCCACCGCGGCTGAAAAGTACAGCCTCTGACCGAAAGGCACAAGCAATTCACATGTACCTTCCTACATTTTTCCAAGAATTTTCCCCTCAATTAAGTGATTGAAAGCCAAATTAAGAAGTGCGAAAAACATGTTTTTTTTTGCTTTTGCAAGATTGTGAGCCAACAATGCAGACAGATCGATTTTCTTGTGTTGCTTTCCCATTCACTGATAGCTACTGTGCAAGGATAGCGTGTCACCCGGCTGTTCTCGCACTTGAGCTGCTATCTATCCGCACGGCCTTTCAATCACTCCTCGGGGTCAGGAAGGGTTACCGTTAATATCCAGGTAGCGAGTGTGGAGTCACGCAAGGCAGAGGCTAATTACTGTCTCATCCACAATGGAGAGGCAGTATTAGGTAGTCAACTGTCACATAAAAATCCCTTGATGGTATTTTGTGTGCGTGTGTGTGTGTGTTGGGGGTGGGGGTAGGGGGTGGGGGTGGGGGGTGGTGGGAGGGGGTGTGCGTGTGAGAGATCTGAAATCTATATACTGTGATATGTATGAGGGCACGCGGGCAACGATCACACGTAAAATTAGTTAAAAATCCAAAACACTTTTCATGCCTTCTCCAGTGTCCTAACTTAAGGGTCCTCATGCGCCCGGTTTTAAAATAAAACTGCACTTAGGCATTTTAGCATTTCTTCCCAAACAGTTTGACTTGCACTCACAGCTTTGGGGCACGAGATTAATTAATTCATAAATAAATAAAAAGGGTTGTTTTCCGATCCATTTTAGGACCCAGGGGAGGGGAAGGCAAATCCCCGCTCTATTTAAAAGTGCGTGAGAAGTTTAAATAAACAAAGATTCCCCCCTCCCCTGAACAATCCAACACCCATAAACCTTCTAAAGACGATTTTGCTTTGCATGCAAGCTAAGCATCTAATAATCACAGCAGCAGCCCATTCGAAGTGGGACATCACACAATCTCGCTCCTCTCTATGTTTGCTCCGAGCACGAGTGAAGTGAAGATTGTTCATTCCAAAATGCAATCAAAGTAGGTCGCTTGAAACGGTGCCATTGAGCAAGCAACAGAAAGCAATGGGAAAATAAACTGTACATAATAACATACAAGGAAGAGTAAAGCGTTACGTTGCTGCTTTAACCCTTGGTCCCCGTGGGGCAGACACACTTCAAAGTGTTCAAAGAATTGCCAAATCCCCCAAAGTGATTCTTTCCACCCAGCTCCCCCACAACACCGCCCCCCGCCCCAAATTCCAAAAATCAATGGAAGTTACTCGAAAGAGAAGCGCACGTTATGGCAGGAAACCGTGTACTCATTCAGTATTAATAAGTCAACATCGAGTCAAATATAAATGAGTTTTCTGGTTTCGGAGTGACAGAACTCTGACCCCTTTGACAAGGGTGGGTTTGAAAACCTATACTTTTAGGGAGGTTACAGCTTTTAAATTCTCCTTCACCTGCACTGCAGTCCCAGCCTTAGTGTAAATATAAATAGTTTGCTTTGTTAGACTAGACAGTGATGGGTGGGGGTAAATCAGATTTTAAAAAAAAGTTTACTGTTTTACGAGCGTTTATATCCTTTGTTAAATAATGTTCTATGATCGCGTGCAAACGAGCAATCTGCTCAGCTGGGTGAGAGGTGCTAAGGGGGGCGGGGAAGAAAACGACCCACTAAGGTCTTGTCGGATTTAACCTATAGAGATTGCGTGAGAGCCAGCTGTAAATCGTGCAACCCTCCCTTCGCCAAGCCGTGATACAGCTTGAGTCAGTCTGAAAAAGTTTGCACGCTCGCCTGCAAGGAGCTGAGCGGAATCTGGAAAAAGACACGCAGCTGAGTTCCGCCCCTCGGGTTTTCAGTCCGGTATCCTGACATTAAGCAAGTTAAAATAGTCTAACTAAGGGAGTACCAGAGAAAGCAGGTGAATATTTATACGCTAGATTGAACGAGATCATAACTGTAGCCTCTATTCTTATTAGTATGCAATAATTGGCCAATTGGATAAAATGTGACTCGGGTTCAACACAGCTATATCCCATTTCACTGCTGTTGGTTAAACTGTGTGGATATTCTTCTTACAATCTCACTTCAGAATAAGATTGATCAGTAAGGAAAGAATTTTGTCTTCCTATTGCAGGCTCCTTATATTGGTAATATGTGTTTGAAAACAAGCCCAGCCTGGGTTGGACCTTTTTTATATATACCCAATGATTTTTCCCTTTGGTCACTTTTTGTTTGTAATTGGGGGAGAGGTTTACCGAACTCTCCTCACCCCCACTTTCAGGTGGTAATAGAGATGGGACTCCATCATGTTTGCTTTGACCGCTATGGCCCAATAACCATTAATGCCATGCATGAATTGGCACTAGAACCAGATACCAGCGAGGCAACTGACACAAAGGAAGATGGTTGTGGTTGTTGGAGGTCTGCCATCTCAGCTCCAGGACATCACTGCAGGAGTTCCTCAGGGTAGTGTCCTCGGCCTAACCATCTTCAGCTGCTTCATCAATGACCTTCCTTCCATCATAAGGTCAGAAGTGGGGATGTTTGTTGATGATTGCACAATGTTCAGCACCATTCACGATTCCTCAGATACTGAAGCAGTCCATGTCCAAATGCAGCAAGACCTGGACAATATCCAGGCTTGGGCTGACAAGTGGCAAGTAGCATTTGTGCCACAAAGGTATCAGGCAATGACCACCTCCAACAAGAGATAGTCCAAACATCACCCCTTGATGTTCAATGGCTTTACCATCACTGAATCCCCCACTATCAACAGCCTGGGATTACCGTTAACCAGAAACTAAACTAGACTAGCCATATAAATACTGTGGCTACAAGAGCAGGTCAAAGGCTAGGAATTGTGCACCGAGTAACTACCCTCCTGACTCCCCAAAGCCTGTCCACCATCTACAAGGCACAAGTCAGGAGTGTGATGGAATACTCCCCACTTGCCTGGATGACTGCCGCTCCCACAGCACTGAAGAAGCTGGACACTGTCCAGGACAAAGCTGCCTGCTTGATTGGCACCACATCCACAAACATTCACCCCCTCCACCACTGACACACAGTAGCAGCAGTGTGTGTACCATCTACAAGATGCACTGCAGGATTTCACCAAGGTTCCTTAGACAGCACCTTCCAAATCCACGACCACCACCACCTAGAAGGACAATGGCAGCAGACACATGGGAACACCACCACCTGGAATTTCCCCCTCCAAGTCACTCACCATCCTGACTTAGAAATATATCGGTGTTCTTTCACTGTCGCTGGGTCAAAATCCTGGCACTCCCTCCCAAACAGTCCTGTGGGTGTACCTACACTACATGGACTGCAGCGGCTCAAGAAGGCAGCTCACCACCACCTTCTCAAGGGCAACTAGGAATGGGCAATAAATGCTGACCCAGCCAGCGAAACCCACACCCTGTGAATGAATAAAAAAAAACTGGCACCCATAGCATTTCTTTTCCCAATGACAGATAGGTAAGGATCAAAAATAGAGAGCGAGTGGAAATGGGACAAGAGACTGTGATTAATTTTGGTGACACTGCCCCTGACTTATATCCTCACACTAACAGATAGAATACAGAGTAAAGATTACAAGACAGGCAAGATATGTGGTGTGCTGCCCCCTGTATTAATTTGTGGTACAGACTCTCTCTTTCTTGAATGTCTATCTATCCCCATGGCAAACTTCAACAACCCTTACCTTCCACAACAAGTAACTCATTGACTTCTTTGAGATTGAGACCACCTGATCAGCCACGTCTGACACTTCCCTCCCTCTTCTTAACCCATTTGGTCAGATGTCCTCAAAAGTTCCCTCCATCCCCACACTAGCACTGAACTTGAATCCTTCTCTGCATTCTCTATCTCTCTTCATTTGTTCTCTAAGCTCATCTTGTTTGTGAGCCCCACCTCCTAATCTCTACATCCTCTTCCCACTAAACTGCTGACCAAGTCCCCTTGGTCCCTTATTATCTGATCTTGTTAACAGTTCTCTTTCTTCAGGTACTGTTTCCCTCTGCTTCAAATCTGCCATCATCACCCTTCTCCTAAAGAAATATATGACCCCTCCATCCTTGCAGACTAGAGTCCTTGATTGTATTGTTGTCTCCCAGTCTGTGCCCAACTTTCCTGAAAATCTATGTCTGAATCCCTCTAATCCGATTTCTGTCCTTGCCATGGTATCAGAACTTCTCTTATCAAAATCACAAATGACATCCTATGTGACTGTGACAAAGGTAAAATAGCCCTCCTCATCTTTCTTGATCTGTCTGCAACCTTTGACAAGGTTCATCACACCATCTTCCTCCAATGCCTCTCAACTGTGTTGTCCTGTTGGGTGGGACTGCACTTGCCTGGTTCCATTTTAACCTATTCAGATGTAGCCAGCGAATCACTTGCAATGGTTCCCTTCCCTCTCCTGCACCGTTACACTAGTGTCCCTAGTGATCTATTCTTGGCCCACTCGGTGACAATCATCCAAAAATGCAGTGTCAGTTTCCACATATACAATGATGGTACCATCATCTCCTTTGACCTCCTCCACTACCTCTAAATTGTTAGACTGCTTGCCTGTCATCCAGTACTGGATGAGCAAATATCTCCTCTAAATAAACATTGGGAATACTGATGCCATTGTCTTTGGTCACCACCACAAACATTGTTATCTAGCAACCCACTTCATTCTCTTCCTGGCAGCTGTCTTGTGGTTGATTTAGACTCTTCACAATTTTAGCCCCTTCACAATTTTAGCCTCAGGATGTGCGTCCCACCAAAGCATCACCAAGACCACTTATTTTTACCTATGTAACCTCATCCAAGCCTGCCCTGCCTCAGCTGTTGGGTAAACCCTCGTCCATGTCTTTGTTACTTCAAGACTTGACTATTCTGATGCACTCGTGGCCAGCCTTCCATGTTCTTCCCTCCGTAAACTAGAGGGCATCCAAAATTCTGCTGCCTGTGTCCTTAATTACACCAAGCCCTGTTCATCCATCACCCTATACTGGCTCTCTGTTAAGCAACATATCCATTTGAAAATGTTTCATCCTCGTTTTCAAATGCTTCCATGGTCTGTCCCTCCCTATCTCTGTAATCTCCTTCAGCCTTACAACCCACTGGGATATCTGCCCCCTTCCAATTCAGGCCTCTTGAGCATCCCCGATTTTAATCGCTCCACCGTTGGCAGCCTTCAGCTGCCTCGGCTCTAAGTCATGAATTTTCCTCAATCCCCACTCTTCCCCCAAAAAGAACCTCTCAGTCTCTCGTCTCCTTTCTAAGGCTCCTTAAAACCTGCCCATTGACCAAGCGTTTGGTCATCTGTCCTAAGGTGTGGCTCGGTGTGAAATTCTGTTTAATAACACTTCTGAGAAGTACGTTTTACTACGTTATAGGCGCTATATAAATACTCCACCTATACTCCAAACTTCTATTTACTAATCTATTGCTATCAATTTCCATGTATCGCTTAAAGTTAAAGCTAGCTTTGTTTTACTGGAGACCATTGAAATGTGTCCAAGGACTCTCCGGCTGAATTTTGAATGAATTAAAATACTCTCGTAGTTTATGAATTGCTTTCTAGATACCATGTTGTGCGTTGCAACTTCTTGCACCTGTCGGATGACACTCTCTGTTGGACAAGGATAATATATCAAATCTCCCCATAGAGGTCTAAAGCGGATAACGCCAAACGTGCTTTTTCGGGTGGGTAAAACCTTGCCAGATTGGAATCAAGCTATAAAAATCGAATTTCGGCTGAAATTAATCGCCACACCATCAGTGTGGAACATAGTGTGTAAGACAATCTAGAAAGAGGAGTCTGCTGCACCCATCAGAACGTGTGCAGGTAACATAATTGGTTGCAGAACTGATCTACCTGTATGTATATCACTTTAACAAACTTTAATTCATCTGGAGTATACTGTACAGGAACTTTGAACTGATAAGTGGCCACAAAATAAGTCAAATTTATGACACGTCCTTTTTTTTTGCGTGGATGGTACCTGCTTAAACAACTGGCTCGCTGTTAAAAACGTGTGCGAGTTTTTAGAATACAGTTCTCAGTCCATGAAAACCCGCATCGTCCAGTTGTGTCGACCGGGTCATTAAATACTCGAGGGAACGAATTGGCACCGTGTGGAGCCACTCCGGGATCACCCGGGTGCTGGGTAAAGTGGGCAAGGGCAAACACCCAGAGGGATCTCCCCGGGTGGATATGCAGGAAGTTGTTACCCCCACCGTGCACCATGTTACACTGTAAACGTCTTTCCCCTCTAATACCTACAGTTTTTGCTAAAGTGCATCTCTGAACAGTTTCAGAACTACTTGCTGTACAGCAGGTGCTCGCTTTTCCAATCTCTGCTCCGCACTGCATTCAAAAATCTTTTTCTTTGCAAGTTGCTCCTTGCTCAGCCGCCAAACTCGTTCCAGGTTTCTGGTCCATAATGCGATACAGGTGATGTGATTTTATAACGTGTTTTTGTCAAACTGAATACGAAGCCAGAAGTTAGAATAAAGTATCAACATTCTGAAATGTGTTACAATCTTGAGCAGGGAACAATGAGCAAAACAACTGAGTTTTTTTTCTGTACGTTGTTCAAACTCAAATCTTGAAGCATCTGATGTTCTTCAGCAGAGTTTTCATAACCTTTTTTTAAGCATCACCAGAAAAGAATGAACAGTTTCCACCTCCTTTATCTCAGACTCATCCTCAGCAACTCTTGGCAGGAAAAGGACACCAACTTGGAGGTTCTGAAGCGTGCTGATTCATCAGCACACACTCATTGCTAAGCTAACCATGTCTGCACTGGCTTAGCCACGTTCTTCGGGTGGATGACACCCGTGTACCCAAAGACCTTCTCCGTGGTGAACCACCATAGGGTCTCCTGGTTGCCCTTGCCTCTGCTCCAAGGTCACCTGCAAGCAAGATACGAGGATGGTAGACATTGACACCAACAACTGGGAGACGGTTGCTAACAGCCGTGACCTCTGGAGGCTGACTGTTTGAAAGAACATTGGAAGAAGCGAGCAGGAACCAGAATCTCAGCTGGCTGAGACCAGGGCCCAGAGAAAACAGAGGCCAGTGAATTGTGCACCTTTTCAGTCCACTGTCTTCCTCTGCAGCAAATGCAGCAGAGACTGCCATGTCAGAGTGGGGCTTCTGAGTGACACCAGATGATGCTTAACACAGAGTTGAGCACCATGGAGCAAACCATTGCCTGATGGGACGGAAGGCTGGCACCAATGGTACAGAGCAGCGGACATGTTCTATGCCCCAGAAATCACTTACCTAGGGTCTCAAAATCCACAATCAATACCCACAATCAGGGCCACTAACTCATGAAGACATAATAGTTGAATGTTTTTATTCTATGATGCACTCGGATTTGTTCTGGTGTTTTTGAAGGCAGTTCTCTGTAGCTCTGTGAGCGTGGAAAATCTGTAGGCTTCTGTACTAGGTGCTCCTCAAACTTTTGGAACAACAGCTTGCATTTATCTAGCATCTTTAACGTAGCAAAACGCCCGAAGGAACTTAACAATTTTTTGGAATGCTACAGGAGCTATCAGGACAGGTGATTAAAAACTTCATCAAAGTGATAGGTTTTAAGGATCATCTTCAAGGAGGAGGAGGAGAGAGGCAGAGAGGTGGAAAGGTTTAGGGAGGGAATTCCAGATCTTAGGGCCCAGGCAGCTGAAGGCATGGTAGCTGATGGCAGAGTGATTAAAATTGTGGGGCTGGTGGGGGGTGGCTGGGGGGGAGGGTTTGCACAACAGGGCAGAAGAGGAGCACAGACACTAAAAAAGCTTGTAGGGTTGAAGGGGAATACAGAGATAGGGACAGTCAAGGCCATGGAATAACATAACCTGTTGTAACTGGGGTTATTTCTACAAGTCTGCTGTCCTGTAGAGAGTCCAGCCTATTGAGAATGAGCACTGCAGTGTATTAAGGTGATAATTGACAATCACAATTGCATTATGATTTAATTATTTGTGATTGTATTGCTGTATTGTACATAGTTATTACCTCCATCACTGAAAGTGTGTAAAGATAACGGCTGGAATTTTAGAGCCCTGTCCCAGCCGGGGCAGGGTCATAAATTGCAGCAAGCCATTCTAAACTCCATTGACTTCGACAGAATTTTTTCACCCCTATTTTTTAGTCTTTTTGTCTGTAAACAATACATCTCAAAACCTAAAATGAAACCTGATACACAGGTAGGGTATGGCCCCAGCAAGAACTGATATTTGTTTTTGGCAAAGATGTGGATCCGGATCCAGATCCAGATCCTGTATTTTTTTAAAGACTCCACTAACATTGGGGAATAGCGTAAATTGACTTCTTATTTAGAATGTTGTGGACTGTCTCAGCTGCTGTGGTGGCATTTGGTCACAGCTGTCAATTTTCTCTTAATCTTTCATGGGACGTGGGCATCACTGGTAAGGTCAGCATTTGTTGCCAACCCCTACTAGCCCTTGAATTGAGGAAGCTTGCTAAGCCATTTCAGATGGCAGTTAAGAGTCGCACATGGGCCAGTCTGGTTCACTAATGCCCTTCAGGGAAGGAAATCTGTCATCCTTACCCGGTCTGCGTAAGGATGACAGATTTCCTTCCCTGAAGGGCATTAGTGAACCAGATGGGTTTTTACAACAATTGGTAACAGTCATTTTTTTTTAATTCATTCATGTGTTATGGGCTTTGCTGGCTGGGCCAGCATTTATTGCCTAACCCTAGTTGCCCTTGAGAAGGTGGTGGTGAGCCACCTTCTTGAACTGCTGCAGCCCATGTGGTGTAGGTACACCCACAGTGCTGTTAGGAAGGGAGTTCCAGGATTTTGACCCAGCGACAGTGAAGGAGCGACGATAAATCTCCAAGCTAGGCTGGTAAGTGGCTTGGAGGGGAACTTCCAGGTGGTGGTGTTCCCATGTGTGCTGCCCTCATCCTTCTAGATGGTAGTGGTCGTACATTTGGTCATGGTCAGGTTCAGGGTTTTCTCGCAATATAGAAATATGCCAAGACATGAGACGTTCTCCCAGAAACAGTGATGGACCAGAATCCATTCTAGCTTTCAAAAGGGAGTGAAGAAATATTTAGATGTTTTTTTTCTTAAGGTATTGGGAAAGGGCAGCGGAATGGGGCTAATTGGATAGCTTTTCCAGTATGCATGTGATGAGTTTAATAATATCTTTGCTTACTGTAAAAGTTTATGAACTATGTACTGGACACACATTTTGCTGAGAATGCAGGGAAATGGAAAAAATATAATATTGAGGTGCTGCTGATGTAGATACATACATTCAAATTATACGGTGGAAAATTGTACGTTGATGCCATTCATTATCAGTGACTTGAAAATTATTTAACTCGCTAATTAGAATTGACTCATCAGCATGTGTGGCATGCCATGTTCAGATTATAAACTCAAGTATATTTTTATTTAAACATGTGACATTTTTAGAAGCAGCTGATGTATTATGAAACCAAGTGCAAGATGTCACCTCTGAATCAGAATTGAGAACACATTTCCTTTGCAAAGCACATCTTGAGCAAATGAAGTTGTAACAAAGAGTCATTCCAAATTTTAAAGAATGTGGAAAGAAAGACATAAGTGAGCCCAAAGAAGTTTATGTGTAAGTACAACCACAGCTTTAAAAAGGCTTGCATTTATATAATGTGTTATATGACATCAGGATATGCCAAAAGCATTTTGCAGCTCATGAAGTACTTTAGAAGTACAGTTTGAAATGCAGCAATCAAGTTGCACCCCTAAAAATAGAAATAAGATAATGGCCACATGATCTGTTCTGATAATATTGCCCAGTCACTGGAGGGTCAACGTCCCTTAAGAGTGTGATTTATGTCCACCTGAGGGGGTCAGCGTAATGTAATGTCTTGTCCAAAAGACGGCAACCATCGACAGTGCAGCCCTCCCTCAGGACCACACTGAGTGTCAGCCTAGATTCTTGTGCTCAAGTCTCTGAAGTAGTACTTGAGTACACAATCTTTTGACTTAGAGGCAAAAATGCTACAGCTGACATCAGCTGCTTGTATATTGGTATATATTTATATAGCTGCTATAACCCTGTGCAGCTGGCTGCACATGCCATTATCAACACATCTCTATATATTTTTGCAAATATTTATCCACCACTTTCAGATTCCATCATTGGCTCTGTTAATTTCATTTTCTAACAAGACCCACAACAACAGCAACTTCTTGCATTTATATGGTGCCCTGAACATCCCAAAGCACTTAAGAAGAGCACTATCAACTAAAAAACTACATGGACCACAGAGGATCCGTGGGATGGAGCAATGGAAAGATTTGAAAACAAAGTTGCGGATTTTAAAATTGAAGCGTCGCCAGACCTGGAACCAATGTAAGTCAGCAAGTACAGGGAGGATGCATGAATGCGACCTGATATGAATTAAAATATGCATAGCAGTTTTGGATGAGTGCAAGTTTATGTATTGTGGAAGATGGGAGGCTAGCCAGGAGAGCATTGGAATCATCAAGTCTAGAGTTAACAAAGGTGTAAGTGAGAGTATCAGCAGCAGAGGATCTGAGGCAGGGTTGGAGTCAGGTGATTTTTACCAAAGTGGAAATATTGAGCAGGGAGGAGCTGCTGCTGACTTGCACATCATGGTTTATTGGCACCAGAATAAGCCTCACACAGAGTTAAAACAACTATATTCAATAACTAACTGTTCAGTTTCACAGGTTTGGTTCTCTTCTAGGTGAAAATAATAGAAAATGTTGTCTAAAGCCTGGTTCGTACAGTGCTGCGGTTCTGCACAACTATAAATTTGTAGTCGAATTATGTTTCAATTTCTTGTTACACAGGTAAGGATGAAACAAATAGTCGATTGAACATCATAAGACAAAGACAGGGGCCTATTTTCCCACGTATCACAGTGTGGTTATGGTTATCAGGGTTACCAAATTAATTTTTACTATGAGGCAGGAGATGAGGAGTATCATTTTTACACAGTGAGTTTTCACAATCAGAAATGCATTCCCTGAAAGGGTGGTGAAAGCAAATTCAATCGTAACTTTCAAAGAGGAAATGCATGAAAAGGGGGGGGGGGGAAAAATTCAAGGCTATGGGGAAAGAATAGGGGAATGGGACAAATTGCAAAGCTCTTTCAAAGAGCTGGCGCAGGCATGATGGGCCAGAAGGCCTTCTTTTGTGCTGCATGATATTAAGATTAGCAAATAACACATTAGAACTGAAAGCAGAAATCTACTGAATCCTACACCCCTCACCCCGTCTTGCCGCATTTTGCAACTGTCTGAAGGTGGCTTTCCCCTCTCAGATTGAGTGTAAAACTTGCTTTGCAAGATCCTGATAAAATGTGTGTTTAATCCACACAACAACAACCTTACAACAACAACAACAACAACAACAAGATGCATTGATAGTACCTTTGACATAGTAAAACATTCCAAGGCACTTCACAGGAGTATTATTGAACAAAACTTGACACTGTACCAAATGGAGACATAAGGACAGGTGACCAAAAGCTCAGTCAAAGGGAGAGGTTTTAAGGAGCATCTTAGAGAAGTGGAGATTTTTAAGAAGAGGCTCCAAAACTCGGTTGTATAGGCAGCCAAAACTGCAGCCACTAAGGGAGGGGAAAGGAAATCACAGATGGACAAGAAGCCTGAACTGGAGAAATGCAGACATTTCTGAGGGTTGTAGGGCTGTTGTAATTAGACACCTAGGAAGGGATGAGGGATTTGAGCACACAGATGATTGTTTTAAATTGAGGCGTTGCTTGTCTGTCCTCATCAGTTGCAGTTTACTGACAGAACAACCATAAGAGCCATTTATACTGTTTATACTGTCATTTTGCAGAATGGAATGCTTCTTGAGTCCAGAGGCAGTGGCTTGTGGAGCTCTGTTGAACTAGTGTTGATTCTTCAATTATCCAAACTAGTTTCTGTCAGAGTCCCACTGACTTGCCATTTGCTACCAGCTTATTGGTAAACCGGCAGTCAGCCAAATTCTCTCCCATGGTGTTTTACATGGCATGTTAATAAACACAGTTGAAACTCTGGGGAATTTAAGCCTTTTTCTTCCACTGACAACACTAAAATGAAGATGTCAGTCTGAATGGCCATTTCTCATTAGTAAAAGAAAATATTTAGCACCTTACATGACCATCAGTTGTCTCAAAGTGCTTCACAGTGAATAAAGTACTTTTGAAGTGCAGTAACTACTGTAGTATAGGAAACGTGGCAGCCAATTTGCACACAGCAAGGTTCCACAAACAGCAATGTGATAATGACAAAATAATTAGTTCTTGTGATATTGATTTAGGAATAAATACTGACAAGGACACTAGAGATAACACCCTCTGCTCTTCCTTGAGATAGTGCCATGGGATCTTTTGGATCAACCTGAGACAGCAGGAGGGGCCTCAGTTTAACTTCTCATCTGAAGGATAGCACCTCGAACAGTGCGGCACCCTCTCAGTACTACATTGGATTGTCAGTCTTGATTTTTGTACTCAAATCTCTACAGTGGGTCTTGAACCCACAACCTTATGATTTAAGAAGTGAGAGTACTACCAGCTGTGTCACCACTGACAGCTTACATGGTGAAGCTCAATAGTGAACAGAATTAGACTATTCAACCTTGAGGGGGTTGGAGCTGCACTCATCCAGGAAAGTGGAGAGTGTTCCATCTTACTCCTGACTTGTGCCTTGTAGAGCCTTTGGGGAGATGAGTTACTCTGAGCTGCTCTTGTAGCCACAGTATTGATATGGCTGGTCCAGTTCAGATTCTGGTCAATGATAACCCTAGGATGTTGATAGTGCGGGTTTCAACAATGGTAATGCCATTGAATGTCAGGGGAGATAGTTAGATTCGCTCTTGTTGGAGGAGGTTATTGCCTGGCACTTATGTGGCATGAATGTTACTTGTCACTTATCAGCCCTGGCTTGAATATTTTCAAGTCTTGTTGCATATGGACATGGACAACTTCAGTATCTGAGGAGTCATGAATGGTGCTGAACTTTGTGTAATAATCAGCGAACATCCCCACATCTGACCTGATGATGGAGGGAAGGTCATTGATGAAGTAGCTGAAGATGGTTGAGCCAAGAACACTATCCTTGGGAACTCCTGCAGCAATGTCCCGGATCTGAGATGGCTGACCTCCAACAACCATAACCATCTTCCTATGTGTAAAGTATGACTCCAACCAGTGGAGAGGTTTCCCCATGATTCCCATTGACTTCAGTTTACTAGGGCTCCTTGATGCCACATTTGGTCAAATAGTGCCTTGATGTCAAGGATAGTCACTCTCACTTCACCTCTGGAGTTTAGCTCATTTGTCCATGTTTGGACCAAGGCTGTAACGAGGTCAGTAGCTGATTGGTCTTGGCAGAACCCAAACTGGGTGTCAGTGAGTAGGTTATTGCTAAGCAAGTGCCACTTGATAGCACTGTTGATGACCCCTTCCATTATTTTGCTTATGATTGAAAGTAGACTGATGGCGCGGTAATTGGCCGGGTTGGACTTGTCCTACTTTTTGTGTACATGACATATCTGAGCAATTTTTCAGATTGTAGAGGTACTGGAACAGCTCAGCTAGCAGTGTGGCTAGTTCTTGAGCACAATTCTTCAGTACTATTGCCAGAATGTTGTCAGGGCCCATAGCCTTTGCAGTATCCGTTGCCTTCAGCCATTTCTTGCTATCATGTAGAGTGAATTAAATTAGCTGAAGACTGGTATCTGTGATGCTGGGGACCTCAGGAGCAGGCTAAGATGGAGCATCCACTCGGCATTTCTGGCTGAAGATGGCTGCAAATGCTTCAGCCTTATTTTTTTCACTGATGTGCTGATGTGCCATCGAGGATAGGAATATTTGTGGAGACTCCTTCAGTTAGTTGTTTAATTGTCCACCACAATTCACAACTGGATGTGGCAAAGCTTAGATCTGATCCGTTGGTTGTGGGATCGCTTAGCTTTGTCTATCGCATACTGTTCCCATTGTTTTGCGTACAAGTAGCCTGTGTTGTAACTTCACCAAGTTGACACATCATTTTTAGGTATGCCTGGTGCTGCTCCTGGTTTCCCTTCCCACATTCTCCATCAAACCAGGGTTGATCCACTGGTTTGATCGTAATGGTAGAGTGGGGGAATATGCCGGGCCATCAGGTTACAGATTGTGGTCGAATACATTTCTGCTGCTGGTGATGGCCCACAGTGTCTCATGGATGCCCAGCTTTGAGTTGCTAGATCTGTTGAAAATCTATCCCATTTAGCACTGTAGTAGTGCCATACAACATGATGGAGGATATCCTCAATGTGAAGGTCTGACTTCATCTCCAGAAGGACTGTGCGGTGATGATTCCAAATAATATTGTCATGGACATGTGTCACTGCATCAGGTAGATTGGCAAGGACAAGGTCAAGTAGGTTTTTCCCTCTTGTTGGTTTCCTCACCACTGCCATAGACCCAGTAAAGTCTTTTAGGACTCAGCCAGCTCAGTCAGTAGTGGTGCTACTGATGGATATTGAAGTCTCCCCACCTGGAGTACATTCTGTGCCCTTGCCACCCTCAGTGCTTCTTCCAGTTGGTGTTCAACATGGAGGAGTACTGATTCATCAGCTGAGGGGGAGTGGTAATCAGCAGGAGGTTTCCTTGCCCATGTTTGACCTGATGCTCTGAGACGTCATGGGGTCCAGAGTCAATGATGAGGGCTCCCAGGGCAACTCCCTCCTGACTGTATACCACCAGGCCACCACCTCTGGTGGGACATATCCAGGGATGGTGATGGTGTTTGGGACATGATTCGGTGAGTATGACAATGTCAGGCTGTTGCTTGAATAGTCTGTGGGATAGCTCTCTCAGTTTTGGCACAAGCCTCGGATGTTAGCAGGGAGGATTTTGCAGGGTTGACAGGGCCGAATGTGTCATTGTCATTTCCGGTGCCTAGGTCAATGCCAAGTAGTCCATCCGGTTTCATTCACTTTCAGGATTTGTAGTGGTTTGATACAACTGAGTGGGTCAACCACATTGCTATGGGGTCTGGAGTCTAATCAGGTAAAGATGGCAGAAGGGTCTTTACAACAATAGTTTCGTGGGCACCTTTACTGAGACTAGCTTTATATTCCAGGTCTATTAATTGAATTTAAATTCCACCAGCTGCATTAGCCCGGGCCTCTAAGTTGCTAGTCCAGTGATGTTACCACTATGCCGCCATCACCCCATGACTTTACTTGTTGCACTGAGGCATTGTTTTCAAATTTGGTGTGATTTTGGGACAGTCACACTGCTTTAAATTAAATTGTGTAAATCACTTTGAGTAAGTTGGGATAGAAACATAGGTAGGGGGAGTAGACTTTTCAGCCCCCTCAAGCCTCTTGCACCGCTCAGTTAGATTAAGGCTGATCTGTATCTTAACTCCATGTACCCCTGTTGGTTCCAATACCCTTAATACCCGAGCGTCATAAAAATCTGACAATCTCAGTTTTAAAATTATGAATTGACCTATCCTCAATGGCTTTTTTAGTGAGGGAGGTTCGGTAACAATTCGAGATTTTTATTCCCCCTTGTGAGGTGGGACAGAAGCAGCTTCATTCCAGATCATTCTTTCCTAGACAATAATTACAGCGTCAGTAGGATGACTGCTGACTAAGGCAATTTGTAGGTCAATCCTTCTTTTCTCTCAATTTTGTACCTTTCTCTGCTGGCTGGGGGATACAGAACAAGGGGTCACAGTCTCAGGATATGGAGTAGACCATTTAGGACTGAGATGAGGAGAAACTTCTCCACTCAGAGGGTGGTGAACCTATCTACCTTCTACTTCTACTTCTCTACCACAGAAGGCTGTGGAGGCCAAGTCACTGAATATATTTAAGAAAGAAATAGATAAGTTTCTGGACTCTAAAGGCATCAAGGGGCATGGGGAGAGAGTGGGAATATGCTGTTGAGATTGAGAATCAGCCATGATCATATTGAATGGCAGAGCAGGCTCGAAGGGCTGAATGATCTACTCCTGCTCCTATTTTTTTCTGTGGAGATGGTGCCTCTTGCTGGGCATGGTTTTTAATGGTCTTTACCTTGCAGATAGAAGGTCTTGTGGTGCAGTGGATAGTGTCCCTGCTTCTGAACCAGAACTCTGGGTTTAAGACCCACCCCAGGACTTGATGGGCAAGGAAGGTGCGTTCATAACGTGGCCAAACAGGTTAAGTGTCAACCTGCAAATCTTTCCAACACCTACCAATGGCAGGTGATAAGAGATGGAGAATTTCCTGGTCAGCCATGTGATGGAATCAAAGTTGGAGCCTTTACCATCACTATCCATAGCTCCAGACTACAACATACATGTAAAATTGCATGTTGCCACAGCAGCACAGACTCCCTGAGTGACCTGTAACCCAGCACCACCTTGTGGATATTCTGCTTGCATGATCTCACACTGTGTGGGGGTAATGTTCCCCATAGGAATTGTAAAATGATCCCAAGTGTTGGGAGAACTACAACAAATGTCACAGGCAAACCTGATCTTGTCTTCATCCAATTCACATTCCAATGGGAGTCAATGAAGAACAATGACAGGGGAAACATAGTTCATTCTACTGCATTCGCTGCTCCCAAAGCGGTCTCCTCTACATTGGAGAGACCAAACGCAGACTGGGTGACTGCTTTGCGGAACACCTTCGGTTGTCCATAAGCATGACCCAGACCTCCCTGTCACTTGCCATTTCAACACACCACCCGGCTCTCAAGCCCACATGTCCCTCCTTGGCTTGCTGCATTGTTCCAGTGAAGCTCAACACAAACTGAAGGAACAGCACCTCATCTTCCGACTAGGCACTTTACAGCCTTCCGGACTGAATATTGAGTTCAACAACTTCAGATCATGAACTCTCTCCTCCATCCCCATCCACTTTCCGATCCCCCTTTTCCCATAATTTATATATTTTATACAAATTTTTTAGATATATTTTTCTTTTCCCACCTATTTTTAAATCTATCATTTTATCTCCACCTTTTAGCCCATTTTGATCCCTTACCCCCACGCCACCCCCCAACTAGGGCCATCTGCCACTTGTTTGTCCTGCTTTCTACCCTTAATGTCACTATTAGCACATTCCTTAGACAATATCACCACCATCAATACCCCTTTGTCCTTTTGTCTACTACATCTTTGGCAATCTCTTCTTTCCCTCCACCTATCACTGGCTCTCTATCCAGCTCTACCTGTCCCACCCCCCTCTACCAGTTTATATTTCACCACATTTCTATATTTCTTCAGTTCTGATGCAGAGTCATACGGACTCGAAATGTTAACTGTGTTCCTCTCCGCAGATGCTGTCAGACCTGCTGAGTTTTTGTTATAGTTCATTGTTTCCTATGTTTAGTGAACCCTCTTCTACTTCAGCTAACTGGTTGTAAACCCTGGGTCAAAGCTGGGTGTTTCTAGTCATGCTTTTAAACAAAAATATTCATAGGATGTGGGTGTCGCTGGCCAGGCCAACCTTTATTGCACATCCCTAATTTACATTTGAGAAGGTGGTGTGAGACACGGTCTTGAACCTCTGTAGTTCATGTGGTGAAGATACTCCCACAGTGTTGTTAGGCAGGAAGTTCCAAGATTTTGACCCAGCATGATGAAGGAATGATGATATATTTCCAAGTCAGCATGGAGGTGCAACTTGGAGGTGGTAGAGATTGAGCGTTTGGGAGCTCAAGCCTTAGTGAGTAGCTACAGATGGTGTGGCTCAATATCACATCAGATGATGCATTGATTCAATGAGACACTTGGGGAAACAAATCTTTTTTAAAACAATGATTCTGTATCAGCTGAGTTCCTGAACAGTCAGATTAAGCTATGAATCAGCACAGAATGGAGGAACTTCCCTAAATGGAAGCAAGGTCAGAGAATAATTGAAGCTAAAGTGCTCTTGCAATTCCTTGAAATCCACTTAAAAGCAGTATCAGCAACATTGAAGTTGATAAGACACCACCCAAGGCAGACTTGTGGGACTCCAGCATAAACTCAAGGCTTGACAGCATCAGACGCCAAAATTGTTGTGGTTATGCAAGCAGCTGTCAATATTCATTAACCTTTTGAAGATATTTTTTCTACATTTACCCTTCATATAATATTTTTCTGAGGTGCACTTGCAGCATATGGACATGAATCTCTGTGTTGGGTGCTCCTTTACCAGTATGAGATATAAAAGTGTTTATTCAGAAGGACTATGAAACAAAGATCTTCTGCCTGTCCGTAGTGTATATGGTGCATTGAGTTTGCAAAGCAAATTAAATATCTATAATGCATTAAAAACTTGCATCCATGTACATTTCCTGTCTGCAAAGCCTTACTCCTTGTTTATCACCTTGTATTATGCAAAAATAAAGACAAAATAGGACTTCAAAATGGGAACAGAATTATCTCTGAAGCCCTGGTCAATATAGCCTTTCCCTGATCCCCCACTTTATCAGAAGTCCATATGCAATGCCACAGAACATGTATTACTTGAGATAGTATCGATTTTAAAAGTGAGGCTGGCATTTTGTGAGATTTAGTCCTTGTGGTTCCACGACCGACCATTTTTAGAGGAGTTATTTTTGGTAAGATGCTACCCTCTCTCTCTAATTTATCACCACATTCTTTATCTAGCTGACCAAAACAGCATGTACCTAGGCTTTCATCAATGAATTTCATCATATTGAGTAACTAGAAAGTGCCAGGGACCAAGCACTTTCCTTTGATGTTTTTTTCCCATTTCCACCCTGCTTCTCATGTGAGGAGACACCACAAGTTCCATTCTACATGTCATAGTGACTTGTGCTGACTTGAAGCTGGCTCTATGGCAATGGATTCTGTGCCACCTTCTATCAGCATCACAGAATCACACAGTGCAGAAGTCCTTCGGCCCATTGAGTCTGCACCGACACGTGAGAAACACCTAACCTACCTACCTAATCCCATTTACCAGCACTTGGCCTATAACCTTGAATGTTACTACGTGCCAAGTGCTCATCCAGGCACTTTTTAAAGGATGTGAGGCAACCCGCCTCCACCACACTCCCAGACTGCGCATTCCAGACCGTCACCACCCTCTGGGTAAAAGTGTTTTTTTCGTCACATCCTCCCTAAACCTCCTGCCCCTCACCTTGAACATATGTCCTCTTGTGACTGACACTTCAACTAAAGGGAACAGCTGCTCCCTATCCACCTTGTCCATGCCCCTCATAATCTTGTACACCTCCATCAGGTCGCCCCTCAGTCTTCTCTGCTCCAACGAAAACAACCCAAGTCTATCCAACCTCTCTTCATAACTTAAATGTTTCATCCCAGGCAACATCCTGATGAATCTCCTCTGCACCCCCTCCAGTGCAATCACATCCTTCCTATAATGTGGCGACCAGAACTACACACAGTTGTGGCCTCACCAAGGTTCTATACAACTCCAACATGACCTCCCTACTTTTGTAATCTATGCCTCCATTGATAAAGGCAAGTGTCCCATATGCCTTTTTCACCACCCCACTAACATGCCCCTCCGCCTTCAGAGATCTATGGACACACATGCCAAGATCCCTTTGTTCCTCAGAACATCCTAGTTTCATGCCATTCATTGAATACTTCTTTGTCAAATTACTCCTTCCAAAGTGTATCACCTCACACTTTTCAGGGTTAAATTCCATCTGCCACTTATCTGCCCATTTGACCATCCCATCTATATCTTCCTGTAGCCCAAGACTCTCAACCTCACTGTTAACCACCCGGCCAATCTTTGTGTCATCCGCTAACTTACTAATCCTACCCCCCACATAGTCATCTATATCGTTTATATAAATGACGAATAATAGGGGACCCAGCACAGATCCCAGTGGTATGCCACTGGACACCGGCTTCCAGTCACTAAAGCAGCCTTCTGACATCACCCTCTGTCTCCTACAACCAAGTCAATTTTGAATCCACCTTATCAAATTACCCAGTATCCCATGTGCATATGCCTTCTTTATAAGTCTCCCATGTGGGACCTTGTCAAAGGCTTTGCTGAAATCCACATAAACTACATCAACTGCACTACCCTCATCTACACACCTGGTCACCTCCTCAAAATATTCAGTCAAATTTGTTAGGCATGACCTCCCTCTGACAAAGCCATGCTGACCATCCCTGATCAAACCTTGCCTCTCCAAGTGGAGATAGATTATCTCCTTCAGAATTTTCTCCAATAGTTTCCGTACCACTGACGTGAGACTCACTGGTCTGTAGTTGCCTAGCTTATCTCTACAACCCTTCTTAAATAGCGGAACCACATTAGCTGTTCTCCAGTGCTCTGGCACCTCCCCTGTGGCCAGAGAGAAACTAAAAATTTCGGTCAGAGCCCCTGCGATCCCCTCCCTTGCCTCCCTCAGCAGTCTGGGACACAAATCATCCCGATCTGGAGATTTGCCTACTTTTAAGCCTGCCAACACCTCCAATACCTTGTCACTCCCTATATCAATCTGCTCAAGCATGGTCAATTAATGATCACATTATTTAATCACTGATTTAGAAATGAAAACTGACGTCAACAATCACATTTCATATCGAACTTACAGCACAAGCCATTCAGCCCAACTGGTCTATACATGATAGGGTCCCCCTTGTCCTCACTTATCACCCCACCAGCCTCCGCATTCAAAGGATCATCCTCCGCCATTTCCGCCAACTCCAGCATGATGCCGCCACCAAACACATCTTCCCTTCACCCCCCTTATCGGTATTCCGTAGGGATCGCTCCCTCCGGGACACCCTGGTCCACTCCTCCATCACCCCCGACTCCTCAACCCCCTCCTTTGGCACCACCCCATGCCCACACAAAAGATGCAACACCTGCCCCTTCACTTCCTCTCTCCTCACCGTCCAAGGACCCAAACACTCCTTTCA
Source organism: Carcharodon carcharias (assembly GCF_017639515.1). Taxonomy (NCBI): domain Eukaryota; kingdom Metazoa; phylum Chordata; class Chondrichthyes; order Lamniformes; family Lamnidae; genus Carcharodon; species Carcharodon carcharias. Next base: position 10,666,565 of record NC_054498.1, on the reverse strand, counting down.
AGTGAAGCAGCATTTCACTTGCATTTCCCCCAACTTAGTCTACTGCATTCGTTGCTCCCAATGTGGTCTCCTCTACATTGGAGACACCAAACGTAAACTGGGCGACCGCTTTGCAGAACACCTGCGGTCTGTCCGCAAGAATGACCCAAACCTCCCTGTCGCTTGCCATTTCAACACTCCACCCTGCTCTCTTGCCCACATGTCTGTCCTTGGCTTGCTGCATTGTTCCAGTGAAGCCCAACGCAAACTGGAGGAACAACACCTCATCTTCCGACTAGGGACTTTACAGCCTTCCGGACTGAATATTGAATTCAACAACTTTAGGTCGTAAGTTCCCTCCCCCATCCCCACCCTCTTTCTGTTTCCCCCTTCCCTTTTTTTTCCAATAAATTATAAAGATTTTCCTTTTCCCACCTATTTCCATTATATAAAAAAAACCCCCCACTAGAGCTATACCTTGAGTGCCCTACCATCCATTCTTAATTAGCACATTCGTTTAGATAATATCACCAACTTTAATTTTAACACCTATGTGTTCTATTGTACTATTGTCGTTGACATCTTTTGATGATCTGCTTCTATCACTGCTTGTTTGTCCCTACAACCACACCCCCCCCCCCCCACCTCTTTGTCTCTCTATCTCTCCGCCCCCCACACACACACCTTAAACCAGCTTATATTTCAACTCTTTCTTGGACTCGAACGCAAGTTCTGTCGAAGGGTCATGAGGACTCGAAACGTCAACTCTTTTCTTCTCCGCCGATGCTGCCAGACCTGCTGAGTTTTTCCAGGTAATTCTGTTTTTGTTTTGGTCTATACTGGTGTTTATGTCTACAGGAGCCTCTTCCCACCCTATTTCATTTAACTCTTATCAGCAAATCCTTTCTTCCTCATATACTTATCTAACTTCCCCTTAAATACATTATGCTATTCATCACAGCAACTCCATGTGGTAGCGAGTTCCACTTTCTAACCGCTCTCTGAGTAAAGAGGTTTTTCCTGAATTCCTTATTAGGTTTATTGGTGACTGTCTTGTATTCATGGCCCTTAGTTTTTGGACTCCCAGAAGTGGAAACATCTTCTCTAAGTTTATCATATCGAACTCTTGTAATTTTAAAGCTTCTGTTAAGTGACTCCTCAACCTTCTCTTTTCGAGAGAGGAGACCCAGCCTGTTCAGTCTTTCTTGATAAGTTTAACCTTTCAGTTCTGGTATAGTCATTGTAAATATATTTTGTATCTTCTCCATTGCCTCTGTATCTCTTTTGTAAAACAAAGATCAGAACTGTGCACAGTAATTTTACCTCTATCTTATCAGACTGACCGTTAGTCATTAGCTAACATATCTTATAGTGATTCTAAAATAAATAAAAAGTCTAAAAACTTTTTATTGTGAAGTACTGTCTTAAATGAAAGATCATTTGGTAATAGTGTTAGGATATATAGTTAGAATGGCAGCATGCAAGACCCACGGGGTTTATGCCTAGAATTTATAGAGTAATGGTCAGAATGCATTTAGAGGAGTGTGTATGTTTCTGGTCCCACATTACAAATAGGAAACGCTGGCACTGGAGAAGGTGCAGGGAGAGGCAAGATGAATAATTCCCAGTGTAAAGGGAGGACATGTGAGGAAAGGTTTAAAAAAAAAGTCAATCCCCATAACCCGAAAAAGACTGTTGAGGTGACAGCTTAGTTTGGTTGTCGCTTACTTGTCTTTCGCAATCTGTTCTGTCTTAATTTGTGTCAGCTTAGATTCTGTGCTCAACTCTCTCGAGTGGGACTTGAGTGGGGGCATGGGTTCAAATCCCACCTCAGCAGATGGTGGAATTTGAATTGAGTTAATAAACCTGGAATATAAAGCTAGTCTCAGTCGTAGTGACCATGAAACTCTCATCAATTGTTGTAATGTCCTTTAGGGAAGTAAATCTGCCATCCTTACCTGGCCTGGCCTACATGTGACTCCAGATCCACAGCAATGTGGTTGACTTTTAACTGCCGTCTGAAATAGCCTAGCAAGCCACTCAGTTCAAGGGCAGTTAGAGATGGGAAATAAATGCTGGCCTTGCCAGTGATGCCCACATCCCATGAAAATATAAAGAAAAAAGCTGTGGCTCAATGGCTAGCAACCTCACCTCAAAATCAGGAGGTTGTGGGTTCAAGTCCCACTCGAGAGAGTTGGGCACAGAATCTAAGTTGACAACCCCAATACTCAGGGTTGTGTTTGCTGCCAATGCCGTGCACCCTCAATTCTAGTTTTTCTCTGCCATGTGAAACAGGAAGCAAGATTTTACCTCAAAGAGATATTGTTCAGTTTGCCTTCACTGGAGCCCACAGCCAAAACTGTCTCACACCACTTCATTTCACTTGAATTCTGAAGTAAATAACTGCAAGCCTTGTGCTCAGAAACACCATTACACAAAGTAATTAATTAAAAAAAAAAATCTATCTGAAATCTGCAGAAGTTACAACAGGCAAGATATGGTTAAATATGGGTGAGTGTGAGATTAATACTATGTTTGTCTCTGATACAACATTAATGAGAGATGAGACCCCAATAAAAGTTTTCTAGGTAAAACCAGACCTTACAAGATGTAATGGAATCGATAATTTGACCGACTGTATCTCACAGCCCTAACTCACTCTGACTCTGTCTCTCACTCCGCATCCTCTCTTCTTTATCTCCCTTGTACTGTATAACAAAGCGGGATGTCGTTACTGAAGGATAAATTTCTTTCCATTTAAAGGCTTTCTGGCAGGCTGGGCACAGCAGAGTAATGCCTACGCGGACCAGTGTGCATATGCAGATGGGCATATTGCATTGAGAGGAGACACTGTGCAGTACTTATTGGGTGCTGCACTGTTGGAGGTGCAGTCTTTCAGATGGGAAGTTAAACTGAGGCCCCGCCTGCCCTCTCAGGTGGGTGACACCACTCTGAAGAGCAGGTGCGTACTCCCTGGTGTCCTGGTCAATAGTTATCCCTCGACCAACATCACTAAAACAAATGAGCTTGCTGTTGGTGTTGTGTGAAAATTGGCTGCTGTGTTTCCAACATCACAACAATGATTGCATTTCATGGGATGTTCAGACGTTGTGAAAGGTGCCCTATAAATACCAGTCTTTTCAGTTGGGGTTTTACAGCACACTCCATGTAAATGAAATGAATTCTCGCTCACAATTTCCTTCCACGTAGCTTTGTGGCACCATAATTTAGTCAGGTAATTTCCCATGTGGTACTGTATTTTCTCCTTGTAATCTTTGACTATCAGCTGCTTTAAATGGGAATCCATACTGACGCAGAACAATAAGTCATCCCAACTGTTATAGACTTGTTTTTCCAGACAGGTTTCTCATAAGAAACAGTGAACTTTATTTGCAGTGCTTCAGCAGCAGTTACATGCTTCCATAAAGATCCACAACTAGACAAAAACTCCATCCCTAAGGTTCCCAACACTTAGGGCTGATTTGTTCACACTGTCATGTGATGCTGCACAGTACATTAAGTCTTCCTCCCTCTTTAATTTTGTTTAACAATTTGTATTTACAGGAACAACTACATTAACAACATTACAAGTATATACATGGGTCATGAAATTATAAGTTCAGTCTCTCAGGTAGTTTCCTGACCAGGGTAGAATGTCATAGTTCCATGACTTTAGAATCTCTTACTGAATCTTTATTTTCTGGAACCGCAGCAACATCAGGTACTTGCTTAGGCACAGGCAGTTCAGTGTTATCCACTCCAACAGAGACATCTGGTGTGTCTATCCTTGGTTGATCAATCACAATGGGAACCACAGGTTCTACAATGCCTACAGGTGGAGCATCAGTTTGTTGGGTTATCTCCCTTCTTCTCAAATGATCCACGTGTTTTCGGGTGATCGGGCCCTTCGCTTTTACATGATACGACAACGGTCTGGTCACAGAAACTATTACACCAGGTAACCAACTCAATCCACCACCGAAGTTTCATATAAATACTGTTTCATCAACAGTAAATTCTCGCTCTTGACTATGCAAATTATGAGTCACTTTTTGATTCCCTTGACTGCCCTCTACCTTCCCCTCCAAATTGGGAAGTACCAGGCTTAATCTCGTATAAAGGTGGCGCTTCATAAGTAATTCTGAAGGTGTTGATTCTGTAACAGCTTTGGGGGGTGGTTCTATAGTGAAACAGGAAATGTGAAAGTTTAATCTCCAATGAACCTCCCAATATTTTTTTCATCCCAACTTTAAAAGTTTGTACTGCTCTCTTGGCCAATCCATTAGATGACGGATGATATGGTGCTGTCTTTACATGTTTGATACCATTTAGGCTCATGGACCTTTGAAATCCAGCACTAGTAAATGCTGTACTATTATTGGAGACAATGATTTCTGTCAATCCATGTCTAGAAAAGTTTGGCGTAACCTTCCATAGTCGCACCTGATGTTGGCGATCTAACTTTGTACGCATCTAACCATTTGGAGTGTGGATCAATTATTAGCAGAAACATGGTGCCTATATAATCTATATGCAGTCTCACCCAGGGTCAACCAGACCATTCCCACGGGTGCAGTGGGACTGCAACAGACAACTTCTGTAGTTATAGAGTCATAGAGTTATACAGCACAGAAACTGGCCCTTCACCCCATCGTGTCCATGCCGGCCATCAAGCACCTATCTATTCTAATCCCATTTTCCAGCACTTGGCCAGTAGCCCTGTGTGCTATGGCATTTCAAGTACTCATCTAAATACTTCTTCAATGTTGTGCTGGTACTGGAGACAGTGTTAAACTATTTTTTCTCTATCACTGTCTATTCCTGGCCACCACATATTGCTCCTTGCAAGCACTTTTATTCTGGAAATTCCAGGATACGCACAATGCAACTCAGTTAAGAGCGGTTCCTTTCCTTGTGAAGGAATGACAACTCATGTACCCCAGAATAGGATACCATCCTGACTACTCAATTCATTCCTTTGGGTGAAGAATGGCTTCAGTTCTTTGGGGCCTGGTTCCTGGGATCATTCTTTCAATACTCGATCTCGTACTCAAGACAAGACTGGATCATGGTTCGTCCAGTTTCTTATTTGTCTTGCACAGACTGGCGAAGAATCCAGGAAGTTCATTGCTAATACAGTCTCTTCGGGAGTTGGAGCATGTTCAGTGATCTCCTGCAAAGGAAGGAGACTTAGGGCATCTGCATTGGCTTTATGCCTCCCGGGTCTTTGCATAAAAGTATATTCATATGCTGATAAAATCTTTGAATTCTTGTGGAAGCTATGGGAGGGATAGCCTTTTTTTCGTTAAATAGGCCCAAGATCAGTTTGTGATCAGACACTATAGCAAAATGTCGTCCATATACTTACTGATGGAATTTTTTAACTCTGAAAATAATCAATTATCCTTCTTCCTACAATTGTGAATAACCCTTCTTGGCCGTGGAGAGGGTTTTGGACACATAGCTTATCAGCCTTTCTAAACCGTCATCCATCTTGTGAGATAGTACCGCTCTACGTCATAGGGGGAGGCATTGCAAGTTAGCACCAATTCTTTTGTCGAGTCGTGAGCTGTTTAACTTTCGTGAAGGCTTCTTCTTGAGGTCCAAGACTAATGTTGGTTTTCCTTTAATAATGAGTGTAGAGAGGTTAGGTCTGTTGATAAATTGGGTAGGAGTTGGCCATAATAATTTACTATACCCCGAGACATTTGTAGGGTGAGGGTGACTCCTTAATAGCTTTAACTTTTACTTCTACCAGGTGTAACTCTTGGTCATCCATCCGGTGGACCAAGTAAATGACTTCACTTGCCTGAAAGGTACACTCTTCGTTTTTCAAGCACACCCTTGCTTCCAAGAACCATTTTAAGACTTCCTCCAAGTTAGCCAAGTGTTCCTCTTCTGTTAACTCAGTTGTTAGGATGTCGTCCAGGTAGACCACGATCTGAGGTAGTCCTTGCAGCAAGCTCTCCATCGCCCTCTGGAAAATTGTGCAGGCCAAAGAAACATCAAAAGGCAGGCGTGTGTATTGATACAACCCTTTATGTGTGTTTATGATTACAAATCCTCTGAATGTATCATCCAGTTCCAGCTGCTAATATGCGTGACTCATATCCAATTTAGTTTAAGTTCTCCCTCCTGCTAGTTTGGCACTGAGAGCCTCGATCCTGAGGGTAGGGTAATTGTCCAACTTGGCAGCCTAGTTTACTGTTAACTTATAATCCCTACAGATATGGGTGGCCTGATCTGGTTTCAAGACAGGGACTTTGGGTGCTGTCCATTCCAAAAATTAAGCTGGCTGAATAATACCCAGATTCTCTAAATGGATTAATTCGGTGTCAACCTTCTCTCTAGGGCATAAGGCACAGGCCTGGCTTTAAAAAAATGAGAAGTTGCTTCAGAGTCAATATAGATCTTAGCCTGCAGGCCTTTGATTTCCCCAGTTCCTCTCAAAAGATCTTGTCCTAATTCTTTAGCAGCTCTGGCAGTCCTCCAGCTCTTAGCTGGAAAATATTCATACCAATTTAGTTTAACTTCTTTTAGCCAATCACGACCTAGAAGGCTTGGTCCTTCACCTTCCACTACAATCACAGGGAGCTGTGCTGTCTGGTGCTTGTAATAAACAATGGTAATATTTTTCACTTGTATGGCTTCACCAGTATACGTTTTCAATTTGGCTGAAGTCTGCTCCATGTTCAATTGTTGGGTACCCTTGTTTAAATATTTGAATGTGTACTCCCCCACTGCAGTGGTTGATGCACCAGTATCCATTTCCATAATCAAAGGTTTTCCGTTTACCTGCAGAGTAACAGTGATTGGCTCTGTTTTCCCTACTTTCACATTAAATAGAGAATAAACATCGGAATTAGTGGTTTCTGGTTCTACCACATTATGTACTTCAATCAGTTTAGTTTGCTGCCTGGGAGTCTGTCTCAATCTTGCTTTACATTGCTTCAGTATGTGCCCTCTTTTATTCCAGTAATGGCACTCTGCCTCTTTAAAACAGCACATTTCAGAGATATGGTTACTTCCACAACGGTAACAATTCATTTTCAGATTTGCTGCTGAGCTGTCTCGGGTAGCAGGCACTGTCTTCCGCTTTGCGGCTGGCTTCCTGGTTTTGCATTATGCCTGGCGGTCTGTTCCTGCCCCAGCTGGAAAATGGCACTGTTTTGTACACTCTCTAAGGCCTACGAATCCCACTCAGCGCTTTCCACCACAAGCGCTATTTCCAATGCTCTTTTAAAATCGATATTTACTTCAGCTAATAACCCTCATTGAATGCATCAACAAGGACACAGCAGATCAAACAATGCCTTAACATATCATTTACGGTCTCCCCGAAGTCACAATGTTCAGTTAGCTGTTTCAGCTTCTCTACACACATTGCTATGGGCTACCCAGTGCTCTTACTCTCAAATTAAAATTTGAACGTCAGCATGTTTACAGAGGATTTGGGTTGAAAATGACCCTTTACGAGGTCTACCAACTCGCTGAAGATCTTCAAATCAGGAGCGTTCAGAGCCGTCAAACTATGGATTAAATTGTAAGCTTTACTCCAACAGATGCTTAGGAGAATTGCTTTCCTTTTTTCCTGCATAGTTGTTTTGTTTGCTTGGAAAAAGAAACTGAGATGTTCTGTATATTGACTCCAATCCTCTGTGGATGAGTCGAAGGGGTCAATCCTGCCAAAATGTGGCATACCTGGTGAGTACATTTTCCCTTTCTTCTGTTTAAAACAAGATACTCACATTCACTGGGCGAGGGACAGTGTCAGAACTAATTTATCCTCATTGCCAGTTGTTATGGACTTGTTTGTCCAGACAGGTTTCTCATAAGAAACAGTAAACTTTATTTACAGGGCTTCAGCAGCAGTTACATGCTTCCATCAAGATCCACAACGAGACAAAAATTCCACCCTTAAGGTTCCCTGCACTTAGGGTTGATTCATTCACACTGTCACTTGACACTACACAGTACAATAAGTCTTAAAGCTACAGTCACTACATTCCTTAAAGCTACAGTTACTACACCAACTCTATCCTTCTTTCTGTTGGGATCCTTCCCGCTTCCTTATCACTTCAAATGGTAACTACATTGCTGGGTGGTGGAGGTGAGGGGGGCAGGTCAGAGTGAGATTTGTGCTGGGCTCTCCCAGGTAAATCAGCTCTTCAGGGCAGCAGTAATAATTAAGAGTGTTCAGCTCTCCGTTTGCCTTTTGCAGCGTAACTGTATCCTGTGAGGTCTTGCACCATTAACATTGCAGGAAATTCCCAGCTATAATTACGCAGCAATTAAGCCAAGAGTCATTGGGCTAGATTTGGACCTGGTTGCAGTAAGTTCAGTCATAAAGGAAATGTGTGCACGTGTTAGGGTACATGCACAGTTTTCTGGCTGCTAATCTTAGCATAGGCACGGCATCTGCTGTCACGTTAAGAATAATCACACAGTTCTTAAAAGTTTCCCTGATCATTCAGTGGACCAAAATGGACACTTTTAAAATGCAGTTTCACTGTGCCCAGTAGGGTTGCCAACCCTCCAGGATTGGCCTGGAGTCTCCAGGAATTGAAGATCAAATCTCCAGGACATTGCTTTGTGCAACCCTGGAGTAAAATCATCAGGACATTAAAAAAGATTTGAGTTTTTTTTTTGGTCATTTTCTTTGAACATTTCTCTTTACCAGATATAAAAATATTGAAAATGGGGGAGAAGGCTGTTTGGCAGTTTTTGTCCATTTTTTTGCTTTTCAATTAGCTGGAAGGCAGCACATCACAAGGGTGGATGTGTTGGCCACTGATGGCTGGAGAGTGGGGGGAAAGTCATATGGTTCCATCAGGGATGCATTAATCCCGGTTGGCAACTCTGAAACCCCGGGGGTGTTGGGGGGGGGGGGGGGGGGGAAGAAAAATTTGAATTTCTATAGCGCCTTTCAGGACGTCCCGATCTGCATTGCAACCCGTGAAGGACCTCTGAAGCGTCCTCACTGCTGTGGTATAGAAAGCTCATGCTAGCGTGAGGGCTACTTGGTGTCCAGAGCTGAGTGACGAGCGATACTGGCTGCCTTTGGGTTTCGATGTGCCTTCCCAAGGCGCTGTGCATCGACACGAACACGACACCCCGCACTCCTCCTCAAAACCAGGGTACACTTGTTCAGGGAAATCCCCACGCGGTCTAACTGCGGCACCAGCGCTCTTTAAATTCAAGAGTTTGTGCCACTGGTTGAGCGAAAGGATCTCCAGTTAACTTGAAACTTTTTTTTTAAAAAGTGATTTGTTTTAGAAAGGGAAGAACACGTTACAGGATGGATAACAGGTCTCAAAGACTAGCCTTTGACTGCTGACAAATGTTTGTGTGAGCCGGCTATGCATCGTAATTCCAACCACCGCCCCCCCCCCCCCCACCCCCCAACTCCCCACCTTAACCAGACCGGAGGAGGGGGAGGTCAACAAACTATCGCGCTCCATTCTTATCTAGCTGCTGCAGAACGAGGTGGCCGGGATCTGTTTCGAGCCTCTTGCCAGTATTAAAAAGATGATAAACTATCAAAGGTATTTGTTGTGGAGCGCAGCTTGCACGCTAGGCAACTTTATTGACCCTTTGTTGACAGGTTCCTGTTGCAGAAACCATTCCAGAAACGCTTCGTGCCCACCCAGCGAGAGTAAAGCTAAACCTTCTGCACGGACTGCACCCCGAAGTCGATTTTAGGTTTCTTTTCATTTATAAAACTTTATGTAAACTGACGACGCCCGAGGGTGAAAAAAAGCTCTTGGCACTTTTGTTCCTCCGTTCCTTTTACAGCTTGGGTAATGGAATGTTTCCAAGTCGCAGCAACAATGGTGGGAGGTATACAATGACTGTGCAGGCGAGCAGCTATTGAAATCTTCGTTTCACTGGTTCCCTCCGGCCATTCTCTCCCCCCTGTGTTTGCGTGCGACCAGTTTATCGCTGTTCTCATCTCCCTCCCTCTCTAGTTGTCTGTCACTTGTAGTTTCGGACAGAGAATGACCTTTAGCGGAAAAGTTCGTTTTTAACACGTTGCAAGCATATTTTTTTTTTTAAAAAAACGTTGCTTATTAGGACTGCACAGACTCCACGACCAAGTCACCCTTTTATTGAGAAAAAAAAAATCCTGAATGCTCGCAATGGAAAGAAAAGTGAGACTTCGACTTGATACCAGTTGCCTTTCACCACAGGTTGACCCCTCCCCGAACCATAAAAAAAAACCTTTACAGCCAATTAAGTTCTTTTGAAATCTTGTTACTGGCGTTCATGCAAGAAACCAGACAATTTGCACACAGCAAGATCTCACAAACAGCAATGAGATAAATGACCAGATAACGTTGTATCAGGTACAATAAAAGCAAAATGCTGCAGATGCCGAAAACCTTAAATAAAAACAGAAAAAATGCTTGGAAAAACTCAGCAGGTTTGGCAGCATCTGGGTTGTGGGGGGGGGCGGGGGGCGGAGAGATGGGATTGAGTTAACGGCTGGGATTTTGTGGTCCCGCCGAAGTCACTGGACACGACGTGGTGGGTCCCAACAACGCGGGCCGGAAAATTCAGGCCAACATTCCAAGTTGAATATGAGTCTTCTACAAAATATGTATCTGGTGTTGGTTGGAGGAAAATTATTGGCCAGGACACTGGAGAGGGCTTCTCGGCTCATCTTCAAAATAGTGCCCAGGGATCTTTAACATCCACCTGACAGGGCTGATGGGGTTTAAGTTTGATGCCTCATCTGAAAGACGGCACCCCTGACAAGTGCAGCATTCCATCAGTGAATCCATCATTGGAGTGTCAGACTTGATCATGCGCTCTAATCTCTGGAGTTGAGCTTGAACCCACAACCTTCTGTGACTCAGAACTGAGAGTGCCACCAGTGAGCCAAGGTTAACCCTTACTGTTGGGGAGGGGGTGCTGCATTTTCAGAGATGCCATTCTTTAGATGCGAGGTGAAACCCAGATTTTATCTGCCAAACCAGGTGGACATTAGGAGATCCCATGAAGCTATTTCAACAGCCGGTGACACCTGAAAATTGGATTAATTCATTCCCATCATCATTGTTTTGTGTGGGATCTGGCTGTGCAAACTGCAGCGGGGGGGGGGGGGTGGAGGGTGGAGCGTGGTAATGTCACTGGACTAGAAATCCAGAGGGTCAGGCGAATGGGATCACATCACGTCACATATTTGAAATAAAAAATGGTTAATGATTAGTGTGCTTCTGGAGCATTGCGTGTAGACTTGGCTGCACTGGCTTGCCTTCTCATGCAATAGGTCAAGCCATTCAAGGACAGTGCTGGTGGAATTGAAATTCAATTGATAAAATCTGGAATTGAAAGTTAGCCTCAGTAATGGTGACCATGAAACTATCGTCAATTGTCATAAAAACCCATCTGGTTCACTAATGTCCTTTAAGGAAGGAAATCTGCTGCTCTTACTTGGTCTGACTGACATGTGACCCACAGCGATGTGGTTTACTCTTAATGGCCCTCTGAAATGGCCGAGCAAGCCTTTGCCTTGCCAGCGACACCCCCATCCCATGAAGGAATAAATAAAAACCAGCTGCCTTATTTGCCCAAATAATATTATAAGTGGAGCACTTTTAAATATTCCTTTCAGACATGATGCAAGATTCCGTGATGGATAAGGAAGGTAATTCATTCGGAGAAAGCCACAATTCCCCAGCATGCCTGCTGTTTATAGATTCGAAGATTCTCTCTTATGAGATGCTGCAGACACCCTACATAAAGTCTTGTACTAATACTGACCACTGTGTGAAATAGAAATTCCTGGTATCAGACCTGACTTGACATTCACAAATTTGAATCTGCCACTTCTTGCCTTAAAGTGACACTTTAAGTCGCAATACCTTCTTTATGCTATCTGAAGGCTAAAGCAGGTAGCAGTTTGGGTTCCAGCCAGGCAGAACCATGTTTACATAGCTTGGCTCCTGCCTGACTGGGATTCTGATGGTCCAGCCCGGGAGAGAGCCTCTGCGTATGTGTACCTCTGCAGACAGTTGGAAATTTAAACCGAGATCAGGTAGGTTCAACAAGTGCTTTAGGCCCAAAGGAGTACTTCTTGTAAATCATGTTTTGATACAGCACTGGACTTAAAAACCCCATGTGGTGTCAAACCAAAGTGATGTGAGACTATGGCCCAGGGAGCCTTGCTCCTGCTTCTCCTCAGAATCAGATCAGCCCTGACTCCGGACTCACATTCTAAATTATGAAGCACAGTGGAAGTTATCAAACTTGAAGAGTGTAAATGCACTTTTGTGCAACTGTTAAAGTCAGTTCAGTCACCCATCCCAAGACTGAGAAGCTTGTTAATTCAATCCATGCTACATAAATGCAAGCATTTTGTTTCTCATTTTTAAAAATCATAAAATAAAAAATGATCTGTGGTTACAAGACTTGTTGAGGCCAACTTATTTTTGACAAAGAGACCTTACGGTTGTGGATCAGTGATTTCAGGGAATGATCTTCTCAAAAGATATCGATAGGGTTGTACTCTGTATGACCTAAGCTAGTTTCACATTACATGTCCTTGATGCTGTTTTTGAAATAAAAAATGGTTAATGATTAGTGTGCTTCTGGAGCATTGCGTGTAGACTTGGCTGCACTGGCTTGCCTTCTCATGCAATAGGTCAAGCCATTCAAGGACAGTGCTGCAGTGAGCTGCCTAACTAGTTAAAAAAAATTCTAAATTGGCCTCTGTATGCCACCAACCTTTTACTCAAATGGTTGTGGTGTGTTGTATGCTATGCTCTGTTGTGACCAAACTAAAGATAGTTTCAAATAGGTCATGATGTTCATCTGCAATGATTGAAAAATCTTGTCAAACTGGAATTTGAAATCACTGTTACACTACTTGCATGTAAAAGAAAAGGGGCACTAACTGATGCACACCCCATTCAGTAGCAAGTGGAGCTCCTCAATCTAAATTTAAATGAAATATAGTTTTAATGAGTTTGCTGAAATCTTTAAATTGTAATGGCTTATTGGATGGATAAATATATTTGTGACTGAAATCTGATATTACACCACTGAAACATTGACCATCAACAGAAATACTTGGAAATTAATCAATTTTTCAATTTTTTTCCATGTTGATTTAAGGTTAGAGCTGGGCAAAGCAGCTTTTCCCCATTCAGATTCCCAGGATCTGGATTAACAGTGCCAGCAATCACTTTTGTAGCACAGTTTTAATGAAACAAAATATGTTGGGGTGTGTTACAAAGGTAGAATTGATGCCTAGATATGGTGGGAGAAAGGTTAGGGCAGATGACTGAGGAAAGAAGCAGGTTTTGAGGTGATATTTGAATGAGGGGAGAGGTGACAAGGCAGTACAATTTAGGGAGAGGGTCAAGAGCATTGAAGTCTCTGCACCAAATTGGAAAGTAGATCAGGCTATGGCACATTGGACTGGAGGAGCTTGTTGAGATAAGCAAGGGGAGGACCATTGAAAAATGTGTTTGCAAGATCAGCTCTGGGTCAAGAGAGGGCAACAAGGTTGGCCTGTGTGAGCCATTGAGGACAGAATCATGATTGAGGGTGTGAAGTTTCAAGCATCCTGGTACAGATTGGTTAATTAGCATTCCCTCTTCTCTTTTCTGACCTCGGGGATATCCAATATGTTCTCTTTCCTAAATTATGCCAGCATTATATCAGTGCAGTGTGAGCTCTCCCAAATAGTTAATGAATTTGCAAGTGTTGTTGATGCTGCACCTCTGTGAGTAGGGCATCTGAGTTCCATGCATATAAACTCAAAATACCTGCACAGAGCTCTTTGAGGGATGGGAGGGGCCCTCCAACTCCATTTGAAGGTTTAAAAATTCACATTGAACTCATTGCCCCTTTGTTTCTGTCATTAAAATAATCAAGGTAGTCTTCTGAAAGAGGTTTCACTTTGCATGGTTCCAATGGAACAGCAACTTGTGAGAAGGCAAAGAGGGGTGAGGCCACCTCTAATGTGCAAGGCCATTTCCTCCTTAGTGAACCAAATGAATGGTCGTGATCCCCTGGCATGGTCTGATGAGCACCAAGTTGTTCATCATCTGTCCTGACCAACCTTGATCCCTCGAGCAACTCCACCAAAAATACCTTTTATGGGCATTGATCTTATCAACGTCTGAGGAAACTTGTGTGCACAGAATGGCTGATGCATTTGCTTACAATACAACATTTATTGCATTTCAAAGTAATTCACTGTACATGAGGTACTCTGAGATTCTTCTGAGAGATTGGATGAAAAGTTATGTAAATGAAACTATTCCTTTCAATGGCTCCCATTTCCTTTCTCAGTGCCCCCTTTTGGTCATCTGTTATAAACCAATTTCTGTTAATCATTGGGATTAAATCTACGTTTTAATGAGAAGTCATTCCTCTGCCGTTCTGTAAATATTACAAGCAACAAGACAGATGCAGCGAGTCTCAAGGCAGTCACACATGTGAGCGTTCACATGATCATAAAGCACTTTCGAGGACTGCTTTTGAAGCTTGTAACATTACCTGGCAGAAACTGTTTATGAGTTTGCTGTAGACTTACAACTCAATTCAGATGTCCATTATTTGCATTGTAAACTTGCATTTTTGCCCTGTACACCTACATGGCCAGGTAATTGGAGACCTGTTGTCGACACTATAGATCCCAACAGGACACAGAAAGCACTGCTTGTTTATTGGAACCATGTAGACCTAGTGGTCCACCATGAACTTAATCTGCCTTATCATTTACAGTGTACCTCGTGCCTTAAGTAGTACAAGGATTGGATGGTGTCAAATTACTGTAGGATGAACATACTATGCATTTGTACAGTGGAGCAAGGGGAGGAAAACTGGGGAGATTTTGCAGCAGCATATTCAACAAAAGTGATTTTTTTACTTTGCACTTAATGACGTGCTTTACTCATGATAAGGAAACTGCACTTAAATTTCATTGTGTGAATGAGATTGATTTAATTAGGAAAAATGCAAATTGCGCATAAAGTTGGATATAAACAAGCCAGAACCTTCTGCAGGGAATATCTGTTTATACTTTCAGGCCTGTAGAGATCAGGTTCTGCTGAGTCAGCATGACAAAAAATTTAATGCAATCCCTAGTACTACTTTTTTTGCATTTGCGGAGGACTGTCCAGAATTACCAGCCGGAGACATACTGATCAAAAGAAAATAATCAGGAGAGTGATAACTGGAAGTTATGCCAGTATTGCATAGATCTCACTGTTTGTAGTGATGGGACCTTCTTTATGTTGTGGTTCCAACTTTCACTAACCAGTTTATACTTTGTTTCTGGCATTCATAGCTACATTATCTTGAGTGCCAAAACTGATGCTAAATGCATATATAAATCAGCCTGGAGTGCAGCACTGAAACTGCAAGGAGATTGCTTAAGATAGGTGGACTCTGACTGATAAGTTGGTCTCACACTGATAACGACGATGTTAGTGAGAAACATTACTCATTTGGCGCCACTGTGAATATGGCGATGGATAACTCTGACTGTTACATCACTGTAGGTGTGACTGAGGTATGCCAAATGTTCCATACTGACTTGTGTGGGCAGTGAAATGTCTGTGATGCACTTAAAGTGGTAGTAGGGTCAATATTCTTGCCCTCAATACTGATGCCACAGACTCCTTCCGGATACCATCACTGGTGGGTCAAAAATGACATTGAGCCAAAGGAGAAGAATTTGAGGAAGATGACCAAATTCTTGGCCAGAGAGGTAGATTTAAGAAGTGGCTTAAAGGAGGCAAAGAGATTTGGGGACAAAGCACCAGAACTTGAGGCCAAGATGGCTGAAGACATGACCTCCAACAGTGCAGTGAATGCAAGTGGGGGTTTGACAAGAGTTGAAGGAATACAGAAGCATCAAGTAATTATAATAAAAGCAAAAAGCTGCGGATGCTGGAAATCCAAAACAAAAACAAAAATACCTGGAAAAACTCAGCAGGTCTGGCAGCATCTGTGGAGAGGAGCACAGTTAACATTTCGAGTCCAAATGACCCTTCAACAGAACTAAGTAAAAATAGAAAAGAGGTGAAATATAAGCTGGTTTAAGGGGGGGAGAGTTGGGACAAGTAGAGCTGGATAGAGGGCCAGTGATAGGTGGAGATAACCAAAAGATGTCACAGACAAAAGGACAAAGAGGTGCTGAAGGTGGTGATATTATCTGAGGAATGTACTAATTAAGGGTAGAAAGCAGGACAAGCAAGGTACAGATAGCCCTAGTGGGGGTGGGGTGGGGTGAAGGAATCAAAAAAGGCTAAAAGGTAGAGATAAAACAATGGATGGAAATACATTTAAAAATAATGGAAATAGGTGGGAAAAGAAAAATCTATATAAATTATTGGAAAAAAAGGGGGGAATCGGAAAGGGGGTGGGGATGGAGAGAGTTCATGATCTAAAATTGTTGAACTCAATATTTAGCCTAGTCAGAAGATGAGGTGTTGTTCCTCCAGTTCATTGGAACAATGCAGCAGGCCAAGGACGGACATGTGGGCATGAGAGCAGGGTGGAGTGTTGAAATGGCAAGCGACAGGGTGGTCTGGGTAATGCTTGCGGACAGACCAAAGGTGTTCTGCAAAGCGGTCACTCAGTCTGTGTTTGGTCTCTCCAATGTAGAAGAAACCGCATTGGGAGCAACGAATGCAGTAGACTAAATTGAGGGAAGTGCAAGTGAAATGCTGCTTCACTTGAAAGGAGTGTTTGGGGCCTTGAACGGTGAGGAGAGGGGAAGTAAAGGGGCAGGGTATTGCACCTTCTGCGGTTGCATGGGAAGGTGCCGTGGGAGGGGGTTGAGGTGTAGAGGGGTGATGGGGGAGTGGACCAGGGGTGTCCCGGAGGGAACGATCCCTGCAGAATGCCACTGGGGGGATGAAGGGAAGTTGTATTTGGTGGTGGCATCATACTGGAGTTGGTGGAAATGGCAGAGGATGATCCTTTGAATGCGGAGGCTGGTGGGGTGATAATTGAGGACAAGGGGGCCCCTATCATGTTTCTGGGAGGGAGAGGAAGGTGTGAGGGCGGATGCCTCAAATAATTAATTCCACCAAGAAGATGTTTTTTAAAAAAGGAGCACATGGAGCAGCACCCTTTAGTAAATGCAAAAGGTTTACTATGGTGTTGGTGGTCACTGTGCCAGACTTTCAGACTCATCTGCCTGTAGCTAGTGATAATTAGTTTAAAATAAAAAAAAGCTTTATTTAGTAGCACAAGACCCACAATGAAACCTGGATCCAGTGAGGTTAAATTTGTGCAAAAAAGAAGTGAATGTTAAGTCAATTTCTGGCCATTCTTTTATCCCAGGGCTACAAATGCAAATGAGAATCATTGTGAAGCAACAAAATTCAATCTGAACACAAATTGTTTCAAGTTGAAATCCCTAATCAATGATGTGCATAGCATGAAAGGCCCTAAAGGCAATAGTAACAAAAACCATATCGTTAGTAGATAATTGACCTTGGCTATAATGCAATGTTTTCAAATTAAAATATGTGGCAGTAAATTTGAATAACAATTGGTCATTTGTATCTGTGAAGCAATCAGTGTGCTGTGGTTTTCACCAGTGAAAGGCTTCAAACAAACTGATAGGCACTGCATGGTCATAGTGCATGACAACCTGGGCATGCATTAGTGATCAGAATTCAGCATGAAGTAGGAAAGAGCCTCCCTGTGACCTTTCTTTCCAAAGATATACTTTATTCATAAAATGCGTAAACAAATAATTTGGGTTAAATAGAATATTTGGCAGTCTAGCGTGTCTTGCTCCATTGAAAATGCAAATTGCAACTACATTTACATTCCAGTAAATGTTTTCTGATGAATATAGCCCAAAGGGCTTTCCGGTGATCCCAGCCCTTTGGTGCAAGGCATGAGGGTGTTTCCCCATTGAGCCTTTGCAGTGGCAGCCCCAGCTTCAGTGTGTCCCTCAGCACATAGACCTGGACTTTGGAATATAGTTCCTTGCAATAGAAGACAAATAAGTTTCAGGCAAACCAAAGAGTATCTTTCATTGAATTGATGGCCTTCCAGCAGCAGTTGATGTGTACCTCAGTGATTGTTTCTTGAACGGTCCATAGAACACAGTGCTTGGTAACTTCTCGAGATGAACCTTGGCAATGAACCACAGTGCCTCTTTCTGTACATTCTTTACAAACACACATTCCAGAAGGAGTTGATTGATGATATCTTCCTGATGCATCCTCTCCTGGCAAGATTCACCAGGCCCAGCAGCAGTTCCACTAGGCAGAGCCCCAATTTGCACAATGGCTGTAGTATGTGAGTGTCAAATGTTGTCCAACTAAATCTTCCCTTGATACCAGGATCTTTATTTAATCAATGCTGAATGCCATGACCAGGCAAGAGCCGACTTTAACGTCATGATTTGAAAACATCTGATTGCTATCTATGGTCACAATTTCCTGTGTACTCCAGATTCAATGTCCTGTGTCATCTAGTGGATCAGTATTGCTGTTGGAACAAGACAAATCATCAGCTCAGGAGTTTTCCAATGATGGGATCGTTCTGAAGTCTCCAGTAACACAATGAGGCAGGTGGGTTTATGCAGGTAGATGAAATGACATCCAATGATACTGATCAGATACATTAATTAAGGGATGTTATATGTGTGTCTGTGGAAAAACGGTCAGTTGAATGAGTAATGGTGATGAGCATCCCCTCCTTATAAAAGGGTAAGAGTTGAACACTTTCCATCTGATAATAGCTCATGAATCCAGAACACCTCAGGGTAGAAAATTATCTCAGGCATCAGCACAAAATGGGTGGTATTGGATTGGCTGTCCATTATACATAGTGCCTAACATTTAGTTCCATTACAGTCAATGAGAGGAATTTCTACACCCTAGCATTTAATTACTTTGGTGATGAAATTATGAAGAATTATCAAATGAAGCATACCCAATCAGTGGTTGTATATTGTTAAAATTTATTAACTATCTATTGAGAACTTTGACTCACCCAAGAAGCGATATTCTTCATTCAGATATACACTCACTACAACCTAAGCGACTGGTTTCCTTTGATGACAACAAAAGTGATTCTAGGTACCAAATTGTTGTCTAACAAATTAAACATGATTGCCAAATTGTAACTCAATCTTTGTTAGTTTACTATGACTGCACCATATACGCCAATCTTATTGTCTATCACTTAGTTGTCTGATTGCAATGGAGATCAGTGGACCTCTTGCTGTGTGTGTTCTCTTTCCAGCATTTGCAAAGCATGCACATAAGTGTACCGCACTTGTTGATGCAGCACAGATCTTGTTGAGACTCAGTAGCCATGGGGTAATTAGATCATCTTGTTAAAGTTACTGATGTTTCTTTCTGTCTTGGATTTCCACTGGCTCCATGCCATTCCCTTTATCTCTTCTGCAGTTTAAAAAGGCCATTGTCCACATAAATCTCTCAATTATCATGGGGTCATTGTGGGAACCGATGAAATGAAGTTGAATTACCAAAAATGTAGGCCCTGAAGAATTAGAGAATTGTCTTGGCTTGGATTTCCAACTCACTTACTAAACATAACATAGATAAGAATAACATAGCAAAAGTTCAATTTCATAAGCCAAATTTTTGATAAGATGTGGCCTTTTTGGCAATTTGTTCTCTCATACAAGCAACAACGAGTCAACAATATCTTTGTTCTTTTCACAATGTAAATGGCCAGGATCCAAGATACTGTTCTCACAGAATTGGAATGACAGTCAAATTCAAGTCCAACAATATTTGGTTTCTGTTCCTATCCAGCTATGTTATATCATCACTGTTGGATAGAATGGAACCATTTTCTGCCTATCACTGAGGTTTCACTTGTAATTCTATTCTTACGAGCATGGTTCAAGTTGGCAATTGTTATTGTACTATATTGTGCAGATAAGATAAAGGAACAGAAATTATTTTTGTTAATAAATAATAAATATTTAGTACATTTTTGTGTCTTCCTTCACAGAGGCATTATTTCATTAAAATAGGCAACAGAAGATTTAGTATATGTGCTAAATGTTTGTCTACTCATATCACTGACTGTAATTCTCATTGATTGTCGTAATGTTCACCGTTAATGTAGGATGTGCCTAGATCTTTATGTGTCTTAAGTGTTAATGGTATCAGTCTTGACCCATACCTAGTCAAAAAGGTATGGATTCAAGCCTCATTCCAGAGACTTAATCGTATAACCTGGACTAACACTTTGGTGCAGTACCAAGGTGGGTGCTGTATTGTTGGAGGTACATTTCCTTAGCTGTGACATTAAACCATGACACTAAGATGAGCAGGGAAGATACTAGCTGTCTTGGCCAGCATTTTGTCCCTTTACCAACATCACAAAAAATAAATTATTTGGCATTTTTTCTCCTTGCTGATTGTGGGTCTCTACCATATACATTAATCTACTTTGCAAAGTGACCACTTCAAAATACTTGATTGGCTGCAAAGCACTTTGGCACTTTCTGCTGTAATGAAAGATGTTATAGACGTGGAATTTGTCTTTTTATCTTCTTGCAATGGAACACTCTTTAAGATTCTTGTTCAAAATTGGAAAAGTAATTGGCAATAAACAACACAGCAACGTTCTTGGCCCTGTTTCTGTTTTCATTTCCTCCTTCATAATTTCGTAATGAATAAAGCATGATTCCTGAATAAGAATGTTCATATAAAGGATTGTGTTGGTCATTGAAACCTACAAGTATTGTTCTTCACAGATCCTGTAATGAAACTGCTATATAAAGTTTTCCCATTGGTTTCATTTGCGTATTCATTCATTTGTCATTTGAAGTATTCCCTGGCCTTGATGACCTATTTGCCATTACAAATTTCTTTCCCTTCTCCCCTTGAAGAACTGCATTATGTTAGGGCACAGTTTCACAGGCATCAACTGCCCTTGAGTAACTCAAGCAAATGACCATTCTTTGTGAGCCCGGACACGGGGTTTTGTCAGGCCATTGGACTCTTTGAGAGGCCATGAGAGCCAAGCTCAATGTGTTCTTACCTTTCATTTTCCAACAAGAATTACCAGTTAAATGGGAATTCTAACTACTTTCCTCCGCACACTTCCAACCAAGCCAAATTGAGCCATCTTGGATAACACTGTGTTCTTTCTTTTCTGCATCCAACCTAACCTGATTCAAGGCTATGGGCCAAGTGCTGGTAAATGGGATTAGGTAGGTAGGTCAGGTGTTCGTGACGGTGCAGACTCGATGGGCTGAAGGCCCTCTTCTGCACTGTGATTCTGATTAAATGGAGGTCTACTTTCTCTGTTCGCTGTAAAGACCCTGTGTGAAATGAGTTTAGCCAGCTTCAAATCGACCGATTGAAAGCCCAGGGCAACAACACAGTCCACATGTTGGCGTACACTTAGAATCTCACTAAGTGAGCTCCTAAAATCAGTTGTTTTGAGAAATAACTGAAGCAGATGAGGCTGCTCTTTCAATTAAGGTACATCTTGGAGGAAAGAAGAGGTAGTTTTAGTATGAAACTGGGCAGTTCTATGTCTTACCTAGGAGTATGTGATGCTAACATTGAAAATTTGAAATGGTAATGCTTTATTTTGTCTCTTTTTTGGCAAGTGAGCAAAAAAGTCTTGATTCCATATTGCCTTGCAGATCTCGTCCACAATAGATCCAAATGGCCCAATTTAGAATTTTGGTTCAAATGTTCAGTGCAATAAGACAACTTTATCATTCTCCCTTGATTTGCTCAGTCTCCTAGTTCTTTATAAAACAATAAAGTTCTTCCCCTAAATGTTAAGTTGAGTGGCAGTTCTATAGTATTAAATGACAAAAATACAGAAGATTGATGGGTCTATGAAATATCCCAAACATTGTTCGCCCACATATATTATCTGGCTAGAGGATAGGGGACTTTTGCATAAATATCCCCAGAGGTTTATCTGCTGACTATAAGAAACAGCAATTGGCTCAGAATATCTTCAGCTCCTGATATACGGCCTGGTGCTTTGCCAGTCAGTTTCTGCTACTACCTGGGAAATTTAATGGACTTGCTTCAGCAACTACTTAGTAACAGGTGTATTTCTACTATGCTGAGTTTGGTCATAATCAATAATGTGCCAGATGATAACTTGCATTTATATAAGTGCCTTAACCCAGAAAAAACATCACAAAGTACTTCAGGTGCATAATCAGACTAAAAATTCATGGTGAGCCAAAGAAGGGATTATGGGGCGTTGACCAAAAGCTTGGTCAGAGAGGCAGGCTTTAAGAATTAAAGGAAGTTTGGCAAAAGAATTCCAGAGTGTGGACTGAAGGTATGGCTGTCAGAGGTGAGGTGAAGTGAGGGGGCTACACAAGAGTGGGGAGTAAGAAAGCAGAATTCTGGAGGGGTCATGGGACTGGAGGTTACAGTGATAAGGAGGAGGTAGACCATGAAGGCAGGTAAATGCAAAGATGGGCATTTTAAATTGGAGGTTCTGGGAGATTCTAGGGTGGTGGGGGCACTGCGATTTACAATATGAAGTTGTGGTGGAAGAATTAATCCAGGCTGGTCTTTTGGTTCAAGCTGGTTTACTTTCAAGACAACTCCTCAGCACTACTGGCTTCCACACAAAGTGTTCCAGCTGTACCTTTTTATTCTATTTAGATGGGATAATCAATGCCCATCACCTGTTTAACTAGCAATTATCTTTAACAAGGTGATTGCCATATTAACAGGCACAAATGTAGACTAGCAAACGCAGGGGTGATTGGTTAGTGGGGTTGGTGTGGGATAGGGTGTCAGCAGCAGATTTTTGAAGGATGGAGGATGGCCAGAATTAATTGAGTCTGGTGGTGAAATGGGCTAAGGTCAGGTGGAAGCAGGTGATGTTATATAGAGTTAGAAGTTGGAGATCTAACTGATGGAGAGAATATGACAACAATTTGTAGCCCCCAAAATGATCTAACTTGATTACAATTACATTGAACTAACCAATTAGACATGCTTGGGCAAGTCCCTTAAAATGCAATCTGTCTACAAATCCTTATCTTGCCTTTTAGCCTCTAGCCTCTTACTTGTTCACAAATGTTCTCAAGTTAATCTTACTATGCTTGTTACTTCTCTGCCCTTTCTCCCTTATTTCTTCTAAACTCCAGATAGATCATCCTTTATGATCCTCCCCTTGTCTGAATCCTGGCAGCATTGAAGTGAACACTCCACTATATGGATCCCTATAACAATTCCTTCTTTTCTTAGGACTAGAAAATAACAATTTGCATTTATGCAGCACCTTTAACACAGCAAAAAAGCTTAGCAAAAGCACTTCACGAAGGCATTGCTAAACAGCAAATTGACACCAGACTGCACAAGGAGATTTCAGGACAAGTGAGAGGTAAGTTTTGAGGAGGGTCTTCAAAAAGGAGGGAGAGTCAGAGATGTTTAGAGAAGGAATTCCAGAGAATAAGGCCAGGGTAGCTGATGGTATGGCTGACAATGGTGGTGTGATTAAAAACGGAGATGCACAAGAGATCAGAATTAGAGGAGTTATTAAACTCTTTTTGTCCCTCGGTCTTTGCTTCCTTCAGCCACCTACAGGCCTTTATAACCCATGCTTGGTGTCATTGTACAACTATTTCTTGAGTTATTACTTCTTTTCCCTATTCCATTCAAACATAGTTCTGTCCTGCTGGTTATTGTGTTGTAGTTTTAAGTAAATTCAATTTTCCCTTGTGAAGACATAGGGATAGTGGGGGAAAGAAAACTTAAAACCTAATCTGAAAATTTACACCAGAGCAAGGACAATGAAGACCAAACTTGGATGCACATGCTGCTGCTATTCTCTGTAGTTTGAAGTGATGAAATTGAATGGTGGTTAGAAAACTGTTATTTCACCTATCTAACTTGGATTTGAATCCAACCTCGATTGATGTAGTGAATGTCAGCTCTCTTCATCACATTCATTCACAGGATGTGGGCTTCGCTGGCTGAGCCAGCATTTATTGCCCATCCCTAATTGCCCTTGAGAAGGTGGTGGTGGGCTGTCTCCTTGAACCGCTGCAGTCAATGTGGTGTAGGTATAGGGAGGAAGTTCAGGACTTTAACCCAACGACAGTGAAGTAACAGTGATATATTTTCAAGTCAGAATGGTGAGTGGCTTGGAGGGGAGCCTCCAGGTGTTGAAATTCCCATGTCTCTGCTGCCCTTGTCCTTCTAGATGGTAGCGATCGTGCATTTAGAAGGTGGTGTCTAAGGAGCCTTGGTAAGTTCCGGCAGTACATCTTGTAGATGGTACACACTGCTGCCACTGTGCATCGGTGGCAGAGGGACTGAATGTTTGTGGATGGGGTGCTAATCAAATGGGCTGCTTTGTTCTGGATGTTGTCAAACTTCTTGAGTGTTGTTGGAGCTGCAGTGATCCAGGAATGTGGAGAGTATTCCATCACACACCTGACTTGTGCCTTGTAGATGGTGGACAGGCTTTTGGGAGTCAGGAGGTGAGTTACTTGTGGAAAGGTTCCTAGCCTCTGACCTGCTCTTGTAGCCACAGTATTTATATGGCTAGTCCAGTTCAATTTCTGATCAGTGCTAAGCTCCAGGATGTTGATAGTGGGGGATTCAGTGATGGTAATGCCATTGAATGTCGAGGGGCGATGATTAGATTCTCTGTTGTTGGATATGGTCATTGCCTGACACTTGTGTAGCATGAATGTTACTTGCGACTTGTCAGCTCAAGCCTGGATATTGTCCAGGTCTTGCTGCATTTGGACATGGACTGCTTCAGTATCTGAAGAGTCGCAAATGGTGCGGAACATTGTGCAATCATCAGCGAAAATCCCCACTTATGACCTTATGATGGAAGAAAGGTCATTGAATAAGCAACTGAAGATCATTGGGCATAGGAGACTGCCCTGAGGAGCTCCTGCAGTGATGTCCTGGAACTGAGTTGATTGACCACCAATGACCACAACCATCTTCCTTTGTGCTAGGTGTGACTCCAACCGGCAGAAAGTTTTCCCCCAATTCCCATTGACTCCAGTTTTGCTAGGGCTCCTTGATGCCACATTTGGTCAAATGCTGCCTTGATGTCAAGGGCAGTCACTCTCACCTCACCTCACCTTAAGGTCCCAAATGACTTTGGCCATTCTTGATACAAATTGTTCTAGATATTAGCCTACAAGGTTCTCACCTTACCATTTTTAAGTTCCAATTTGCTCCCTGGTCAATATTCATGTGTTACAAATATGAGGTTTATGAGATTGCTGTGCTTTGGGACGGTGTCTTTAATTTAAGGTAAAATGGAGGAATCAAGGGTGTGACCTGTTCTAAACTCTGCTGACAACAAGCCTATGTGACTTGGTTGTTAAAGGTTAAGGGGGTGTGAGGAGGTGCTGCACAGGTTGTTTTACAGGGAAGAAGGTGCAAAATATTCACATCTGTAAACAATGACCAGAGTGGCTATGCTGATTCTGGATAGGCTGTCTGTCCCCATAGGAAGCCACTGTAGGATCAGATTCCAGAATTTCCATAGGAAAATATCACTGAATCTCACAGACACAGTCAGTCTGCAAGAATCAGACAGAGAGAAATAAATAGAGAGATAGAGGCAGCAAGTCTCAATTGTGCAGCATGCAACATGCAGGTAGGAGCTTGGGTTCGGATTGAAGAGATGGAAGTCATGAGGGTTTAAACAAAGTTGGAAGATGCATCTAGCTTTGGCTAGAGGGAGGGATCTACATATTGTGAAAGTCAATTTGGGATTACAAGTTATCCAGCTGGAAAAGGATAAAGGCACTTAGAATCACTTGGGACTGGATCCTGGAGAATGAAATGCCTAATTAAGGGAAAGAATGAAGTATAACCATAGAGATAGAGTTTTGGTCATTTCACAAGTTAAGTGGGGAATCTTTTCTGCAGTTTAGAGTATAAGTTGCTTCTGAAAGTATTTTGTCAATGTTGCTTTTAGTTTTTTTGTTACAGCTAAAAGTCTTAAAACTTGAAATCTTGTCGTGTGGTCATTTTGTTCACAGGAAGTTCAAATTTCATTTTTAAAGTTATCATTCTCTACGGAGACCATAAAACATGTGACTCAATAGGTAGCAAACTCCCCTAAGGGTTGCACTCCAGAGACCTGAGCACAAAAAATGTAGGTGGACACTTTAGTGCAGTACTGAGGGAGGGCTACATTGTTAGAGGTGCCATCTTTTAGATGAGGTGTTAAACCAAGACTCTTGCATGGATGTAAATGACCTCATGGCATTACTTCAAAAAGAGCTATGAGCTTAACCCCATTGTTCTGGCAAATATTTATTCCTGTATCAATAACACAGATAGATTATCTGGTAATTATCACATTGCTGTTTTTGAGAGTTTGCTGTGTGCAAATTGGCTCCCATATTCCCTGCATGACAACAGTCTCTTCACTTTAAAAAGTACATCATTGGCTCTAAAGAGTTTTGGGACATCCTTTGGTCATGAAAGGCACTATATAATTGCAAATCTTTCTTTCTTCCCTCAACCAGAACCATCAAAAAATACTATTTGGTCATTTATCTCATTTACAGTTTCTTGGGCCTTGCTGTATGCAAATTGGTTGCAGTGTTTGAATATACACTAACAGCAAAACTTGCGTTCATGTAATGTCTTTTACAACACTGAGGTGTTGCAAGGTGCTTTGTAACCAATTAAATATTTTTTGATGTGTAGTTTCGGTTGTAATGGCAGCAAACAGCAGCCAATTTGCATTCATGAAGCTCCCACAAAGATCACTTCAATAAACGACAAGATGATCTGTTTTTGGTATTTGTTAAGACCAGTCCCTGGGCAAGTTCCCTCAATTTGTTAACTTCCCGAATGGGACCCCAATCTTGTTATGCTCCAGGGTGCAAAAGAATGAGCTGGCTCCCCTTCTTTATTCAACTCCCTTGGTTGGTAGCAAAGGTTAATTTAAAAGGGACCCCTTCCCCCATGAATACATTTTCCCAGTCCAAATGCATTTTTTTTTTTGAAGTAGCCAATTTAACCAGGTTTTCTTGAGTCAAAGAAAGAGTAAGTTTTTTTGTTACTAAAAACTGAGAAAAATAACAAAAACGCAAGACACATAAACACAGATCAGAAATGAGAAGTTACATGTCCAAATAAAAGTTAAAAAAGATATACAAATCAATCTTTGATTTGTCCATGAGTTGTAGATGGCAAAACATTGTGGCCGTTAAACTGGGTGATTCCGGTTGAGCTGACTTTGTCAATTTCGCAGTTGGTTTGATGAGTTTGCAGGGTAACTGAAGAGGCTGTCCTATTTCATTTTTGATTGTGGCTTCTGCTGAATCTTTCCTCCAGCAAGAAGGAGAGAGAGAGACTTTGCCTGCAACTGCTGGGGTGACTAGTTGGTCGTCTTCTTGCTGTCACATATCAGCACACACTGCACTGCTTTGCAACTGGTTTTGTTAAACCCATTTTCCCCTGTGTATTCCTGTAAGTCCAGAGTCTATTTTCTTTCATCTCCAATCATTTTATACATTGTGAGATATAAATCAAGAGGAGATGGAGCAAAGTTGATTGCTGAGAGACAAAGAATCAATCTTTGTCTCCACAATCACAGGAGATTAAGGTTTAGTCTTTTGCATCTTTCCTATCTCCCTTTCAAGTATCTTTGCTTGAAGAAGGCCATGACACCTTCTCAGGTGTGACATTCCATCAAGACAGATCTGTCAGTATAATCCACTAGAAATGTTCCAGCAAGTGGCCACTTTACATTGTAAGCCATCTTTCTCTGTGTCCTTGCTTGTATTTCTTTAAAAACATACATGTCTTCCTTAAAGTTTAATATGCCCATGAATAATTCATGGTGGAAATTGGCTTTTCATGACAAGTTGGTGGAGGAATAAATATTAGCCAGGAGAATGGGAGAGCTGCTCTGCACCTCTTCAGAAAGTGACATGAATACTGTTACAGCCAGCTGAGATGTCACCTCTGACAGTGCAGCATTCCCTCAGTACAGCACTGGGGTTTTGGGCTGTTTTATGTAATCAAGAAGGGAAGATATATACACACACACATACATTATGTATCTCTCTTTCTTAGGACATTATTCCATAGTCCATAAATTACTTTTGAATTGTAACAATGGTGCTGTATAGGCAAAATTGGCAGCAAGGTACTACAAACAGTAAATGAGCGAAGGGACCATTTTAATGAGTAAGGGATTAACATGGCACAAATTTCCTGTTCTATATATGGTGACATGGGATCGTTTACGTCCACCTCAACTGGGCCTTGAGGTTTAATTTTTGCATCTAAAATATACTGCCTCCAAAGTGTTTAAAGGCTATTTAATAGCTAGTAACTTGGGACCTGTACACCATTAGTTAATTCATTGAGTGAGATATTCTAGGATACTTGATAAGGTGCAAGTTCCTTCTTTCTAGACTATATGGTACACCTGACACTGAGTTTTTTTAAATGTCCATGGGGAAACTCCTCCTCTACTTAATCTTGAACATTTTCTTCACAAATCAGTCTATCTTTGGATGGGTCAAGGATCAATTGACCTAATCAACGTAACAGGATTCAAACTGATTGGTGAAATTGAGACCAAGACACAGAGCTTTCCTTTACTGAGAGAATTTATTGACTTGTTCAGGCTCACAGCTCTCCTACATACAGTGTCCCAGCTATCCCCTATTTATATGTGCTCAAAGACAATTAATACTCATAACCTGGTTCTCTTAACCTTAACAATGTAATTGATAAGACATTGGCAATTTGGGATATTTTGCTATGTTAAAGGCCTAACACCTAATTTCTGATTATAATATTCAGAGTCTGAAATACAAGGTAGGCGCTTGACATTAAAGGTTTTTACAAAGACCAAAACCATTACTCCTTCATATAATTTCAGCACGTTCTGATTACAAATTTTTGGTCAATGTAAAAACCATTTTCAATGCATAATGTTTTTTTATTTTCATTCATTTATGGGTGTTGCTGGCTAGACCAGCATTTATTGCCCATCCCTAATTGCCTTTGAGAAAGTGGTGGTAAGCTGCCACACACCCACAGGGTTATTAGGGAGGGAATTCCAGGATTTTGACCCAGCAACAGTGAAGGAACAGTGATATATTTCCAAGTCAGGATAATGAATGGCTTGGAGGGGAACTGATAAGTGGTGGTGTTCTCGTGCAGCTGCTGCCCTTGTCCTTCTAGATGGTAGAGGTTCTGTGTTTGGAAGATGCTGCCTGAGGAGCCTTGGTGAGTTCCTGCAGCGCAGCTGCTGTGTGGTACACACTGCTGCCACTGTGCATCGGTGGTGGAAGGAATGAATGTTTGTGGACGGGATGCCAATCAAGCAGGATTGCTTTGTCCTGGATGGTGTCGAGCATCTTGAGTGTTGCTGGAGCTGCAGTCATCCAAGCAAGTGGGGAGTATTCCATCACACTCCTGACTTGTGCCTTGTAGATGGTGGACAGGCTTTGGGGAGTCATGAAGTGAGTTACTCACCTCAGGATTCCTAGCCTCTGACCTGCTGTTGTAGCCACTGTATTTATATGGCTAGTCCAGTTCACTTTCTGGTTATTGGTCACCACCAGGATCGTGATTAAAATAAAACATGCAAGATAATACAGTAAGAAATGTGGATAGCTCTGGCTGGATAAGTAGTTGTGCAGTTTAATCAGTTAAACATTAGCAGATTAGGTAGACGAGTTCAAAATCATGAGGGGTCTCGGCAGTCGACAGGGAGAAATTGTTCACATTGGTGGAAAAGTCCTGAAACAGAGGACACTGATTTAAGGCAAAAGAACCAAAGGCAACGTGAGGAAGAGCTTTTTTTTGCAGCGGGTGGTTAGAATCTGGAATGCACTGCCTGAGAGTGTGATTCAACACTGGCTTTCAAAAGGAAATCGTGGAGCGAGACCAATTGAGTTGTTCTTGCAGAGAGCTGGCACGATCACGAAGGGCCGAATGGCCTCCCCTAGTGCCTGTAACCATTCTATGATCCTATAAAGGCGCAACAATCAAGTTGCTGTTGATCCAGGCGTAAACAGCAATGGGACGGGCAAAGTAAAGATTATTTTGTCACCCACCTTTCGGAGTTTTATATATATGTGAATATTTTTTAAAAAAAACCTTCAGCCTAAGTAACCTGCCTTTGCAAGGAGAGACCCTTTTATCATCAGGTTCCATTGACATGCTCTGCCTAGCGTGATAAAGCCACACACACACAAACACACCGTTTTCATTCACACGCGAAGCTCAATCTTTGAAAGGCTTGATGTGCCTGTTCGGCAACAATGCAGTCAAAGCCAAGTGTGTCAGGTATGTTATGTCGAAAGGCAATTGGGAGGAACCAGAACATCAAACGCCGCAGGTCCTCTCTGAAGCTTTGGTAAATAAGTTTACGGTAGACCGCAAGTAAACCACACGTATGGGGCCACGCTTCCAGAAACCCAGGAGTCCTCGATCACAAAGTCATGTGCAAAGATTAGCATGGTCAGCTTCGATGGCGGAGAAAATTATTTGCGAGTTCTAGCTCTTTTCCAACCTACCATCATTTGCAATATTAAAACTGCATCGCATCTCGCGTGTTTTGCTATCTCAAGTTATAGTTATTACAGGTGATAAAAGAAGTTTATTGTTGATTGTATCCTGTTGCAGTGTTTCCTTCTTAATTCCAGGCGTGTAGCGTGTGATGGAATCGAGAGTTTCAAATGTTGGCTGGAGTTCCTGTGTTATGCATTTAAAAAAAAGTGAGTACGGTAACTGTGGATACAATGTAAAGTCAGCTGTGTACTTTCCACAGTCAGTAATTGACAATTGTTGACAAGATTGTACTGAAACCTGACTCCATCCCGTCGCACCAATTATCACACGAGAAGGCGGAGCTTTAAATGTCAGAGGACCACGATTTGCTGCAAAGACTTCCTTTTTAAAAAAAATAACAACTAACCTGTTTATACAATTGTTTACTAATTGACAGTTTCCTCAAAGCACCCAAATTTGAAGTAACAGCATGTGGAGCCACACAGCACCAATTACTTGTTTGCAAGGAACAAATCAATTCATTTTAGTATCTCTTGCTGTGGCTCAGTGTCAAATGTTGCTTTATAACACACCTGTGAAGCGCTTGGGAAGTTTTATTATGTTAAAGATGCTGTATAAATACAAAATGCTTTTTGCATATCAATTCTGAAATAGGTCATTTTGACTGGCAAATCAGGAAACCCAGTCTCTTATCAATATTGTGTGCCAAAATAAAACATTGTGGATTGAATTCTATTTTCTGTTCTGCCCTTATTGCTGATAAGATACTGAAGTGTTGGCCTAAAACAACTTTGAAGCATTATAAAAGGGAATATTAATGCAGTGTAAGGAGCAGATTAGAATCACATTGAAGCAAGCCGCTGACTGAAGTTCAAGTTAATGGCGTGTAAAATTGCCAACTGGCATGGGTATCAGCAGTCAGCATGTTTTTGAATAGTGCTGGGCCTGGCTCTGATGACTCTGTTATTCCACCTGCTCCTGGCCCCCATTGCCACCTGCTCCTTGCCCCTATTGCCCTTCTTCCCTCCACCAGGGGGAAAAAAAAAACTTGCATTTATATATATAAGTGCCTTTCATAACCACAGGACATCCCAAAGTGCTTTACAGTCAATGAAGTACTTTTAAAGGGTAGTCTTTGTTCTAAAGCAGGAAATGCGGCAGCCAATTTGTACACAACAAACTCCCACAAACAGCAATATGATATTGACATGATTGTGACATTGATTGAGGGATAAATATTGTTCAGGACTCTAGGAACAACTTCCCTGCTCTTCCTTGAAATAGTGCCATGGGATCTTGTACATCCACATCAAAGGTCTGGCGTGCAATTCAATGACAGGACAAAATCACAAACAACAAGGTCCTTCATCGTGCCTGGCTCAACAACATGGAAGCCATCCTCCAGTAAATTCAACCTAGATGGGCAAGCAATGTCCCCTGCATGGATGACTACAGAATCCCCAAACAGTTCCCCATACAAGATCTGTCTCAGGGCAAACAACATCAAGGTGGTCAGTACAAATGATATAAGGACACACACCCTAAAAAAATAGCCTTACAAACTTCTGCATTGCAGACGGCCTCACTTGAAAAAAACATTGCAGACAACTAGCCCATGTGGAGGCAAGCACTGAAATTTGGTTCAGCATGCTTTGAGGACCAAACATGCCAAAATTGCAACATCCAACGTACGTAGAGGAAAGCCAGAGGTGGGGTAGCTACAGAGGTCCCCCCTACCACAAACAATGACAACATGAACTACCAGTTCTGCAAAGATCCATGCTGATCCAGCATAGAATGCGTCAGTCATGAAAGGAACCACCAAAGATGATTGAAATGACTTACAGCTTGAACACGTTCAAATAAAAAGGAGTCCACAACACTAAATCCACCCGACAAAGCACCTGGTTTAGTGTCTCATCCATATTATAGCCTCTCTGACAAAGCAGTACTCACTCAATACTTCACTAGAGTATCAGCTATGATTTTTGGGTTTGAATCCTGGCGGGGGACATCAACCCACAACCTTCTGACTCAAAGATAAAAGTGCTACCAACTGAGCCACAACTGAGACCATAGACAGGAGAAAAACTGAGCAAAGAAAAGAATTGGGGAGAAGAATTTGGCTTGGATTTGAAGGGATAACTAAGCCACATATGCCAGATTCTGTCTCCAGTCTGTGTTGTTAGCTGATCTCAGCTGTCATAATGAGAGTAGGCCCATTCAGAAGCTTTGTTTAAATTAAAGGAATTTACACTTTCCTTTATTCTGGTGCAATGCGGCTAAATATATATATATATATATACAAACTCCATCATGGCAACTTCCTAAAATTTTAAAATTGAACAATGACATTTTAAAATGATTGAAGCCATGTCTGGCTGTGACCTTCAAGCAATAGGAGCTAATCTGGCAGTACCGAAGAAATTTGCACCTCCCTATCTCTGAAGAGATGCTAATGACCCCTGTGGGATGCAGAGACTAAGTTCAAAGGGAATTATACAAAACCCATCTACATTTCATAAACCAGGCCTAGCCAACTGAAATCTACTAGTCTGCTAGGACAAAGAGCCCTGCAACCTTCCTTTCAAATTCTTAATGGTTGGAGCATTAACAGTCTCAGCGACAAAGACAATAGGATTCACATTCTTTCTCAAGGGAAAGCAGAGAGGTGGGAGTCATGTGACATGCCCCCCACCACTAGCTGGGAGAACCAGTCATACTGTCTTGTACTGCAAGGCAGTCTGCCAATTCTATCTACCATCAAGGTTGCCCATCTACCAAGCAGCAGCACAGAAAAGGGGTTCTGTCCAGGTTTGAATGCCTGGACCCCATCTACACTGTTTTTACTGGAACTTCTGTACTTCTATGCCGTCACCTACAACACTAATTCATGTCTACATGCCTATTTCATCATTGAAGTCATCTCTACTAGAAAAGTGAATTATCCAGCATCAGTTTTCAGCCTGCCAACCCTGTGAAGGAGTGCATCATTGAACTTTGATTCTGGAGTCTGGACTCAAGTGAAACAATAATTCTTACTATGTGGTCTTTGCCCTGTAAACCTTTGCCTCCTTTTCACTCATATAATAAAAGAGGGGGATAGAGAAGGCTACCCTCCTTCCATGTTTGAATGTGTGCATATAAAGTAACCCTCTGAGTTTACCCTATCTCGAGTTTGCTTTGGGGTTGTAAATAGAAATTGGAGGACGCCAAAACTGCGTGGTTAGGAAATACGCCACCATTTATAAGGGGGAAATCAAATCAAAACACCTTTCTGTTTATGGACAGGTGGTGAGAGGAGAAATCAGGGCTGTTTAAATTAAACCCCCTCCTATCTGTAACACTGGTCATAAAACTGTGAATGCCATTTTTAGAAAAGAGCATTTGCCATTTTTATAGTACTTAAGCTGGATTCCAGAAAAGCCAGCAGCCAGGCACCAGTTGCCAGCACTTAAGCAACTGAAAACAGCTCCCTTAAGTTGGTAAGGAAAGCTTACACTCAGCTCTTCCAGGGTCGACAATTTGGACACTGGATTGAGGTGGCCAAATTTAGTAGTGTAAATGTCTTCTCAAGTGAATGCAAAAGATCCCATGCCACTATTCAAAGAAAAGCAGTGGAGTTCTTCCCGGAGGCCAGTATTTATCCCTAAACAAAGATCAGCAAAACAGGTTATCTGATCAATATCACATTGCTATTGTGGGACATTCATGCACAAATAAGCTGCCATGTTTCTTACATTACAACAATGACTACACTTCAAATTACCTCACTGGTTGTAAAGTGCTTTGGGATGTCCTGAGATCATAAAAGATGCTATAAAAATGCAAATCTTTCTTTCTTTTTCTCTAAATCATTAATTTACATTTATACAAATATTTTTTGTCCATCTACCATCTTAATAAGAACACACAGGGACTAGGAGCAGGAGTAGGCCATTCAGCCCCTTGAGCTTGCTTTGCCATTCAATAGGATCATGGTTAATCTGATTGTGGCTTCAACTCCACTTTCCTGTCTACCCCACCATAACCCTTGACTCCCTTGTTGATCAAAAATATAGCTATCTCAGTCTTGAATACATTCAATGAACCACCCTCCAGTGTAGATGGGAAAGAATTCCATGGACTAATGATCCTCTGAGAGAAAAAAATTCCCCTATCTCAGTCTTATATGGGACACCCCTAATTTTTAAAATGTGGCCCCCCAGTTCTAGACTCCCCACAAGGAGAAACATCCTCTGGTATCCATCCTGTCAAGTCCCCTCAGGATCTTTTATGTTTCAGTAAGATCATCTCTCATTCTTCTGAACTCTAATGGGTATAGGTCCAACTTGTCCAATGTTTCTTCATAAATTAACTCCTTCATCCCAGGAATCAGTCAGGTAAACCTTCTCTAAACAGCTTCTAATGTAATTATATCCTTTCTTGACGTCGTTGCAGCTTTCCACATTCCTGCATTACTAGCCAGCAATAATAATTCTTGATAATTCATTGAAAAAGGTTGAATCTTCTTCTGACTGCAATTTGGAGGAACTGCAGCACAGTTAATGGAACTACCTTGAGTTCAAACAATGAGTTAGTTTCTTCTAAAGGAAAGATAGAGGCTGGGATTTTCTGTGCCCACTGATGTCGGGCGTGTTTGGTGGCGTGAGCAGAAAATATGGTGAGAAGGCCAAAAATCGGTTTCATGACGTCGTGAAATCAGTTTGCAAATGTCCGCTCAGCAGTCCCCACTATCGGACGTCAGGAACCTCATTGTAATACAACTGCATATCATTATAAGGCCAGCCCGTTGGAATCATGCCACCAACCGCTGCATTGTTCTCCCGCGTCGGCGGGAAAACACGCCAACGTGCTTCATAACAGCATATACGAGCTGCACTTCATTCGGGATTTCACTGTTTATTTGCCTACATTGCTACGATCAGCATTCGCAGGCATCAGCATCAGGCTTCACGGATAGGGCCACATCACATTTAGGGGGGCTCACGGGCAGGTCTCTACCTACCAGATCAACCAAAAGCCATGGGTGGCTTTTCAACAGCTGCAGGGCTAAGGCTTGCTTGGGGAAGGGGGAGAAGTGGCCTCAGGTAAGGCAAGAGGCTGCAGGACGAGAGCAATACTGGGGAAAGTGGGTATCTCAGGGTGTGTGTCAGGCCACATGTTAATCTGTGCATGGGGTCTCAAGATGGTAAGGGCTGAGGAGGCAGTCTCCAGAGGAGATGAGACCAGATGGACATATAAGGGTTTGTGTGTGAGAATGGGTGGTGATGTCCCTTGAGCTGGCAGTGTGTGAGATGCCAGTGAGTGTGTAAGTTTAGAGTGATGAGATGGTTGCAATACCCTGGTTGAACAGACAAAATCATTCATCCCCTATCTGCATTGGATAGCCAGCCTCTTCTGTGCAACATTGGCACCGATCACCACTGCCATTGCCTACCAGCCTGAGTGGTAATGTAGCTGCCCCTCCTGTGGCCAGAGCGGGGGTAGAGGACATCACAGTGGGGCCTCCACGGCATTCAAAAGTGGCTCGAGGGCTGCAGTCTTCTTGCCTTTTGGGGCATTGCTGCAGTCCTGAGCTGGAAGCATTGAGGGCGGCTATACTTTAAATGTGGTGCCTGGCATGATGAAGCGGCGAGGTGATGGTGTGGCAGGCGAATTAGAACCCATCTGCTATCGAAACGGCATGTATCCCGGGAATGCATAATTAATGTGACGAGTTTGGGACGATATGGAGTGAAAAGCACCACTGCAGCCGACAGGAAAAACGTTTTTCCCACCCGCTGCTGCACTTAGTGTAAATCGGGACAATTCCGCCCATTGAAGCCAGTACATTTTGAAGTTCATTGCCATTATTTCAACCTGTATAGGGAGAAGATGCAGGATTTTGTTTTTAAAGCAATTTAGAACAATCTACCAGGATTGAAAAACAATAACTGAATCAAGCATGGGTTCATATGGATTCAGGAAGGGAAATTATGCCTGTCAGCATTTTTAATTAAGCAACTAAGTTAGCATATGAAAAAGCCAAACTTAGTGCTGTACGTCGTGACTTTCAGAAGGAATTAGACTAGATTGCTTACAAGGGCGAAAGTTCATGGAATGAGTGAGGAATTGGCCAATTGGTAGAAAATTGGCTTGAAAATAAACAGTTGAGATGAGCAGCAATACTTCAAGTCAAGGGGCAGTGACGAGTGCAGTCCCACAGTATTAGTCCTGAGAGATCTGCCACTCACTAATGTTTTATTGGGCATCTTAAAAGTATTGTAAGTTACTTGCCTAGTTTTGCTAATTGTACTAAATTGTGTGGGGAAAAGTAGATAAGTAGCAAAACCTGTTGATAAATATAAGGTAATCAGGAAATGGAACTGTTCATCGAGAGGTGCACCACATAGTTTATGAGGAAGGAAAGTGGAAAAGAAAATAACTTGGTTTTCACACAGCACCTTTCACATTCTTAGGACTGCCCTCACCTAGTTCCATTCTTATCTATTCATTCATAGCCACACAACCCTCCACAATGGCTTCTCCTCTTGCTCATATGATTACCTCTGGAGTCCACCGAGAATCTACCTTTAGCCACCTCCTAATTCTCATCTATGTGCTGGCCATCATCTGAAAACACAACATGTAAACTGATGACACCCAACTCTATCTCACCACCGTCTGCTGTCTCTAAATTGTTGAACTGATTGTCTGAAATGCAGTTCTGGATAAGCAGAAATTTCCTCAAACGAAATAGTGGGAAAATCAAAGCCATTATCTTCAGTCCCTGCTACAAACTCCATTCCATAGCCACCGACTCTATTCCTCTCCCCAGCAGATGACTGAGGCTGATGCAGATTGTTCACAACCTTGGTGTCATATTTGACGCTGAGATGAACTTCTGATCCATATCCACTCCATCAACAAGACCACCTATTTCTAACTCCTTAAGACCAGCCAACTCTGCCCCTGTTTCAGCTGATCTGCTGCTGAAGCCCTCATCCCTTTGTTACCGCTAGGCTTGACTATTCCACTGCTCTCCTGGCTACCTTCCCATTTTATATCTTGCATAAACTTGAGCTCATCCAAAACTCTGCTGCCCACATCCTTATTCATACCAAGTCCTGTTCACCCCTGTGCTTGCTGACCAACACAGGGCCCCAATTCAGCAATGCCTCAAATTTGAAATTCCTTTGGTGCTTTCAAATCCCTCATCATCTTGACCCTCCCTATTTCTGTAACTATCCAAACCCTACAACCCTCTGAGACCTCTGTGCTTCTCCAACTCTGGTCTCCTGCACACGCCTGATTTTAATCGCTTCACAATTGGCGGCCACGCTTAGGCCCTAAGCTGTGGAATTCTCTCCCCAAACCTCTCTGCCTCTGTCTCTCTTCCTTTAAGATGCTCTTTAAAATTCAGGGGCAGAATTTTATGTTGGAGGGATCTCATGGTCCCGCTGAAGTCAATGGGCTTTTGAATGGCTTGCCGCATTTTACAGCCCCAGCCCCACCATGACTTGGCCGTAAAATTTTGCCCCACATCTTTGACTAAGCCTTTGCCTTAACATGATATGTAGCTGGGCAGCAAATGTTATTCGATAACACCCCTGTGAAGCAACTTGGAGTGTTTGATTACATTAAGGGAGCTATATAAATGCAAATTTCATTTCATTAGTAGGCCTTATGTGGGCATTGCTGATGCATCGTCTGTGGCTGATTAACAGTGCCACATGTGGTTTTTAGCTACTAACTCTGCCTGTCCTTTAAAGAATTCTGTTCCCTATAGCCAAAACCAGGTAATTGACCCCAGCAATTTATAACTAGATACAGAGGGTGATGGGTAACTGCTTGGGAATTTCAGGCTGAAATCAATGCTTGAAGTATTCTTAAGAATGCTGTATTTTATTTCCATTTTGAAAACTACATTTATCATGTAATTTGATTGATGTTTAAAATTATTCTTTCATGGGACGTGGGCATTGCTGGCTAGGCCATGTTGTTGCCCACATGTAATTTCCCTTGAGAAGGTGCTGGTGAGCTGCCTTCTTGAGCCACTGCAGTCCATGTGGAGTAGGTACAGCCACAGTACTGTTAGGAAGGGAGATACTATATATTCTGGGTTTACTGAGGGAGTTCCACAGTATGGGGTCTCAGCAGCTGAAGGAGGGACATGTACAACTGCCCTGAGTCAGAGGAATGCACTGAATGGGAGGAGGAGACTCCATGAACAACTTCATTCTCATTGATGGCAGAACCCAGTACGAATGCCAAAGACAATGTTAAAGCTTGCAACCTTCTTCAGCCAGAAATGCTGAGGGGATGTTCCATCTTGGCATCCTCCTGAGGTCCCCACCAACACAGATACCAGTCTTCAGCCAAATCGATGCACTCCACATGATATCAAGAAATGGCTGAGTGCACTGGGCACAGAAAGGGTATGGATCCTGACAACATGCCAGCTGTAGTGCTGATGACTCGTGCTCTAAAAACAGCCTTGACTCCAGCCAAGCTGTTCCAGTACAGCTACTACACGGGCAGCCAGCCAAAAAAGTGGAAAATTGCCTGCATGTTTCCTGTCCATAACATGCAGGACAAATCCAATCTGTCCAATTATCACCATACCAATCTGCTCTCAATCATCAGCAAAGTGATGGAAGGGGTCATCAATACCGCTATCAAACAACACTTATTTACTAATAACCTGCCTAATGTTACTTGGTTTGGGTTCTGCCAGAACCACTCAGCACCTGACCTCATTACAGCCTTAGCCCAAACATGGACAAAAGAGTTGAATTCCAGAGGTGAGGTGAAGTGACTGCCCTTGACATCAAGGTAGCATTTGACTGAGTGGCATCAAGGAGTTTAAGGTAGTAAGATTGAAGTCAGTGGGAATCAGGGAAAAACTCTCCACTGATTGAAGTCATACCTAGCACAAAGGAAGTTGGTTGTGGTTATTAAAGAAGTTCCTCAGGGCAGTGTCCGAGGCCCCACCATCTTCAGCCGCTTCCTCAATGACCTTCTCTCCATCATAAAGTCAGAATTGGGGATATTTGCTGATGTTCACAGAATGTTCAGTACTTTTCTAATTCTCAGATACTGAAGCAGTCCATGTCCACATGTAGTAACATCTGGACAATATTCAGGCTTGGGCTGATAAGTGACAAGTTAACATTTGCACTACATAAGTGCCAGGCAATGATCATCTCCAGCAGGACAGAATCTAACCATCTCTTCAATGGCATTACAATTGTTGAATCCTCCACCATCACCATTAGAAAGTGAACTGAACCAGCCATATAAATATTGTGGCTAAAATAGAAGATCAGAGGCTGATTTTCTAGCGAGTGACTCACCTCCTGATTCCCCAAAGCCTTTCCATAATCTAATGGGTACAGGAGTGTGACAGAATACTCTCCACTTGCTTAGATGAGTGCAACTCCAATAATACTCAAGGAGCTCGACGCCATCCAGGGCAAACAGCCCACTTGCTTGGCACCTTAAACATTCACTCCCTCCACCACCAGTACACCATGACTGCAGTGTGTATCCCCTAGAAGGTGCACTGCAGCAACTTGCCAAGGCTTCTTCAACAGCACTTCCCAAACCCTCAATCTCTACCACCCAGAAGGACAAGGGCAGTTACATGGGACCACCAGCACCTCCAAGTTCCCCTTCAATTAAGAGACCATCCTGATTCAGATACAAATTGCCATTTCTTCACTGTGTAGGTCAAAATCCTGGAACTCCATCCCTAACAGCGGGAGCATCTTCACCACATGTACTGCAGTGGTTCAAGAAAGCGGCTCACCACCACCTTCTCAAGGGCAATTAGGGCTAGAAGATAAATGCAGCCTTGCCAGTGATGCCCACATCCCATGAACAAATTTAATAAAAAGAACATGCGAAAAAGTAAATATAGCCGAGGGGCCTAGGTGCAAGATAACCATTTACATGTTCCTCTTTGTACAGCATTTTATAAAGAAAATTTCTGAAGGTTTGGCTGATTACAACAATGAAAACAAAGGAAAAAATTTATCCAGCATATGATGTCAAAATATTCTTATCTCATATTACAGTCTCTTATTTCAGTGCTGAAGGTGATGATTTATTCAATGTTGAAAAGTCAACCTGCTTTGTGCAAATCTCACTCCATTCTCCTTTCTGACCTATTGCCTTAAACAATGTTCCATTGTCTTGTCAAAATAACAATGAAAAGTAGTGAGTTACAAGGTGCATTTGTTTTATGATTCAGGTGATGTTTATGAAACACTTGTGTTTTATGACATCAGAGCCCCTTGATATTATAATTTCCTCATAACTCAGTCATTTGCAACTGTGTTATAACAATGAAGATAAAGAAAGAACTTGTATTTATACAGTGCCTTTCACATCCTTCAGGGTGTCCCAAAAGCACTTTAAAGCCAAAGTACCTTTGAAGTATAAAAGC
The DNA here is from genome assembly GCF_017639515.1 of Carcharodon carcharias. Taxonomy (NCBI): domain Eukaryota; kingdom Metazoa; phylum Chordata; class Chondrichthyes; order Lamniformes; family Lamnidae; genus Carcharodon; species Carcharodon carcharias. The sequence continues at coordinate 10,625,663 of NC_054498.1, read as the reverse complement.
AAAAAACTGCGGATACTGAAAATCCAAAACAAAAACAAAAATACCTGGAAAAACTCAGCCGGTCTGGCAGCATCTGTGGAGAAGAACACAGTTAATATTTCGAGTCTGAATGATCCTTTAACAGAACTAAGTAAAAATAGAAGAGAGGTGAAATATAAGCTGGTTTAAGGTGGGGTGGTCCCACCTCTTTGACAGAGCTATCTAACTAGTTGCACTAACTTGCTGTTTTCCCATAGCCCTACAGATGTTTTCCATCCAGATTAGTCAGTCATCAGAGTACTTAGATTTAAGGTAACTGACAAAATAGGTGATGTAGGGTATTTTGTTTTACACAGCGAGTTTTGATAATCTGGAATGCAATGAGTGAAAAGATGGTGGAAGCATATTCAATGGTTATTTTCCAAAGAGAATTGAATAAGTGCTTGAGGGAGGAAATTTTTGCTGGGCTATGGTGAAAGGGCTTGGGCAGTAGAATTAATTGGATAGCTCTTTCCAAGAACCTCCTTCTATGAAAATCTCTCACTCCAAAATTAGCTTTCAATATTAAGACTTGCCAACATTTTTAATCACCACTTCCTGATTTACTTTGACCTCTACTCTTTTTAACCCTTCATAGTATGTAGCACTTGGCTTTTCAGCTTGGGGTGGAATTCAACATCGACATCCTGGCAAGAGGCTAGAAATTCGCAAATTATACACAACCCATTGTTCCCATACCCAATATCAATGGGTAGAGCTTCATGGCATTAGAGAAATTATATACCTTATTCCAGGGTCTCTCTAACCTGTAGTTTCAAAGCATAAAATTCAGCAATAGGGATGACTGAGAAATGTTGGATATTGTACAGATTGATTACATTAGAAGGTATGGGGCAGGTATAAGTTACCAAGAAATGACAGAATTCTGGTAGCTGTTTTTAAGGTTTGCGCCTGAGCAATTTGATGCACAGATCACCTTTTTGTCTTAACTGAGCCAGGCAGACAGAATATGAAGAAGATTCATATGGACTCAAAACGTTAATTCTGTTTCTCTCTCCACAGATGCTGCCAGACCTGCTGAATTTTTCCAGCATTTTCTGTTTTTATTTCAGATTTCCAGCATCCACAGTATATTTCTTTTATTATAGACAGAATATGTATTTGATGAAAGATAAGCTAACGTACAATGCGAGACATCAAGTTTCAAATGATGACTCAGCAAGTGATGCTTGAACTATTTATGAAGCTAGTGGCTCATACTAAAAATTAATATTTAAATGTAAATAGTAATATGATGTGGGGACAGAAGATATGAATCAATTGATCAGGCTAATCCTTCTGAGAGAACAACTTACATTTATATACCTGCTTTTAATGTAGTTTTGTTCGACATCTTAAAGTGCCCTGGGACGTTTTTTTGTATTAATGACACTAGATAAAATCAATTTTTCACTGCAGTAAAACATCCCACGGTGATCTCCAGGATCTTTATCCAACAAAGTTTGACAGGGAGCCACAAAAGGAATTATCAAAATGGGTGACCAAAAGCTTGGTCAAGGGAGTAGGTTTTAAAGGGCATCTCAAAGGAGGAGAGAGGCAGAGAGGTTGAGAGAGGAAATTCTAGGACCCAGGCAGCTGAAGTCTGGAGAAGGAGAAAGACACAAAAGGGCTATCAGAAACGGGGAAGACCATGGAACAGCTGACAACCAGAACAACTTATTGATCAAGAAAATAGAAAAGAAGAGAATGGACAGCAAGCAAAAAGTAGAAAAATACGACTTGCATTTACATAACACCTTTCATGATGCTTTACAGTCAAAGAAGTGCTTTTTGAGTTGTAGTCACTGTTTCATTGTAGGAAATGCAGCCAGCCAATATGCACAAAGCAAGCTCCCACAAACAGCAATGTGGTAATGATCAGAACATCTATTTTTGTGATATTGATTGAGGGGTAAATATTGGCCAGGACACCAGGGTTGTCTTGCTCATTAAAGGGACAACATCAAGGTGCAAACTGAAAAATACCAAACAGCTTGAGTAGGATGATGCATCACCCTGGACTGGGACTACAGCTTAGGCCAGGTGTAAAATAAACGCCTTATCACTTTGCCAGGAGGCTATTCCTACTCTCATCGTGGAGACAGTTTCACATTTATCTTTCTGTCATTGATCTGTGCAAAAATCAAAGTCAAATGCTTAACAACCTCATCTAATGCTTCAACTATTGCAGAGCTTGTAGCAATTCTTTAAAAATAATGACTATAACATGATTTTTCAGTAGATTCTTCTGAAAAAAAAATTAACCCTTCCAGAACTGTGGGTGAGTTTATTTGTCCTGGGAGCTGTTGGATCTGCGTGACTGTGTGGCTATATGAGCTCTCCTCCATGTTTAAAGCATACAAACATGCCTAGAGATGGACTTAGCCGCATTTACAGCAAGCTGGCTTGGCTTAAATAGACCAGACTCTGAACACACTGAAAACTCAAAACATTGAAATAAAAACAAGAGAATGCTGGAAATATATGGCAGGTTAAGCCGGTGGCTATAAAGGTAAAAGTTGGGTTATGATGGTTTGGGTGTGTAACCCTTCATCAGAAAGCAAACATTAAATCTGCTTTTCTTATAATGTTTAAAAACAGTATTTTTTTTTAGAAGGTTTCTCATGCCTTGAAATTGAACAATAGGATTCAAGAGGAAGAAGCAATAAAGAAGGTAGGTGAATTAAAAGTTAGATTCAGTCAAAGCACAATGTAATGGTAAAAGGGAACCAAGAATGAGAAGACAAAGAACAACAAAGTGAACACAGAATTAGGGACTTGGGAAAAAGAGTAGGTTATTCAGCCCTCTGTTTTATTTCTAATTAAAAGTGAATTGAGTATTTAATTTAACCTGTAATCTGTGGCAGCCTTCCATCTCATAAGACAATAGTTTACGCCATGGTGGTCAATTCTTTATTAAGCATTGCCTGATGTGGCTCAGAACCCCCACTCTGTCACATTTGCTGCAGAGGAAGGCAGTGGTCTGAGAATGTGCATGATTTTCTGGCCTCTGTTTCATCACAGTCCTCTTTTCAGCCAGCAGAGCTTACATTTCTGCTCATCTCTTCCAATGTCTCTACCAAACAGTCAGCCTCCAGAGGTCACGTTCATCAGTGACTGCCTAACAGCTATCAGCATCAATATCCTTCATCTTCATATCTTGCTTGCAGGTGTACTTGTAGCGGAGGTACAGATGCACAGGAGGTCATGATCTAGTGGTCATGGGAGTCATCCATCTGAAGAACATGGTCGAGCCAGTGCAGATGTAGTTGGATTAGCTAATGAATTTAGCACAGTGTTTAATTTAGTTTTGTAATAAAAACACAATAATAAACCCATTCCTAACCTGATGTGCTTTCTAGACACTTCCAGCATTGTATGTTCTGCTCACTCTGATATTGTGTGTGTTTGCCACTCCTAACATTGTGCGTTATGCCAATTAATATTTGATTCAGCATCACTGTGAGCTAAAAACTAGTCAGACCTGGGAGACAGGAATTTCCTTGGACTCTTCTTCTTCTCCTTAGACAGTCTGTCAGGATCGAGGATGACTTCAGTTCACTGGACTCTGAAATGGCTGATAAGCCCAATGCACAATTTGCAGGTGGTGATTGGAAGGGTTGGGTAGATGAATTGTTTGGAGGTTTCTGCACTCCCTCTGATGCCTTGACTTCACCTCTGCACGTTCCCGATGATGTCTCTCAATGTGCTTGGTGCCTTCCCAAATGAGCCACCTACGTTTTGGTTGGTCACAAGCCAGGGACTCCCATGAGTTGGCAGGTGTATTTGACCTCTTTAGAGATGCTTTGAGGTCATCCCTAAAGCATTTCTATTGTTCTCCCAGGAGTTTCCCACCATGACTGAGTTCAGAGTAGAACAGTTGCTTTGGGAGTCTGGTGTCAGACTTATGAACGATTTGTGCTTCTATGCTGGGCAAGTCCGCTTGGGAGATGACACTGCTGTTGGACCACCTTTCTTGCCACCGGATTTGGAGGATCTTATGAAGGCATCAGTGGTGGCACTTCTCCCGTGCTTTGAGGTGCCAGCTGTAGGTTGTCCAATTCTCCAAAGCATATAGGAGCATGGAGATCACTGCTGCCCAGTAAAACAAGACCTTAGTCTTGCATTTGAGATCCTACTCCTCAAACAGCCATTTCCTTAGTGGGCCAAAGACTAACCTGGCACATTGGAGATGATGATGAATTTCATTGTTTATGTCTGCCTTTGGCGAGAGGAGGCTTCCAAGATAAAAAAAATGATCCACATTTTCCAGGATTTTTTAATCGACAAGGGGAGGTGTTTTGCTGTAAGAGCTGGTTGGAAGAGGGCCTTATTTTTCTGGGTGTTTAGTTAAAGGCCCATTTTCTCATATGCTTTGGAGAAGGAGTTGACAATGACCTGGAGCTCCAGTAATCTAAAGCTTAATATAACAACCTATCTATCCAGGTTAGGTTAAACAGGCTGTATTTCTTTTCTCTTGATACCATGTTGAAAAAAGAAGGCTAAAGGGGGACCTTATTGTGATCTTTAAAATTATGATGGGTTTTGGTAGAGTAGATACATTGTTTCCACTGCCAGGAAAATTAAAACTAGAGTCCATCAATATAAGATAACCAGCAAGAAACCCAGTCGGGAATTTAGAAAGGCATCTTTATCCAATGAGTGGTGGGAATGTGGAACTTGCTACCATAGGGAATAGTTGAGTTAAATAGCATAGTGGTACTTAAGGAGAAGCTAAATAAGCACATGAGGGGGAAAAGGATAGAGCACTATGAAGATAGTTAAATAAAGAAGGGTGAGAGGAGTGTTACGGATAGGAGGGGTTTTAATTTAGAACAGCCGTCATTTCTCCACTCATTACCGTCCATATACAGAAAGGTGGTTTTGATTTCTGATTTCTCCCTTTATAACTGGTGGCGTATTCCCCCCAACCCTTCAGTTTTGGAGTGATCCAATCCTCTATTAATAACCCCACAGCAGACTCGAGTTAGGGTAAAATCAGAGGGTTAATTTATTTCACACATGCTCAAAACGTGGGAAGGGGGTTCGCAACATCTGCCCCTTTTTGCATTCATACAATAAAAGAGGTATAAGGGAAAGAGAGGGATTCAGGGCAAACTCCACAGACAAAAAATAAATATGGTTTCACGTGAGTCCAGAGTCCAGAATCAAAAAGCCCAGTGGTGTATTCCTTCAGAGGTTAGCAGGCTGAAACTGCTTTCTGGAAAACTTTTCCAGAAGTCATGACTTCTACAATGGAAGAAGGCATGTAGAGATTAATTGGTCTTGTAGGCACAGATACAGAAGTTCAAATGTTCCAGTAGAACACAGTGTAGACTCTTTTTTTGAGAAACAAAAATCAATAAATGAAACTAAAAATCAATAAATCAGAGGGGTGATGGTTCTGGTGGGGAACAGAGTGTAGATGAGGGCCAGGCAATTTAAACCTGGGCAGACCTCTTTCTGTTGCTACGTGTTTGGTGGTAAATGGTAGACAAAGGGAGGCTGCTAGCCTGGAGTCCTGTTTCTCTTCTGAGGCTAAACAGTGACTGAAGGTATAACTCAAAAGCTTTTCAATTAAAGCAATTCAAACAGTGCCAGTCTCAGTCATGTGACAGGGTGGTTTCAGGTTGAGCTAATCAGCTCACAAGGGCTCCTTGTTAAAACCCATTGTGTTTTGAACAGATAACTGTAGAACTATTAGTGCAACATTGAAGATTAGGAGTCTCAATAGCTCTGCCTTTGTCCAGTGCTGGCTGGTGCAGATGCTTCGTCTACTAGCCCTTTGTGTTGGCTTGGCTGGAATGCTTATACAATGCAAAGACTGTTACATTCCAAGAGCTTGATGAGTTAGCCTTTGTACATGTTTTAAACTGCTCAGAAACTTCCAGAACTACCATCATGTAGTCAGCTGTGGCTATTCTATCAGCCCAGCCATTTGTCTACTTCTTAAAAAGTAGTGAGTTTGTAAAGTAACCAAGATGATATAGATATATCATAAATATATATATTCCTTCCTGTCTTCTGATCATGACAGGAGGTTTTAAGTGGAGCAGAAAGGATGGGATGGACTGAATGGCTATTTGTGTGCTGAATATTCCGTGTAATACAATCTGTATAGTTTCGGGATATAGGGAAAACATAGTTTGGCAGGGAACAAATGTGGCAATTCCTGGCCTGGCATTTAAAATTAAAATTGACACCATTTTGTGTTTCACCAGGTGCCCAATTTGTAGGACAAACAACCTATTTAATGGGGAGCTGGAGAAACTTCCCATGTACCCTTGGTGCTATTAAATTATAATAGTCTTCATGAAGAATAGGTCCAATATGGAGCACAAAAAGGAACTCTTTCCTGATGATGATCTATGTTCTGTATCCTCAAGTGCCTGACCAATTATTCATTCTGACTTGGCCCTTCCTGAGTTTTCAGGTCAACTGCGTGCTGCAATATAAACTTTATCCTCATGATCATGTATCCTGTGTAAACGGCTTAGTGCACTAGCCTGTGACACCTTTTTTTTCTCCCAAATGATCAAAGTGAACGGAAACGTATTGGCTTTTTAATACTTAAAAAAAAAATTCCCAGGTGTTCACTCTAATGACACGCAACCCTTCAAACGACCCCCAAAAATGCCCTCACTGACACACATCCTTCACACCTTGTCTCTTGCATTATCACAAACATGTTTCTAGTTCATTGATGAACAATGGGCGATTGGAACTATCCTGGACTCCACATATATAACTTTTTTTTTTAAATTGCAAGTACAGCACCTGATTGGTTAATGGTCGCGTGCGAAGCCTCTCCAGCTTAGGGTTTACCTATAGGCAAAAATCCACAATGAACTTTGAATCCTTTGCACGCAAGTTTAAAAAACTTACTAACTTCTAAGAGACTAGACAGAGGAATTTTTTTTTGGAAACACGATATCACTTTTTTTTTAAAACAAAACATTTGTCCGTTTACTTTATTCCCCCTTTGTTGGTGGTCTCGCGATTGCATTTTTCCATGGCTGGGTGGGTTGATTGTTCTGAAATGTGTAATTTAAAAAAAAATTAATAATTTTGTTCTGTAAAGATCACAAAGTTAGTGTACACCACACCAGACAAGACGGGGTTGGGAATCACCTGGATTGTTTTATTTAGTTTAATGCTGTTTAATTTTAATGCAAAATCAAATTGGCGAGGCGTTCGACAAATTCCCAAATCACAGGTGTGCAATATTATTATTATTTTCTAATAATTAGCTTGAAAATTGCTCCATGAGCGCACGCGATTTAAATTAAAATCACTTTTGTTCTGGAGGCTCCCGCATGACAAGATATGGATTTTTTTCTTACCAATTCCTTGAACCGAAATCAATTTTGGGAACATATTTCGATGTTGCTTCGTTTAAAAAAAATCGCTTTTTAAGTATCTCGTTTCTGTCGGGAAACTGCATTAATCAGCCAAAAAATCGCCTTTCGTTGCAAAGTTAAAAAGAACCGCACCTCGTATCGGGGACAAGCCAGTGTGTGAAACTGGCGCAGCAATAATTTGATTCAATTGGAGAGTTTTTATTGAAGGGGAAAAGGGGATTTGATTCATGTTTTCGGGCGAGAGGGGTTGAAATGAACGAATATTGGGTGATTTGCAACCCCCATTCTTCAGTGAAACTGACTCAGTGAGAAAGAGGTGAAGATGGGAAGTAGAAATCCTGTTTTAAATTGTACATTTTTATTGATGGGGGGTGGGGGAGATATTTATTCTGCCCGTGGAATGCACACGGTAAATTCATCCCGCAGCAGCGTGTTTAGGCTATCAGTCCTCCTCTAGGTCCCATTTCCGACAAACGTATGCATATTAACACGTGTTGGAAGGATTTTAGTTTTTTTTAAACGCTAAGTTCTCCTTTTTGTAATATTGTGTGTGTTTAGAGTATTTACTTTAGAACGACTAAGCATGCTAAGGAGTGAAGGCGTGGAGAGGAATATTTCGCTAATTATTTAAGAGGTTAAACACTGCTGTTGCGTGCGGCTCTGGGCGCACGAAGCGAGAGAGAAAACAGCAGTTCTTCCTTATCACAACACACCCAGTTAGAGGGATTGTCGGAAGGCATAACTCAGGCCCTGACTGTCACGCGAGATAAATAGAGAGAGCACACACCTGATATCAGCCACAACCAGAGAGCTGGTCCAAGGTTCTCTTCCCCACTTTTAAAATGGGGAGGGGGTAGAAATGGTTTGCAGGATTGCACCCAGGAGAATTGAAAATCCAAAATGTACCACTTTTTAAAAAATTCATTCACGGGATTTGGGCTTTGCTGGCTGGGCCAAGATTTATTGCCCATCCCTAGTTGCCCTTGGGAAGATGGTGGTGAGCTGCCTTCTTGAACTGCTGCAGTTCATGTAGTGTAGGTACACCCACAGTGCTGTTAGGGAGGAAGTTCCAGGATTTTGACCCAGCGACAGTGAAGGAACAGCGATATATTTCCAAGTCAGGATGGTGAATGACTTGGAGTGGAACTTCCAGGTGGTGGTGCTCCCACGGCCTCTTCTGTGGCCAACCCCCACCCCTGCTGCAACTGGAGCAATGTGTTCTTCGTGTATCCTGCCCTTCCATTGTTCATCATTAACAATTTGGTAATAAAAACAAAAAACTGTGGACGCTGGAAATCCAAAACAAAAACAGAATTACCTGGAAAAACTCAGCAGGTCTGGCAGCATCGGCGGAGAAGAAGAGTTGACGTTTCGAGTCCTCATGACCCTTCGACAGAACTAAGTTCTAGCTCTGTCGAAGGGTCATGAGGACTCGAAACGTCAACTATTAACAATTTGGTCTTTGGATTCAAAAACACAATTTCTAAATTTCCAGACGACACCAAATTTCAGGGGGGTGGGTGAGATAGTCAATGCTGAAGAGGACTGCAACAAATTAATAAACTTGCAGAATGGGCAAATAATTAACAAATTAAGTTCAACATAGATAAATGTGAGGTTGTACATTTTGATTGGAAAGATAGGGTGGGCATGTTATTTGGAAGGTGCAAGTCTAGGTGGGGTAGCTGAACAAAGGAATCTCTGAGTATACACGGATCACTGAAAGCTGCTCCACAGGTGAGCAAGACTATACGAAAACCAAATCAAACACTAGGCTTTATTTCCAGATTGATAGAATTGAACAGTAGGGAAGTTATGCTAAACTTGTGTAAAACCTTGGTTAGAGGACACCTACAGTACTGCGTGCCTTATTATAAAAAGGATTTGGAGGCACAGGAGAGGTTGCAGGGAAGATTTACAAAGACAATACCAGAAATGTGTAGATAAACAAAGGAAAGGCTGGGTTCCTTTTCTCTTGAAAAAAAGAAGACTGAGGGGTGACCTAATAGAGGTCTTTAAAATTACGAAAGGTTTTGACCAAGTGGATACAGAGTGAATTTGGGGGGAGAGCATAATTATAGGCCATCAGATAGTCACCAAGAAATCCAAACGGAATTCAGAAGAAACTTCTTTATCCAAAGAATGGGAAGAACATTGCTGAAAAAGAGACACGCTGTCAAAGCTTTTCATCTTGCATTCATCAGGACAAATGCAAGAATACCGAATGTCAAAGGGAACAGCAATTTATATTGCATGAAAAAAAGTGTGCTGATTGATTGGCAGGTGGACTCTGGTGGAGGCATTGTCATGGTGAATGCACCAGGGAACAGCTGTCCCTCAGGTTTTTGTTTAAATGAAAAGGGAGTAATGCCTGGATGTGTTCTTTCTGCTTGCAGAAAAAAGGGCATGGCATATGAGCATACATGGCTTCTAGCCAGTGTAAGTGACTGTGAAGTTGACTGAATCCTAAATTTGTTGTTAGTATAATTCTTAGTGCACTTGGGATTGTTCAGTAAGTTCTGTCCAACCACAGAATTGCATCAAATGTTGGACACTAAGCAGCATAGGCAGGTTGAATATGATCAGTACTCTGTGTATTGCAAATAGCTGAAGGGACGTGTTGTTTGATGCGATCCACCAGCCATTGGGACATACAGCCTACATACCTGGCATCACACCAGCAGTGAAAATCATATGCCACATTAATCATTTGTGTGGCAGGCAGAATGCCTTTTTGGTTTGAAGGCAGCATCCTGTTGGCGGAGAATACCATTCATGTTAATACTGTATAGTAGCAGCATGATACAGCTAGCTTCACCTGTTGCTCAAATCTTTGAGGCACCTTGCCCTTCCAGGGTAATCTGAGGTAGACTGAGCACCTTGCAGGACTGTAGTGTAGGCCTTAGGCTCATTTATGAGTTTGAGCAAAAGAAGCAGGCAACGATCTGATTGGGGTAGCCATTATCCTGCAGGATGGCTTTGATGCGCCCTATTTCAGTATCAAGCTTGCATGGTGAGCGAATAGCTCGAGGTTTATTTGCGAGGTTGCTATTAAAGCCAATCCTAATGTGGAGCTGCAGGAATCCCGATGCGTATATTGACCAATGAAGGTAGGCTTGAGGTAGATGGTATTAGAGAAACCATTGGCAGGTTTCTCACCTAGCATGTCGAGGAAAGGGAGCTTGTTAGGCTGCACCATTTCAAAGGTGAATTTGAGCACAGGATGGAGCACATTAAGGTGTGTAAGGCCATGCAGCTGCAGATTCAAATATAGCAAATGTACTCATCCACGTATTGAAAATATGCAAGGGGTAGGAGGTTAGAGGTTATTCCATCAAAAACTTGCTTCTCACGGAAACCAGTGAAAATGTTAGTGAGAGCAGGGCCTAGAGGGAATACCATGGCAACATAATTTATTTGGGTATATATGGTGTCATTATAGCTGAACTCAACTGCGTGAGTTGCTAAGTTCAGTGAATACAGATTCAGGCAATGGTGGCATGTCTAGATTGCCATGATAAGTAATGATATGATAAATAATTCCATGGTAAGAATGTGGAAGCACTACTACAGGGAGTGGTTAAAGCAAATAGCATAGATGCATTTTGGGGAAGGCTAGACAAACATATGAGGAAGAAGAGAACAGAAGGTTATGATGGTAGATTTAGATGAGGAAAAATGGGAGAAGATTTGAGTCAAGCTTAATCACTGGCATGGACTGGTTGGGCTGAATGGGCTGTTTCTGTGCTTTAGTTTCTGTGCAATGTAATTGGCAGCTATGCTTTTAGTGTATGCTGTGGCTCAGTGGTTAGTGCTCTTGCCTCTGAGACTGAATGGCTTGTGATTAAGTCCCACTCCCGAGACTGGAGCATAGAGTTGAGGCTGACATTCCACTACCAGTACTGAGGGAGTGCATTAGATGTTAAAGCAAGACCCCATCTGCCTTTCAGGTAGACATTAATGATCTCATGGCTCTATTTTGAAAGAAGAGCGGGCAGGGGTTCTGCCAAGTGCCCAAGCCAATATTACCCTTCAACCAACATCAGTAAAAGAAATTGTCTGGTCATTGTCACATTGCTGTGGGATCTTTATGTACACAAGCTCACTGATGTTTCCGACAATTGCTGCTGTGATTTACCACATCTCTCGCACCTCTCAGAAGCATTTCACATCACAGTCAATTAAAATGAACTGCAACATTGACTAACTAGGCAAAATAAAGAAGTAATTTTGAGCAGAACACAATCAATAATGAAATGAATGGCCAAAATAATCTCTTTTTTAGTGGGCCTGGGAGGAATGCTTTCCAGGACATGAGATTTCGATACTTCTCTTTGAATCCTTCCATAGGCAATTAGAGTTTCGCCAGGGAGTGACTTTGTCGCTCTCCAACCCGCTTCCCCCGGCTCCCCCCACCCCCCACACCCCCCACCACCACCACCCACCCCACCCCCCCCCCGCACTACTTCCTGGCGTCGGGTCTCTTGATCAGTCACTGAGTGCCTCACAACAAGGTACTCCCGTACCAACACAGCCCCAGTACCACCCCAGAAGCCTGCAAGCAAACTCGACAGGGTTTGCTTTTTGGGTTTTCCAAATGGCAAGACCCCTGCTCGCTGCTGGATGACCACCAGCGGTGGCGGATTGAGTAACTTAATTGCCCACTTACGGGCCTCAATTGGTGGCGGGGTGGGAATGCCACCCATGCTCCTTCTTGCCCGGACTTAATTTGGGCAGAGATGGGAAGTTGATGGAGTCCCCGCCTGCCCGTTGGATTAAATGTCTCACCCGTCACCACCCTTGCCTCGGGGAAGGGCATTAAATTCTGTCCCTTGTATTTATGTGGTAAGCATAGCAAAATGTTCCCAGGTGCTTCAGAGAACATGGATTCAAAGAGAAGTATCGAAATCTCATGTCCTGGAAAGCATTCCTCCCAGGCCCACTAAAAAAGAGATTATTTTGGCCATTCATTTCATTATTGATTGTGTTCTGTGTCTGGGTACAGAGGAACAGCATGGAAGACCATGAAGCATATTGATAATTGGAAATATTGAGGTTGCTGTCTGCCTAAAAAAAAATAGTGCTTTATGCCAACCTTTACCTTTCTTCAATTCTGATTGTTCATGGTTTCGTGAGTTTGTTTTGTTGAACATTCATATACGCATGCGATCATGTTAGTGTCATGGTTGTGAGGAATGGTTTTCAAAGTGCAACATGTTCATTTGCATAGAAGAACAGTATAACTCCAGTCTCTGACTGTCATGATTCACAGAGTATAACCGCACCCTTGTTGATCTTTTCTCTGCTCGCGTAGCTCCAAATTCTTTTTTATGACTTTTTTTCCCCAGAATTATTTGCTTCATTTTAGCATGTGAAGGATGAGATTGGTTAACAAAAATCTATTAAAGATATCAAGGGATATGGGGTATATGGAGTTAGGTTGCTGATCAGCCATGATCTCATTGAATGACAGAACAGGCTTGAGAGTCTAATTGGTTTTCCTCCTTTTTTGATGTCCCTATGTTTTTTGACATATTTCATATTTTAAATAATTAATCAAAGTTAGAGTGGGGTCTTGATTAGCTCAGTTGGCTAGATAGCTAGAGTGCAATGCAGAATGATACCAATGGCGCACGTTCAATCCCCCGTATTGGCTGTGGTAGTTCATGGGAGGCCTGTCTCCTCACCTTTTTATTTTGATTATTAGTACACTTTATTAATCTACGTGTCTCACTAATAGAGAGAGATGCATATGGTCCTTTGTGAACTATGGCTAACTACCTCACCTTACCAAATTTAGATAATCAAGATAAAAATCTTAGTATTATTGCGAATAAAATTTCCTGAAATTATGGGAGTTAAATGTACTGAGGGTTGCTGAACTAGGTCAAATCAGCTTTCTGAATCGTAACACTTTATAGTCTATGTTAACTCTGTACTATTATGTCACTGGGAGAACTGCAAAGGGATTTTTAATCCGAGATTGTTTTATTGACCCTTTTAGTCAAATTTGTATCTTTAAAGTGCAATATGTTATTTTCTCCCTCCTCACTGTTCCCCCAAAATTGTTGCCATAATGAGGAAAATTTAAGGAACATTGTGGGGGAAGAGCAATTTCCCCTGGTGTCTGTTTTCATGACTTTGTAAATGTAGCTGGAAAATTTCCTTTGATCACTCTCTAGAAAAACTTAAACACATTTTAACTGGAAATGGCAATCACAGGAAATTGTTTGCTATGTTAAGACGAGATTACAAGATAAATTCAGATGAGGTGGGTAATTCAGCTCATCCATCTAAAAACATCCTACACTTTCCCTGCATTCCTAATTCAAGTATTTTAAAAAAAATCATTTCAGGCTTTCATTTCCACAATGTGCCTGAAACTCAAGTGTTGAGTACGAGTAGTGTGAAAAGCTTCCTGGCATCTGTGCTAAAGGAACAGTTTTTGGGATGCAATGAGTTATTATTACAATCTGTAATACACTGCCTGATAGGGCGGTGGAAGCAGACTGAATGATACATTTCAAAATAGAATTGGATAAATACTTGAAGGGGAATAAATTGCAGGGCTATAGGGAAAGATCAGGGGAGTTCGATTAATTGGATAGGCCTTTCAAAGAGCTGACACAGGCATGATGGTTAAATGGCCTTTTTGTGCTGTATCATTCTATGGTTCTATTTCCCAGTCAGTAATTTGAATCATGTTTTAATTGACAATGTTCTGGGTTTACTTATATCGTTATGTTGCTGACGTTTATCTCTGAGGCTGCACTTTTTATGGCTGATAAGACAAAGTTTATCCACTCTATCCTCATTTATCCATCTCTTGAAGATAGGACCAAGCCTTCTGGCTCTTGTCCACGCTGCCTCCAGTGCTTTGAAATACCTTTCACGCAGCTCAGTGACCAGAACTGGACACTGCACTCTTTAAGTGATCTTGACTTGTATTAAAAATAAGAGTATCATAAATATTTATATGAACAGAAATAGAATTAATAGTTCATATTAGCAGGATATGAGAAATGGTCACACTCATGATTGGGAAAGACATTAAAGTGGACTTTTGAACAATAGTCATTGCACAGGATTTTTATTTTGATTATTAGTGCACCTTATCAGCCAGCATTTCTGATGTCTGATACCCAATGTTTAATGTTAGTCTAGCCTGCTTTCAAAAACATGTAATTTAATTTTGGTGTCATTGATCATGCACGTCTCCAGGATGGCACTTGAAGTAAACAATTGTTGCTATTTCAGGTCAAATTATGATGGAAGCAGATGTGACTGCAGACCCTGCCTGCTTATTCCCTGTCTGAATTCAGATTCAAAACATGTGTTTATTTTCTGTTGCTTTTAATTATACAGTTATCTTTCATATATCATACATTGTAATCCTTCATTTTGCAAAAGACTTCATGCATCAATGCAGCAAAAAAGATACTATATATAAAACATCCCCTAACCCCCCACAATGATGAAACACCAAACTAAACTCTGCCTATCAGTAAGCATAAGATCTTCATATGACTTTTGAAGTTTAATAACAATTTTTAGCTATCACCATTTTACGCACTTCCTGCATTTATTCATTTTGGACTAGATGGAGAACATCATTTGGGAGCAAAATGCTGCAACTTCTTCATGAAATAATTTCTATATCTGGAGATGAACTGTGCAAGTCTCGCTGACTATTCTTCCTTGTTTTCCTCCTTACTTCACCTAAATTAATGACTTCCATTTATATAATACCTGTCATGACTTTACGGATCTCCAAACAGTTTACAGCCAATAAGGGATGCCTGAAGTGTCAACACCATTATAATATAGGAAATGTAGCAGCCATTTGAACAGAACAATGCATTAGTGACCAGATTATCTCTATTTTTTTGTGTGTGAGGGTTAAATATTGGCCAGGACACCAGGGGATAACACCCCTGCTCTCCTTTGAAATAGTGCCATGGGATCTTCAGAGGTGGCCTTCTCTTGCCCAAAGGATGGCACCTCCAATAGCTCAGCAATTTCTTACAGTGTAAACCTAAATACTTTGTTCAGTAGTGGGACTTGAACACACAAACTCTGACTTTTAAGTGAGAGTGCTACCCACTGAGCCACGGTTTACAGACTAGAGCTGCCTCTCCATCTTTGGTCAGTCTAGGCTGAAAACATCCATAGAAAGGAACCAAACTGTGCATGCCAGTTAGTGCAAGACAGGTGTTCTGCAGGCAGAGACCTGTTTGGCAGGCGTGCTAACATTCTTTTCAATTTAAATATATACTGTAGACAATCTTTAAACTTGCAGACTGAAGCAAATGAAGAACTGTAGCCATTAATTTGTGTAAGGACAAAATAAATTTAACATTTTTAAGTTAAATTATTACAGAGATAAATAGGCAAAGATGGCATTACCTTTTGAGAATTTTAAATATATTTCTCGTTCCAAGTTTTCTCCCACTGCACAAATGACAACAGGCAACCTATGCTGCAAACTGCCTCTGTTGTGAGGATATCTAGTGATGTGTTGGAATGCTATATGATCAGAGGCCACATCTTGGCCAGGTGCAGTTTTCCCTTCGTTTAATTGTCACCAGTAGGCATTTTCAGTTAGCTCGCTAGCTGAAATCGAGAGAGAGCCTTGACTATTTTTGTAAACCTTCATATAACCCAGGGACACACTAATCACTGCTCTAGCCCAGATCAAATAATATAACCAAGGCCAAAAGATTGATTCTCGAATCTTCAGGGTCTGAAACAAAATCAAAAAATTCTCAGCATGTCAGTCAGCATCTTAGGACAGAATTAAAAAGTTAAAAAATGACCAGGTGAATCTAGGTGACCTGTTCAAATGAATTTAAGTTTTGGGGTTTGAACATGACTCTTTAATTTTCAGTTACTCTTCCTTAATTTCAAACCCCTCTATGGCCTTGCCCCTCTCTGTCTCTGTAACCTCCTTCAGCCCCACAGCCCTATGAGATCTCTGCACTCCTCTAGTTCTGGCCTTCTGAGCATCGCTGATTTTTAATCACTCCACCATTGGTGGCCATGGCTTCAGTTGCCTAGGCCTTAAGCTCTGGAATATCCTCCCTACACCCCTCCTCCTCTCTATTTCACTTTCCTCCTTTATGAACTTTAAAACTTACCTCTTTGACCAAGCTTTTGGTCATCGGCACTAACATCTCCTCAAGTGGCTTATTTTGCTTTATGATGTTCCTGTGATGCATCTTCAGACATTTTATTACTTTAAAGCGCTATAAAAATAGAAGTTTGTTGTTGTTGTTTGTGATACCATCTGAACTTCCTCGCTGCCATTGCCTCACTGGGCCACTCTAATTTTCAGGATTTTTTTTTTGCCCAATTATGACTTAAAAGAAAATCAAATGTGAGCAAATGTCTTTCGTGGGTCAATATATTGATTTAGAAAACTTCAGGTTTAAACAACAAGCAATTTTTAAAAATGTATTCTTTCATGGGATGTGGGCATGACTGGCAAGGCCAGCATTTGTTGCCCAACCCTAATTATTGTCCTTGAACTGTGAGGCTTGCTAGGCCATTTCAGAGGGCAGTTAAGAGTCAACAACATTGGTGTGGGACTGGAATCACATGTAAGCCAGACCAGATAAGGGTGGCAGGTTTCCTTCCCTGAAGGGTGCCATTGAATCAGATGGGTTTTTACAATAATCAATGATAGTTGTCATGGTCACAGTTGCTGAGACTAGCTTTATATTCCAGATTTATTAATTGAATTTAAATTCCACCAGCATCTGTGGTGGAATTTGAACCTGTCTTCCCAGAGCATTAGCCTGGACCTCTGGATTACGAGTCAGAAACGAAAAATAATTCTTCTTTCAACATGTCACACTAAAGCAGATTGACATACGTTGTATTGCATTTTCACTGCAATCTCCCTATGGAATGTAATTCAGCCACCTACATGTGACACCAGGGGACTGAAAGTGCATCCTGTTGATGCTCTGTGTTGGGGCACATAGAAGATCTCATGCTCCCTGTTCCATGCAGGGAACACAGCAATACTCTGAATGGCTTCTAGGATTTATCTGTTTGATGGCAATCATTGGTTGCACACAAGCCCTCTAAAGCCGTGCTGGGAAGTATACTTATCCAAAGAATTCTCCCTCATTAATCAGAACTCTGGACATGCAACCATCTTCTGAGCTAATGAGATCTAGGGCAAAGCTGTGAGATGAGTCTGTGATACACAATGTGTGAGGGAGACTCCAGTCTATGTCCCCTCAATATTCTAGAAGAGTCATTAGCACCGTGGCTGGCATACATCATTGTCAAAACTCCTCACATGAACATCTTGATTACATAGGTGGTGATGAGTAAAATTGGTATATGGCATTAAACCTGGATGTTTAAGACAACATGATTCCTGGCTTGAACTGCCCTGTTGAAGATGCATGCGCATTTACAGATGAGATTGAAGCACTGTACTACAGGAAGGTATTACCTGGAAGCTCACTTGTGACTCACGTGACTTGATACCTATCAAATTGTCTAGCAAAGAGATGAGAAGTTGCTACATCTCCAATTAATGAAACCACCATTCAATTGTGTTCAAACTGTGGTGACGAGGGTGGCCAGGGATTAGGGGAGGGGAGAGGAGGGTGGTCAGGGGATGGGGAATGGGAAAGGAGAAGGGGGAGGGGGGATGGGAAAGGAGAAGGGGGAGGGGGATGGGGAAAGGAGAAGAGTGAGGGGGGATGGGGAAAGGAGGAGGGGGAGAGGAGGGGGAAGGGGAGAGGAGGAAGTGGGGGGAAGGGGAAGAGGAGGAGCGGGATGGGGAAGAGGAGGAGGTGTATGAGGAGATGAGGGGGGAGAGGAGGAGGAAGGGATCGGGGAGAGGAGGAGGGGAATGGGGAGAGGAGGAGGGGGGATAGGGGAGAGGAGGAGGAGGAGGAGGAGGGAGAGGAGGGGGAGGGGGATGGAGAGACGAGGGGAATGGGGAGAGGAGGAGGTGGAAATAGGAAGAGAGGGGCATGGGGAGGGGAGGGGAGGTTGGATGGGAAGAAGAGAAGAGGGGGGATGGGGAGCAGAAAAGGGGAATGGGGAGAAGAGGAGAGTGGGGAAGGGGATGGGGAAAAGAGAAGAGGGGGATGGGGAGAAGAGGCGGTGGGGAGAAGGGGATGGGGAGAAGAGAAGAGGGGGGATGGGGATGGGGAAAAGAGAAGAGGGGGGATGGGGAGAAGAGGAGAGGCGGGATGGGGAGAAGAGAAGAGGGGGATGGGGAGAAAAGAAGAGGGGGATGGGGAGAAGAGAAGAGGGGGATGGGGAGAAAAGAAGAGGGGGGATGGGGAGAAGAGAGGGGGATGGGGAGAAAAGAGGGGGATGTGGAGAAGAGAAGAGGGGGGAAGGAGAAGGGGATGGGGATGGGGAAAAGAGAAGAGGGGGATGGGGAGAAGAGGGGGATGGAGATCAGGAGAAGAGGAGAGGGGGGATGGGGATGTGGAGAAGAGAAGAGGGGGATGGGGAGAAGAGAGGAGGGGGGATGGGGAGAAGAGGGATGGGGAGAAGAGAAGATGGGGATGAGGAGGGGAGAAGGGGGTGTGGGGTTAGAAGAGGGTGAATGAGGAGGGGGGAAGAACAGGAATGGGGAGTGGAGAAGAGGGCGATGGGGAGGGGAGAAGAGAGGGGATGGGAAGAAGAAAGGATTGGGGATGGGGATGGGGATGGAGAGAAGAGGGGGGATGGGGAGAAGAGAAGAGGGGGATGGGTAGAAATGAAGAGGGGGATGGGGAAAAGATAAGAGGGGGATGGGAATGGGGGGAAGGGAAGAGGGGGATGGGGAGAAAAGAGGGGGATGGGGAGAAAAGAGGGGGATGGGGAGAAGAGAGGGAGATGTGCAGAAGAAAGCGGGATGGGGAGAAGAGGAGGGATGGGGAGAAGAGAAGAGGGGGGATGGGGAGAAGAGAGAGGGGGGATGGGGAGAAGGGGGGTGTGGGGAAAAGAGAGGAGTGGGAATGGGGAGAAGAGGGGGGATGAGGTGAAGAGGAGAGGGGGCATGGAGAGAGGAGGAGAGGGAGCATGGGGAGAAGAGAGGGGGATGGTGGGAAGAGAGAAGTGGGGATGGGGAGGGGGAAGTGGGGAAATGGGGAGGGGGAAGAGGGGAAATGGGGAGGGGGAAGAGGAGAAATTGGGAGGGGAAGGGGAGAATGGGGAGGGGTGAATTGGGGGAATGGGGAGGGGGGAAGAGGGGGAATGGGGAGGGGGAAGAGGGGAAATGGGGAGGGGCAAGAGGGAAAAGAGGGTGAATGGGGAGGGGAAGAGGGGTAATGGGAGAGGGGGAAGAGTGGGGAGGGGGAAAGGGGGAGGGGGAGGGGGATGAGGGGGAAGAGGGTGTTGGGGAGGGGTGGAAGAGGGGGATGGGGAGGGGGAAGAGGAGGATGGGGAGGGGAAGAGGGGGAATGGGGAGGGGGAAGAGGGGTAATGGGAGAGGGGGAAGAGTGGGGAGGGGGAAAGGGGGAGGGGGAGGGGGATGAGGGGGAAGAGGGGGATGGGGAGGGGTGGAAGAGGGGGATGGGGAGGGGAAGAGGGGGATGGGGAGGGGAAGAGGGGGAATGGGGAGGGGGAAGAGAGGGAATGGGGAGGGGGAAGAGGGGGAATGGTTAGGGGGAGGGGGAATGGGAGAGGGGGAAGAGTGGGGATGGGGAAGAGGGGGAAGGGGAAGGGGGGATGGGGAGGGGGCTGAGGGGGGAAGAGGGGGGAATGGGGAGGGTCGGAAGAGAGAGGGATGGAGATGGGAGAGAGGGGTATGGGGAGGGGAGAGTGGGGAATGGGGAGGGGAGAGAGGGGGATGGGAATGGGGAGGGGAGAGAGGGGGATGGGAGAGAGGGTGAGGGGAGAAGAGAGGGGGACAGAGGGAAGGAAGTGGAGAGGGAGGGGTAGAGATGAGGACAGAGGGTGGGGAAGGGAAGGGGAGGATGAGGGGAGGGGAGGGGATTAAGGGGAGATGGGGAGAGAGATGGGGAGGGAGAGGTGGAGGAGGGGGAGGAGAGAAGTGGAGGAGGGAGATGGCGAGGGGGAGGGGGGATGGAGGGGGAGGGGGAGGGGAGGGAGAAGTGGGAGGGTTAATGGAGGGGTGTAGGGAAGGGGATGGTGGGGGAGACAGGGACAGGGAGAAAGCGGGGGGTAGGGATGGGGAAGGAAGGACACTTGGACTCTGTGACGGGTAGCGCAGATAAACGTTAGCATCCAGGTTTATTGTAACTCAGTCATGTATGTGGGACATTGACACGCACATTGCTTTGGACCACAGCCACGATTACCTGATCTTTGCACACAGGATTATTGATTCCTCTGCACTGATAAAGCGCACTGATTGTTTAAATGCAACGTTTCCTTTGGCATAATCCCGTCAAAGAGTATCTAATAAGCCAAACACAAACAAATGAAGTTTTGAGTTCAGCTGAATAGTTTAATGTTAAGAAGTCTTATGTAAACTTGCACTGCTTTAGGGTATCGTGCATACGTCCTCGCCTCCTGCATAATTTACAGCTGAGTGTCCGGGCTCAAGAGAGAGCACCGGGCGATAGGCTCCTCAGGAGCTCTGAGCAGTTGCTTCATTCTACTTTGCAATCTTAGCCCCGAGCACTTCTTAGACAGCCTTGCGTGCGGAAAGGTTATCTTTCTTAATCTCTTCCCTAGGACAAGAAGTCAGGTATCTGAAAGGGGAAACTGGTTCTGATTTATCGTTTATTTATACCATGGGCTCAGAATGTGCACATTCACACAGGACCCACCGTTTCATTAACTACAAAGGGAGAATATAACATCCAAATCTCCAATTATATCCAGGGCAATTTTACCTTAAAGGGATAGAGCTCATTTTGTCTATCTCCTTAATAGGTTTTAATGAGCACTGGGAGAAAAGATATCCCCCCCTCCCCCCCACCCCGAGTTCGCATTTCAAATATCTCGAATTTCACAATTATACGCGTGAAGGGCTGCAGACTCTCTGGTGCAGGTCTGATTTTAGGAAGTCCCCGCGGTGGATAGAAGCATAAACTGGCTTCATCAAACCGAGTCACTGAGACTAGACGTAGAGATTACAAGTGTGGACCTGCTCACGAACAAAATAAAATGGGCTGTTTGAGCCGAGAGCCTGGTTTTTCGCCCCTCTCAAATGACTGGTCACTGGTGCAGAAAGGATTTACTTTGGCGTGCCGGTGACTATTGTGCATTGGCCGCATTGGAATTCCCCGCATTATCCGGAGAGGAGCTTCTTTTGAGGGCTTTACAGGACGATAAGGAAGGGAGCTGTCTCCTGTGCAGTTAATCATGTTTTGGTAGCAAGTTAGCGTGCGGTGTCGGCGTTGTCTGACTGATTACTGGAGGCAAAGGGTCAGGAATCCAAATACCGAGACTGACCCTGGCCAGCGATGGCAATTAAGAGAGCTGGTGGTGCTCATGGGGCGGCTCTCGGCTCAAAGAGATCACTCGAAGGACCCCCCGAAAGCCATCAATCTGGAATTTTCTTTGCTTCCGTCAGACCGAGTTTACCGACTAAAGGTGATGACTGAATGCACACACAAAAAAAATCACAAGTATTTGTCGGTAATAGGGGCGGAGGAGAATTAGGAAATCCTACTTTTACCATTCCTTCTACACGTCTACATTATTCATCACTTTTATCCTCATGGTGTTTTTTTTTGTGGCCGATTTCCAAATCGTTTCAAGAATGGAAATGTCAATAAGCGTCGGGGTTGGTTGGGAGGGGGGCAGCGTAACACGTTTACAGATACGAACCAGCCACCCCCCCACCTCCCATTCAGTTTTCAACATTTTTCGGAAAGGGAGGGACGTTTGGGAATCGGGCATGAGGAGCGGGGGGTGGGTGGGGGATGTGGTGGTGGTGGTGGTGTTTGCACCCAGTAATTGCGGAATTAGCGTGAGAGAGCTCACGCTGAATCACCCTGCACGCAATGAACGAACGAACGATTGTGAAGTGCTGTGAGCGCACAGCAAGATCCCGCTTAACACGCAGTTGCGGTTTGAACGCGCCAATTTGTCGGCTGAGGGTGAGAGGGACGAGTCATCGGGATCTTGTAATTTCTACTGTAGGCATCTCAGTAATGGGTGGGAATCAGAAAGCTATCCAATTAATTGGCGCTGGAATGTAAATTAATCATCTCATTTGTGGCGGCATGCTCTGACCAGAGTTGTGTCAGACATGTACGGCTGAATTTTTGCACTGGGATCTGCCTGGCAAACTAAGATGAAACATAATTCAGTTGGTGATTGAGCCATGCGAGAGTTTACTCTCTCCTTTAAATCTGCTGCCATTACCCCCTCCCCCTCCCCCTCATAAAACAAACCTTTGACTGAATATCACACACCTACATGGTGGATGTGCTCTCCAAAATGGGGTTTGGGGAGGGAATCTGCAGCTGGATCCAACTGCTCTACACTAACAGCAGTAGCGCAGTCTCAATCAATGGGTGGGAATCAGAAAGCTTTCCAATTAATTCTGGAGTCAGGTAGGGCTGCCCTCTCTTCCCTGTCCTGTTTGTGTGTTGCATAGAACGGTTTGCTGAGTCCATCAGGAAGGATCTGGGCATAAGAGGAGTGACGATCCCAGGCAGTGGAGGCACTCAGGTCAAAGCCTCCCTGTACATGGACGATGTCGCCGTCTTCTGCTCGGATTCACTGTCGGTGCGCAGACTGATCCACATCTGCGACCAGTTCGAACTGGCCTCAGGAGCCAAGGTAAATCGTGGCAAAGAGCAAAACCATGTTCTTTGGCAACTGGGCTGACTGATCCTTTGTCCTCTTCACTGTCAGGTCAGATGGCCTGAAGATGCTGGGGATATGGTTCAGAGGGACCAAGGCATGGAAGGAGCAAGTGGCTATGATGAAAAGAAAACTCCCTCTCCATTGTAAGTAAGAACCTGGCCATCAGGTGTGAGGCTCTCTCGGTGTTGCTGTACGTGGCACAGGTCTGGCCCATTCCTCACTCCTGTGTGATGGCGATCATGTGAGCCATCTTTGGAGATCGAAAATGGATTGTATTCGCAGGGATGCGATCTACAAGTCTCTAGATAAAGGGGGGAAAAACATGCCCAACGTTGCCCTTATCCTGATGGCCACTTTTGTGTGCAGCTGCATCAAGCTGTGTGTAGACCCTCGGTATGCAAACACCAAGTGTCCCTACATGCTGAGGTTCTACCTGTCCCCGGTGTTGCAAAGGAT
This sequence comes from Carcharodon carcharias, assembly GCF_017639515.1. NCBI lineage: Eukaryota > Metazoa > Chordata > Chondrichthyes > Lamniformes > Lamnidae > Carcharodon > Carcharodon carcharias. The sequence goes on along the minus strand of NC_054498.1, from coordinate 10,602,078 downwards.
GGGTCTGGCCATGCTGCTGTGGAATGCTCCAAGTAGTTGGATAGTAGTTAGACATTAGTTCCACCTGTCGCTCGTGGAAAAATTTATGCAGAGAAATATCTTTGACCACAAGTCAAAGTGGTCGGCATGTATCGTCCTACAGGCCCCGAGGGAAAAGGAGATGGTGGATCCTGTCGGGTGGTTCCCTGAGCAGACTGTCAAAGTCATTTGGCAGAATGCCTCATCGCCAGAACTTTCCAACAAGCCCAAGATGTAGCTTGGTTGGTGGTGAGAAAAGCCCTCCCAGTCAGATCCTTCCTACACACCATGAGTCTCACCCCCTCTGCACGTTGCCCTCAAGGTGGCTGTGGTGGGGAAGAGACCATTGTTCACCTCCTTGTGGAATGTGCCTTTGCAAAGAAGGTCTGGAGAGAGATGCAGTTTTTGTTGAGGTTCATCCCGAGCAGTGCTGTGACACAGGACTCTGTGCTCTACAGGCTGTTCCCAGGGATACACACCAAGACAAACATCAACTGCAGCCGGAGGATCATCAGCTCGGTGAAAGACACTCTTTGGTCTGCCCGAAATTTGTTGGTCTTCCAGCGCAAAGAATTGTCCCCGACCAAGTGCTGCAGACTGGCAGATTCCAAGGTCCAGGGCTATGTGCTGAGGGACGCACTAAAGCTTGGGGCAGCCACCGCAAAGGCGCAATGGAGAAAGGTCACTGTCTAAGTCCTTTCTGCCATGGTGTACCGAGGGGCTGGGAATTGTATAGAATCCTCTTAATGAGGATTCATCAAAAGTATGACTCAAAAGATTTTTGTAGTGAATACTAAATGTATCATAATTGTATTGAAGCACCTCAGAGTGCAACATGATGTATGTTGATAACTCCAATACCATTGCATTGTCTGACTGTCTGTAATGACCATATTGAAATGACTGGAATATTCATTGATTGTATTGAAGCACCTCATGATCCACATGTAAAAGTTGAATATGATTGAACTTTTTGTGATGGCCATTTAGAAATGTTTTGTAATGTTCTTTCAGATATTTTATGAATAAAGTATATTTTTCCCCCCAAAAAACAAAGCTTTGACCCCACTGAACTTGCAGACTACCAGGCCATTTCCAAACCCCCTTCTGTTCCAAAGTCCTTGAATGTGTTATCACCTCCCAAATCCATTGGGATCTCTTATTTGAATCCCTCCAATCAGGTTTCTGCCCAGTCACAGTAGCGAAACAGCTGTTATCAAAGTCACAAATGATGTCCCATGTGACTGTGACAAAGATAAACTTCCCCTCTTTGTCCTTCTCAAGCTGACAAAGCCTTCGACATGGTCGACCACCCCATCCTCGTTCAATGTCTCTCCACTCAGCTGGGGGGGAGGGGGGGTGGGGGGGGAACTGCTGTCATGTGGTTCAATTTTTATCTATCGAATCACAGCCAGAGAATCACCTGCAATGGCTTCTCATCCTGCTCCCGTACCATTATCTCTGGAGTCCCCCAGGGATGTATCCTTGACCCCTCCCTATTTCTCATCTACTTGCTGCCCCTCAGCATTATATTCTGAAGGAACAACTTTATTTTTCACATGAACGCTGACAATGCCCAGCTTGACCTTGACTCTTCAACTGCCTCTAAATTATCAGACTTATCCTCCAACATCCAAATCTGGATGAACAAAAAAATTCCTCTAATTAGTTATTGGGAAGACTGAAGTCATTGCTTTCAGTCCTGCTGCAAACTTCATTCCCTAGCTACCGACTTCATTCCTCTCCCAGGCAACAGTCTGAGACTAAGCCAGTCTGTTTGCAACCTTAGTATCACATTTGACCCCAAGATGAGCTTCTGATCTCAATCACTGAGACCACCTCTGTAACATTGTTGAACTTCGCCCTGTCCCAACTCCTCTGCTGCTGAAACCCTCCTTCGTGCCTTTTGTCACCTCTACACGTGACTATTCTTCTGGCTGAATTTCCACATTCTACCCTCATCCAAAACTCTGCTTTGTGTGTCTTAACTCACAGTGAGTCCTTTTTCCCTATCGCCCCTGTGCTTACTGACTTACATTGGCTCCTGGTCAAGCAACATCTCAATTTTAAAAATTCTTGTCCTTGTTTTCAAATCCCTCCACTGCCTCACTCCCATGTCCCCTCCCTGTCCCTGTCATCTTCTCCAGCCCCACAACCCAGTGAGACATCTGTGCTCCCTAATTCTGGCCTCTTGTGTACACCCAGCTATAATTGCTCCACAGATAGCCAAACCTTCAGTTGCCTAAGGCCCAAGCTCTGGAAACACCTCATTAAGCCTGCTTTCCAACTTTAAAACACTCCTTAAAACCAACTCTTTGGCAAAGCTTTTGATTGTCTAACCTAATATCTCCTTCAGTGGCTTGGTGTCATTCTTTGTCTCATAATGCTCCTGCATAGCACCTTCCTGAGATGTGCTACCCAGAACTGAATGCAATACTCCTGGTGCAGTCTCAAGGTTTCTGCTACTGTAGAATTACTTCCACTTCTTTGTATTGCAGTCCCCTTGAATTGAAGGTTAACATTCCGTTAGCCTTTTTCATTACTTTTTGTACCTGTTCACTAGTTTTAAGTGATTTCTAGCTGCTCCTCCACAGTTCCTGGCTTCTTACCATTTAGAAAATACACTAATATATCTTTCCTGAGTCCAAAGTGGAGGACTTCACACTTCCCCACATTGAGTTAATTATTTTTTAACAATGTCCCATTGCAACTTCCTGTCCTCATCGACATTACTTACGCTGCCATTACCAAACTTGGATATATGGCTTGTTATTCCTTCACCTAAGCTCTTTATCAAAATACAGAAAATCTGAGGCCCAGGGCAGATCCCAGAGGGGACACAACTAGTCATGTCCTGCCAATTGGAATACATACACACTATCCCAAAATAGTCTCTCCTCAGCAATTCCCTACCTATGTCAAAAATGTTCCCTCCAATGCCACGTGCTTCCCATTTTTTGTAACTGTCTATTGTGTATGTTTTGGAATTGATTTCTGCATTTTTTCCATTAAACAGAAAGACTTATGGTTCCTTTATATAGTTAATAATAATAATAGATAAAAACAAATGAGGACTTGAAACATCAACTCTTTTCTTCTCCGCCGATGCTGCCAGACCTGCTGAGTTTTTCCAGGTAATTCTGTTTTTGTTCCTTTATATAGTGCCTTTCACAACCTCAGGATGTCCCAATGTGCTTTATAGCCAATGAAAAAGTGTAGTCACTGTTGCAATGTAGGAAATATAGCAGCTAGTTTATTCAGTGAGCTCACACAAACAGCAGTGTGATAACAATCAGATAATCTTTTTTTACAATGTTGATTGCAGGATAACTATTGTCCAGGACAGTAGGATAACTCCCCTGCTCTTCTTTGAAATAGTGCCTGAGGATCTTTTATGCCCTGAGAGGGCGGACATAACACCGCCCACAGAGGGTGGGTTAACACCTCATCTAAAAGATGGCATGTCTGACAATGTTGTACTCTCTAGGTCCTGGAGTATAGCCTGAGTTTTCTACTCAAGTTCTGAGTGGGACTTGAATCCAGGTCCTTCTGACTGAGATGCAAGAGTGCTACCAATTGAGCCACAGCTGACACAAAGCTGAAGCCATGCACTTAAAGAAGTATCAATGTTTTCTTAATTATGTTGAACTTATGTGAGTTGCATTACCATCAAGCTTGGGGATGAATGTTGGTTCAATGAAGAGTGCCGGAGGGCATGCCAGGAGCAAGATCAGGCATAAGTAAAAATAAAGGGTCAACATGGTGAAGCTACAGCACAGGACTACTTTCATGGCAAGTAACAGAAGCAGCATGCGATAGACAGAGCTACATGATCCCACAACCTACAGATCAGACCTGATCCCTGCAGACCTGCCACACCAGTTGTGAATGGTGGTGGATAATAAAACAACTCACTGGAAGAGGAGGGTCCACAAAGATCCCCATCCTTATTGATGGGTGACCCCAGAACATCAGTGCAGAAGATAAGGCTGAAGCATTTGCAGCCATCTTCAGCCAGAAGTGCCGAGTGGATGATCCATCTCGGCTTCTGCCTGAGGTCCCCAGCATCACAGGTACCAGTCTTCAGCCAATTTGATTCACACCACATGATATCAAGAAACAGCTGAACGCACTGATTACCGCAAAAGCTATGGGCCCTGACAACATTCTGGCAAAAGTACTGAAGACTTGTGCTCCAGAACTAACCACACCCCTAGCCAAGCTGTTCCAGTACAGCTACAACACTGGCATCTATCCAGCAATGATGAAAATCCTGTCCACAAAAAGCAGGACAAATCCAACCTGGCCAATTACTGCCCCATCAGTTTACTCTCATTCATCAGCAAACTGATAGAAGAAGCTGCTATGAAGCAGCACTTATTCAGCAATAACCTGCTCACTGCCGCTCAGTTTGGGTTCCTTAGGCCCACTGAGCCCCTGACCTCATTACACCTTGGTCCAAACATGGACAAATGAGCTGAACTTTGAAGTCAGAGTGGCTGCCTTTGACACACAGGCGGCATTTGACCAAGTGTGGCATCAAGGAGCCTGAGCAAAAGTGAAGTAAATGGGAATTGGGGGAAAACTCTCCACTGGTTGGAGTCATACCTAGCACAAAGGAAGATGGTCGTGGTTGTTGGAGGTCAGTCATCTCAGGCTTGGAACATCGCTGCAGGAGTTCCTCAGGTCCAATCATCTACAACTGCTTCATGAATGACCTTCCCTCCATCATAAGGTCAGACGGGGGGATGTTCGCTGATGATTGCACAAAGTTCAGCGCCAATTGCGACTCCTCAGATACTGAAGCAGTCCGTGTCTACATGCAGCAAGACCTGGACAACATTCAGGCTTGGGCTGGTAAGTGGCAAGTAACAATCACATCATACGAGTGCCAGGCAATGACCATCTCCAACAAGGGAGAATCTAACCATCTCCCATTGACATTTAACAGCTTTATCAGTGGGTTACTGATAAACCCCTATCAGTATTCTGGAGTTTACCATTGATCAGAAACATGAACTGGACCAGTCATATAAATACTGTAGCTGCAAAAGCAGGTCAGAGGTTGGGAATTCTGCAACAAGTAACTCACCTCTTGACTCTGCAAAATCTGCCAACAATCTACAAGGCACACGTCAAGAGTTTGATGGTATATTCTCCACTTGCCTGGATGAGTGCAATTCCAGCAACACTCAAGATGTTCAACACCATTCAGGACAAGCAGTCTGCTTGATTGACATCCCATCCACCACCTTCAACTTCCACTCCCTCCACCACTGACACATAATGGCAGCAGTGTGTACCATCTGCAAGATGCACTGCACCAACTCAGCAAGTCTCCTTTGACTGCACCTTCCAAATTCGCGACCTATACCACCTAGAAGGACAAGGGTAGCAGACACATGGGAACACCACTACCTGGAAGTTTTCCTTCAAGCCACACATCATCCTGACTTGGAAATATATCGCTGCTCCTTCATTGTTTCTGTGTCAAAATCCTGGAACTCCCTTCCTAACATCACTGTGGTTACACCTGCACCAATTGGACTGCAGCAGTTTAAGAAAGTGACTCACCACCACCACCATCTCAAGGGCAATTAGTGATGGGCATAAATACTGGCCTAGCCAGTGATGCCCACACACTGTGAAAGAATAAGTAACAAAAAGTTAGGGATGAATAATAAATGCTGGCCTCCAGCAACTCCTGCATCCTATGAAGAAATTTTAAAAAATTAGCATAGGGAAGTCCTGAGTCTGGAAACACCGAGGGGATAATTCTGGGACTTGGCAGTGTTTGGATAAGCAGTTTGGATTTGGCAGAACTGGGAGATGGAATGTGGGATTTGACTGAGTTTCTGGAGCACTGTGAGGGATATAAGTGTTTGGCAGTCACAACTAAATGAGGCAAATGCGAATGTTTCACTGCCAGTTCCTCATTTTGTGTTTTAATGCATAAATTCTATTAATCAGAGTATGTCCATTGATTTCAAAATTATTCAGCAAAACTGTTCCTTTTTTTCAAACCAATATTAGTTTCAAATTTATTAAGCATTGTCTGGCACACCTGCTGCTCATTATACGAATTTCTAAAATTTACATCAGGAGATATTTACTTCAAATAAGTTTCAAAGTTCATATTGCTCTGTTTTCAAGTTTTTAATTCCCTAAAACTTTGCCCGACATATTCCAGACTTTGCTATTCAAACATAAAGGTGAAGGAACGACAAACAACATGTGCCAATACTGCAGCTGTGAACAATCATGTTGAATTTTTTGATTCTGACTGCAAACAAATCCAAAAATGGTACCACTTCTCAAAAGCAGTTTTAAAATCATTTGAAAAAAAATCAAAGGAACTCATTCTGCTCCCATTTCTCCCCATTCCCCTTTAAAGTTTTGTAAACATGATGTCATCCAAAACTCTGCACCCTAACTCGCACCAAGTCCTGTTTATCCATCAACTTTGTCCTTGCTGACCCACATTGTCTCCTGGTTAGGCAATGCCTCAATTTAATTATTTTTTTATTTATTCATTCATGGGATGTGGGCTTTGCTGGCGGGGCCAGCATTTATTGCCCATCCCTAATTGCCGTTGAGAAGGTGGTGGTGATGAACTGCCTTCTTGAACTGCTGCAGTCCATGTGGTGTGAGTACACCCAGAGTGCTGTTAGGAAGGGAGTTCCAGGATTTTGACCCAGCGACAGTGAAGGAATGGCAATATATTTCCAAGTCAGAGTGTTGACTGACTTGGAGGGGAACTTCCAGGTGGTGGTGTTCCCATCTATCTGCTACCCTTGTCCTTCTAGGTGGTAGTGGTTGTGGATTTGGAATATGCTGTCCGAAGGAGTCTTGGTGAATTCCTGCAGGGCTTCTTGTAGATGATACACGCTGCTGCCACTGTGTGTCGGCGGTGGAGGGAGTGAATGTTTGTGGATGTGGTGCCAATCAAGCAGGCTGCTTTGTCCTGGATGGTGTCAAGTTTCTTGAGTGTTGTGGGAGCTGCACTCATCCAGGCAAGTGGGAAGTATTCCATCACACTCCTGACTTGTGTTATAGATGGTGGACAGGCTTTGGGGAGTCAGAGGGTGGGTTACTTGCCGCACGATTCCTAGCCTCATGCTCATCCTTATTTTCAAACCCTGCCCCTTCCTATCTCTGTAATCTCCTCCAGCCCCACCATCTTCCGAGATCTCTGAGATCCTCCAATTCTATCCTCCTGAGCATCCCCAATTTTAATTGCTACACTATTGGCCGTCATGCCTGGAGCTACCAAAGCCTTAAACTCTGGGATTCCGTCCCTTAACCTCTCCACTTCTCTACCACTCTTGTTTCCTTTAAGATGCTCCTTAAATCCTCTCTCTTTGACCAAGTTTTTGGCCATCTGCTTTAATATTGCCTTGGTGTCAAACTTTGCTTTATAATGGTCCCGTGAAACACTTTGTGATGTTTTATTAATATTCAGGTGCTATATAAATTCAGGTTGTTGTATTTGTTTTTTCTCTGAAGGACCTATCCACTTCCTTTTAGAATGCTATTATGGATTATGCTTTCTATTCCATGCCCCAATGACTCCCTGCATAAAAATACATAAATAATTCTCCTGACCTTTCCCTTTTCCTCTGCTGCTAATTTAAGATTTGATGCAAGTTATTGACTCACTGACAAATGGCAGAAGTTTTTACCCCAATTTACTTAATCAACAACTTTCATAATTTTGAGCACCTCTGCCAGATCTCCAGTTAACTTTATTCATTCAGATGGGAAGACCCCTTAGTTTCTCTACTTTTCCCTCATAACTAAAGCCTCTTGTATCTGGAATCGTCCTCGTGAATCTGTTTTGTATCTTCTCCACATCCTTTGACATCTCAAACTAAAGTGAGGCACCTAAAACTGGAACACCATATTCCAACCTAACCAATGATTTCTTTACATTTACTGGTTGATTTTGCATATGTTTATAAAACCTAGGATTGTTTACTTATTTTTTTAGCTTGATCAACTTGCCCTACCTTTTGTAAAAGATTTTGTGTTGTAATCTCCCTGCTTCCCTACTTTTAAAGTGATATTTAGTGTATAGCTTTGTATTTCTCTGTATTAAACTTCATCTGACTTCTACTTGTCTAATTCACTAACCTTTCTATCTCATGATGTTGCTTGTTCTATTCCAGAGAGCCAAATGATAGAACTGAAGCCAATTTTTACATACTTCCACATTTATTTACAGAGTTGCTCATTACAAGCATGCATATCCCAAACCCAATAAACACAGTTTTTGTCTGTGTCCATTTAAAGGGGCTCAAGTAAATCCCCAGTTAATGCCCACCACCTGCATACAATGAAACACAATCAACATTGCACAATTACACAATTACAGGGCACAGAAGCCTGTTTGATTTGATATTAACTCACCAACTGACACCTGATGAGATCCAGTTTCCCCTAGAGCCGAACATTCCACCGTGATAATTCCCACTTATTCAGAATCGAATTAAATAAACTGCTTAAAAAAAAAATCAGTGAGTATGCGGCAGAAACAAAGGACTCTGTGGCTTGCTGAAATAATAAACTTTGTATGAGTCGCCAATACAGCACTCACCTGTTCTTCAGTTACATATTCGCCATCACTCATGATCTATTTTATTGGAAACCCACTGTATCTTGTGGTGCATCCATTAATGAACCACGAGGAAACACAGAAGAGTTTATTGTGATTTGGACATGCTGAGTGGGTGGGCAAATGCATGGCAGATGCAGTATGATGTGGATAAATGTGAGGTTATCCATTTTGGTAGCAAAATCAGGAAGGCAGATTATTATCTGAATGGCTACAAATTGAGAGAGGGGAATGTGTAATGAGACCTGGGTGTCCTTGTACACCAGTCCCTGAAGGTAAGCATGCAGGTGCAGCAGGTGGTAAAGAAGGCAAATGGTATGTTGGCCTTCATAGCCAGAGGATTCGAGTACAGGAACAGGGATGTCTTTGCTGCAATTGTACAGGACCTTGGTGACAATATTGTGTGCAGTTTTGGTCTCCTTATCCGAGGAAGGATGTACTTGCTATAGAGGGAGTGCAGCGAAGGTTTACCCGACTGATTCCTTGGATGGCAGGACTGACATATAAGGAGAGATTGAGTCGATTAGATTTATATTCGCTGGAGTTCAGAAGAATGTCTAACAGGACTAGACAGGGTAGATGCAGGAAGGATGTTCCCGATGGTGGTGGAGTCCAGAACCAGGGGTCACAGTCTGAGGATATGGGGTAGACCATTTAGGACTGAGATTAGGAGAAATTTCTTCACCCAGAGAGTGGTGAGCCTGTGGAATTTGCTACCACAGAAAGTAGTTGAGACCAAAACATTGTATGTTTTCAAGAACGAGTTAGATATAGCTCTCGGGGTGAAAGGGATCAAAGAGTATGGGGAGAAAGTGGGAGCAGGCTATTGAGTTGGATGATCAGCCATGATCATAATGAATGGCAGAGCAGGCTCGAAGGGCCGAATGGCCTACTCCTGCTCCTAGTTTCTATGTTTCTATGTCTTGAGCTGACTGCCTTGTTTCGCTTGTACCTTTTATTCAGGTCTCACTGCAAATTCTGCAGGTCTTAGTAAAGATAAAACAATAGTTTGAGCTTTCTAAATTGTTATCTTATCCATGTCTCCACTGAGCAGCAGACTTGTTGGGCAGGCTTGGAGTGAACTCTAGGCCTTATTGTTTCCTTGTTGATTGTAAGGAAACAGGATGCGCACGTGATTTGAATTCCAACCAACAGCCAATAAGAGACAGCTTAAGATTTGCATGGATGCTGCCCTGTTGCTGTGAAATGGCATCGGTGGCTTGCCACGGTCTTATAGGTTTGTCTTGTTACAATATAGCTAACAGTCTTGTTCTAAGTTACAATCACTCATACAGGTAACTATTTTAAAATCTTTTGGCATTTCATTGCAATTTGAGTTGCTGGCCTGCAAGTTAAGGTGTCACTTGATCTATCTGCAGGCAGCCTTCCAGTTTTCTGTATGCAAGTATAGTTTCTAGTATATGTGACCTTGGTGCTGCATTCAATTGAGAAATAGTCTGGCACTGTAGCTTATGTATGCTCTCCAGTTAGACGAGGGCAGTCCTTGTTGGGTCTGGAATACAGAATAGTGGGAGGCCACTTAGCCCAGAGTGTCTCCTTCACTTGAATTCTGTTTCTTTTTTTAAAAAAAATCAACACAGAATTAACTGGTGATGTGGTAGCAATTTTCCACTGTTTATGATAATTATTTGCTAAGGAATCTGGGTGTATGCCCCTGAAAAGAATTAATTTTTGTTATATTTTTATTTAGCCCATATAGTTGGCTTTTTATATATAAAGAAGTATATATATCTATACTGTTAAAGATGAGATAATATTGCCTGCTAAACTGGACAGAAAACAATAATTGTGAATTTATGTCTGTTGACCTGTGCTGTGAGTTTTTTGGTTACTTTTCAGTTTGTTTCTTGCTATATTAATATATCTTGTTTTAATATGAATTATTAGGCACCCATCACCTTTCCTGGGATGCAATAAATCAGATGGTTAATTTGCCACGACTTGTTGAATGAATGTTTGAAACATGCATTGGGCAATGGGGAGCCAATGACTTGCCAAGTACAATTTCTGAACTTGCATGATTCATTCAGGTCAGACTCTAAGAATCTGTTCTTGGCAAAGTTGCCAATTAAGCCATAGAGAGAGTAAAACTCTGCCAATGAATCAGCTTACATTTCCTAAACTGTACTTCATTTATATGAATGTCCTATTTATCAGCAGGCTTGTGCTGTGGAACTCCATCCATAGGCCGCTGGATTGAAGCTGTGCCAAGTCATTAAGACCCTTGGAGAGAAGCTCAACTCTCATAACATCAGTGTCAATTGGAAGGTACTGTACATCATGAAGATAAAAGGACTATGGGCTGACCCCACTGCATAATCAATTATTTCAAATATTTCTTCACGTCATCAACGCAAAGTGGCAGCAGATGTGACTTCGGGAACATTGCCCAACTAGGCAAGTGCTATAATGATACTGTAATTTAAACACTTCCTGAACATGTTGAGTCCATCAAGGTTAAACAGAGTGGTGATGGAAATGCTTTAACATTGAGTCATATCTAAGCAGAACTATAAAAATGAAAAAAAAAACAACTCAAGTTGAACCCAGTTCGGAAGTCACAGTATACAAGAGATCAATATTGTAGCCCTGTAGAATAAACAAGCACAGCAAAAGGTGCTACTTAAGGAGATTCTTTTCAAATAACCTTAAGTGAATATTATAAACTATTAGTCCTGGTTTTTATCCATGATTTGGCACTTGCATTCAAGTTGAGTATTTAAAAACACTTTGTTTAAAAGGACTTATGGAAGCTAATGGGTAACTAAGGATCACATTTGTTTGGCATCCCATGTAGCACTTTTGAGTAAGATGATCACCTAATCAAATAGTAAGCAAATGAATTGCACTGATCTTTCAGGGTTATTTTTGTTACTGCTAAACAATTCCAAGCTTAAGTGCTGGTCTTCTGATTTTGGTTCTTATGTGCTGTGTTTTTGGGGAATCAAAATGGAAACAATTTGCCTTGAAAGGCCATTCTGTAATAATGGGCTTCTATTGTAACAGTATTATACAGTCTCATTCTTGATGCAGCTATTGTTCAGAATTATGAGAGGTTTTCACGGATTAGTGAAGGAGAAACCCTTTCCATCAGCAGGAAGGCCGGTAACCAGATTAAAGACCATTGGCAAAAGAACCAGGGAGGAGATGAGAGAATATTTTATTTGGTGCATTGCAATGATCTGGAATGCACTCTCTGAAAATGTGGTGGAAGCAGGTACAATACTAACTTTCAAAAGGGAATTGGTTACTTGAAAAGAAACATTTGTAGGGTAATGGGGAAAGAGCAGGGGAGTAGGCTCTCTGTCATAGAGCCAGGAAAGGCACCATGAGCCAAATGAGTTCCTTCCGCATCATATGATTCTACAATTGTGTGGTTCTAACAAAGCCTTAAAGAATAGTTATACAGCTTCTTATCAAAGGCTGTTGAATCCTATTATTTTGGGTCCAGAGCTGTGGGAAAGAAATAAACAGAGAGACTTCCATTAGGTAGATTATTTTTTTGAAATCATCTATGGGTTATACTGCTCATATTTGTGTTATATATTCTGGAGAGTATCTAAACAGCCCAATAATACAATTCAAACCTCACATTGGTGAACTCGGCAATCTTGACATTCCCAGTGTGGAACAGAACGTGAAGGGAATAGGAGTCAGTGTTATAGTTTCATTGACCCAAATTCAATCTTTGCTCCCCTCACTGGGAGTGACTCCTCACTGGGAGCACCGAGCCAGTGAATCTAACCTATAACCTGTGAGGGCCCACATCACAACATGTGTAATCTAGAACAAAAACAGAATTAGCTGGAAAAACTCAGCAGGTCTGGCAGCATCGGCGGAGAAGAAAAGAGTTGACATTTCGAGTCCTCATGACCCTTCGACAGAACTTGAGTAATCTAGAAATTGTTGTGTTCACTCTAGCAGACAAATGCTTACATTTCTCTGTCCAGAATTAATGCATTTTGTTTTAAATGGGTGAATACCTTGGCTAAAATAGCAGATGAAGAATGCCATATGGATGTGTTAGCACTCATATACTGATATTGTTAGCCATCATTTCTATCATATAATCCTTGAGATCCTATAATTAGAACAGAAAACCATGAGAGCAAATAAAACTTCCTTTAATTAGCAGTGTTTGCACTGAGACATGGATTAAAATTGCAATAGGGTTGTTTTATTTCAAAAAAGATGTTTAATTACAGTGAGGTCTGTTGGATAGGTCAGACTGGTGGAAGTCTCTAACCTGACTTTTATGCTGTCCATTCATCCAGAAAATGACACCATTGAACAAGTTACAGCCCTTTCTTTTGAGATAGAAATAACTACTCTTGAAGTTGTTTTAAAATTTGCAACATCAGCCTATTTGGACTGGGAGAGCACAGAACAAAATTATTTTAAGCTGAGAACTGACAGCAAAGACATCAAGTCCTTGGAGGGGGTGCAGAAGTGATTTACTCAAATTATACCAGGGATAAGCGATTTCAGTGATATGGAGAGACTAGAGAAGCTGGGATAGTTCTTATTAGAGCACAGAAGGTTAAGGTGAAATATAATAATGGCATCCAGAAATTATGAAGAGCTTTGATACAGTAAATAGGGAGAAAGTGTTTTCATTAACTGGTGGGCTGGTAACCAAAGGCCACACATTTAAGGTAATTGGCAAAATAACCAAAGGCAACATGAAGCACAGTTGTTATAAATGCTGTCTGAAAGGGTTTGGAAGTAGATTCAATAATAACATTCAAGAGGGAAGGTTGGGCTATGGGGAAAAGAGAGGTGAATGGGAATAACTGAGCAGTTCTTTCAAAGTGCTGGCATTGACATAATGGGCTAAAAGGCCTCCTTCTGTGCTATATCACTCTTTTACTCTCAGGTCAAGGCCCCAAGCTCATAGTACCAGGGTTGCTGTTTAAAAATAATGGGTCACCCATTTAAAACAGAGATGAGGAGAATTTCTTTTCACTTAGGGGGTCGTGAGTCTTTGGAACTCTGTTCCTGAAAAGGTGGTGGAAGCAGAGTCTTTGAATATTTTTAAGGCAGAGATGGATAGATTCTTGGTAAGCAAGGGGGTGATGGGTTATTGGCGGTATGTGGGATACAGATTTCAGGTTACTATCAGATCAGCCATCATTGTATTAAATGGCAGAGCAGGTTTGATGGGCTGAATGGCCTAATCCTGCTCCTTGTTCATATAAATCACTGAGGCTGGAAACAGTAGATAAAAAAAATTCAGTTAATTATGAGGTGGTGATTGGGTATTGCCAGGACGGAGAACACAAGCCTGGAAATTGTAAGGAAGAAGGTAAGGTAATTCACAGTTTTGAAATCCTGGCAAAGTATGAGGCCATGTAGGATACGTTTCAATGAATCACAGCAAGGAGGCAAAGTAGAGGAATATATGGAACAAGATAGTTGGAGCTTAGGAATGCTCTGAGGGGTAATGCTTATATGGATAAAATGGAGAAAAGACAATTAATGATGGAAGGATACACAGGGCTGACTTATTTTCATTCTTTATATGTTGTCATTAAAATAAAGACTTGCATTTATTTGGTGCCTGTTATGACCTCAGGATGTCTCAAAGTACTTTACAGTCAATTAGGTATTTTTTGAAGTATAGTCACTTTTATAATGTAGCAGTTATTATGTGTTGTCGACCAGATTGTACCATCTACTATTGCAGCTCTAGTCCACTGCAACCCTTTTTTTAAAATGGGAGCATTGCTGGCAAGGCAAGCAATTATCGCCCATCTCTAATTATCCTTGGGAAGATAATAGGTGTAAGTATAAGGGGTTAATTCTAACTGCGGTATACTAATGAGACACAGTTACATCACAGAAAGTGGTATGATATCTCATGACCATGTTCTCTTGTGGACCCCATAGAAAGATGAAGCCACAGTAAGAGGTTTCTGAGTTAATTTAATGCTTTCCTTATCTCAGCAGACTGTAAATATTATGTCTTAACACAATGTAATCAAGAATGTTATAATGGTGAGCCACCTTCTTGAACTGCTGCTGTCCACAGTGATAACTTTGTATTGGTTTGATCAATTGAGGGGCTTGCTAGCCCATTTCAGAGGGGCAGTTAAGAGTCAACTACATTGCTGTGGGTCCGGAGTCACATGTAGGCCAGACTGGGTAAGGATGGCAGATTTTCTTTCCTAAAAGACTTTGGTGAATCAGATGGGGTTTCATGACAATCCGATTGTTTCATGGTCACCATTACTGAGGCTAGCTTTCAATTTCAAATTTATTTAATGAACAATTTAAATTCCCCAGTAGCTGTAGTGGGATTTGAACTCTCTGAGTCATTAATATGGCAGGGTTGCCAACCCTCCAGGATTGGCCTAGAGTCTCCAGATCAATCTCAAGGACACTGCTGTGTGCAATTGTGGAGAAAAATTATCAGAACATTAAGAAAGATTTTTTTTTTGTCATTTTCTTTGAACATTTCTCTTTACCAGATATAAAAATATTGAAAATGGTGGTGGTGGTGGTGGGGTCAGCGTGGGTGGGGGGGGGGGGGGGGGGGGGGGGGGGGGGGGGGGGTGGGGTGGGGGTGGGGGGGTGCCAGTTTGACTGAGATTCAAGGAGCATCCGATTGGGTGATGAATCTTTTTGCTTTCCAATTGGTGTAGGAAGGCAGTACGTCACAAGGATGGATGTGTTGGTCAACTAATGACTGGAACTGAAAGTCATGTGATAAAACCTTCAGGAATACATTTATTGACAGTTGGCAACTCTATAGACTGGACCTCTAGATGACGAGCTCAGTAACATTACCACTATGGGGCTGCAGGTAGCAAAATCTTCAGACGTTTTCTCGAATTCCCTTTCTAGTGCCTTCTGACTTTCTATATCCCTTCCACAGAACAGATATCTTTGTCACTATTCACAACTCTCCTCTAAACTCCTCCTCAGCACTATGGCACCCTGAGATATGTCACGGCTTTAAGGGTGTCATATATGAGTGCACCTTGTTACTGCTGCTGTGACATTGCTATGGGGAAACTTCTTAATTTTGTAAACTGAATTTATCATCACGCAGAAAGGTTTGTTTTTGAAAGAAAATCTCAACTGCTGTTTTGAGACATGTATGAGTTTCCAGCATAATACATTTTAAAAATATTTATCTAAAAATAGAAATGATTTAAAATACACTATTTTGAACTGCCTTGGCATTGTGGCACTGATAGCTAGTAATAGAGCAGTGGGGTATTTATAGCAAAACCTTAAGGACATACTTTAAATGTCATTGTACACAAGGACCAGAGGAAATCTTATCCCATTGTCCTCCTTAATTAATAAGGTGTCTTTGGCCTTAGTTACCATGGAACTTTTTCAAGGGATGCCTTGAAGAGATAAGCAAAGCTATGAATAATGAAGTCTTGGAAAAAGCAGCAGCTTTCGTTAACAATGGAGCTAGAAGGATTTGCCATGGAGATTATAAGAATTGTGCATGAGGATATTTAGCTTGTTTTGCTAAGCTGAGTTAGTGAATCAAGTCACTCCTGCTCCTCCATGGCCCACATTAATAATTCAAGAATGGAACCCTTCTTTCCTGGAACAATGAAGCCTGCATTGCATAGGCTCTGACCAGTTCAAACCTAAAATGGCAAGTGGGATCCTAATTAAATCATAGAACCTTGATTTCCATATTAAAAGAGGCCAATCCAGGTCTCTTTCAAAATGGAACTGATCCCACTTTGAGGGTCTTACCACTCATTTTTTTGTGGCTGCTCTCTGTCCTCAACACATCATTGAGAATAATCAGTGGTGCACTGAAAATCAGCTCCTGTACAATGGCTCCCAGTCCCGACCAATATCCCACCTCCTGCTGGAAGGCAAAAATGCTGAAAGAGTTTGACCACATTGAAGCCAACCCAGAACTGCCAATCCATAAAGACCTACAGAACCCATGAATACATGACTCGAATCACGCAGCTTTCTGGAGCTTTGTGAATGAATGCTTTGAGTAGCACATTTTTGGGCAAAAAGGACAAATGGCACAACCTCTGGTCTCATACCATCGTCACCAACAAGGATCTGGTGAGTGATCCAACAGTAGAGTTTTGAGGGTTCAACCTCCCTTGAAAACAGTGGTCTACACTCAACTCCTCCATGCAAGGACATCACACCACCTCCGCAAATGGAATTTCAAGGACAGCCCAGCATGCAACTATCGTCACCCAATTTGGACTGTTTCACTACATTGTGAATGAATGTAGCCAACAAAAATTTGCTGCAGGATTCAAAGCAATCCACCTAGCAACACTATGTGTGATTTAGTTATCTAACTTGGACTTAAACTTGTAAGCCTGCAAGGTGTCATACAGAAGAAGAGAAGACCACCCATTAGGACAGTGAAAATTGACCCAATTGCATTCTCTTCCTCTGCATGAAAAGATACACTTATTTAACTTAAGAACAGAAAATTCTGGGAAAACTCATCAGGTCTGGCAGCATCTGTGGAGAGAGAAACAGAGTTAACGTCTTGAGCCTGTATGACTTTTCTTCAGAGCCCTTCTTCTTGCTTAACATATCTATTTCCTTATCCGTTATAGTCTCCATTGCAGTCTTGCTCGCAATTATCTTTAATGGAGCCACATACTCTTTTACATGCTCTTAATGTGTTTATTAAAACCTTTTAATCAGCTTGCAATTTTTTCCCTTATTCCTTTTCACACCTCTTATTATGTTCTTTGCAACTCTTTGTGACCCTCTTTATAGCTCTTGCTGTCCTGATGGATTTTACACTCTTCCTTGCATATTTGTAGATCTTATCTTTTCGCTCCCGACTGACTTTTACCTCGCTTGCTAACCAAGGTTGTTTATCTACACAGGTGGAGCCTTTGCCTTTTAGTGCTATGCACTGGTTTTATATTGTAATCAAATACTTCTTTGAATACTTCCCACTCTTTGTAGTTCTATCCAATTACAGTTGAGCCTAATTTACTCTGGTTAATTCATCTCCTGTTGATTTGAAGCTTGCCTTAATTAAATTTAAAATATTGGATTGTGATTCTCCCTTCTCTTTCTCCAAACTAATATTAAATTTCTACCTCCCTTCAGTTCTAAAGAAATCATATTGGACTTCAAAAGTTAACTCTGTTTCTCACTCCACAGATGCTGCCAAACCTGCTGAGTTTTTTCCAGCAATTTTTTTTGTTTTTATTTCAGATTTATAACATGTGCAGTATTTTGCTTTTTTCCTAATAACAACTTTATCGCTTTATGGTCACTATTCACAAGATGTTCCCATGCCATCCGATTGCCAATTGATTTTGATCCATTGCTCATTAAATCTAGGATGGCCTCATAAATCATGAATGTTCCTTGCATGACCACCAAGTCCTGGAGTGGGACCTGAACCCGGGCCTTCTGGCTCATCCGAAGCAGCGGCGTTATCGTCCAAATTACAAGACATCCATGGGCAATAGTGAATCAGCAGCTTACTTTACACATTGCCTTATTTGCTACCCCCAATTATATCAGTGAAAAGAAAATTGGCTTATGTATAACATGGGCCAGTAATTCACTATCATTCAATGATCAATCTCGTCCTCTTTGTTTAAGAAAACTATCCTGAATACCTTCTACAAATGAATCTGCTTTATTACTTTCCGTCCAGTGAAAATTAAAATAATTCACTCTAGCCACAATATTTTTGCTACATTTCTTTAATTTTAGTATTATATAATCACTCCCCGCCACTCCCTCACTACTATCAGGAGGTTTGCAGATGACTCTTCCCAAGGGCTCTTGCAACCATTGCTTTTCCTTAACGTTACCCCTGGCTGATTTAACCTTACTGACCTTTCTTTCTTTCAGGTACAGTTATTGCATCTTTCGTCAATATTACTACTAAATTTTCTCACTCAGTTTCGCTCTCCTTTTGACGGACCCTATAGCGACTGTATCAAAGCTATTACCAAAGGTTTTAGGGGGTATAGGGCAATGATGGGGCGGATATGTGGATTTAGGTCGCAGATCAGCCCTGATATTGAATGCTGGTAGAACAAGCTTGAGGGGCTGAATGGCCACCTCTTGTTATGGTTTGTGTTTGGAATTTTTTTCCTCCAGCAAGCAATAGAGGCTGGGTCATTGAATATATTCAAGGCTGAGTTAGACAGATTTTTGATTGACAGGGAAGTCAAGGGTTATAGGGACAGGCAGGAAAATGGAGTTAAGATCACAATCGGATCAGCCATGATTTCATTGAATGGCAGGACAGGCTCGAGGGGTCAAATGGCCTACCCCCACTCCCATTTCTTATGTTCTAGATTCCTACACCTTTTCAGCTGAATTTGTTCTTTTAACATTTTTTGTTATTTCTTTTACATGTTTTCTTGCAAACAACTTCTCCCCAAACCTTTAAATTTAGTGCACTTCCTCAACTTATGTAAAATGAATAATTTTTTTTACAAAAAAAAAGACGAGTCATAGCGAATTACAAAACGTGGTTCCCCCCCCCCCAACTGACTTCACATTAAGGCTACTCGGTTCTGAATCCGTTGAACTTTAGTGGGGCTTCCCTGCTTGTCGTAATTCTGCTCATTTGTTCATTCTTAAAAAAACTCCCAGAGGAGTTAATGCTCCCTGTAATGTTTCCATGTGTTCAACACACACACACACACATACACACGAATGTTGGAAATGATAGACACTTGTGTATATATATATATATTTTTTCAATGGATGGCTGTACTATGAGCAGTCATGTAGTGCGACACAAAAAGGTAGAAAAAAAATTGAGTTCGTGTGTAACGAGATCCAGAAGTGGAGTAATTGCCCGGCCCGAACAATTGGCTATCGTGCAACGGAGACAAAAAGCGGCTTTGCGTGCGAACGTGACTTGAGGGTACGTGAGATGCCAAGAATCGTATGGCAGGTAATGCAACTTGAACTATGTGCACTCAGTCACGCAAACAGTCCCAAGCAAGCAAGCTGCACCGGAACACGCCTGCTCCTAAACACCCTTCCCTCGCCAAAGACATCAATCTCTCAGGACAATCACAGTGCCTTTTTTTTTCGGCTGCTGAAACAAACAGACTTCAAACTCGCAGCGGAGATAGATGCAGGCGGCTGTAGATTAAGAAGTCATTTATCAATTAATTAGTAATTCATAAAAGTTGCGCTTATCTTGATCATTCCCCAACCCCAGGCTTGGCCTAAATAGCCAAGTGGTTATGGTTCTGGGTTTGTAACCCCAAGATCAAGAGTTCAAAGCTCACAATGGCAAACTATGAAACAAAGTAACTTCATCTGAATTGGAACAGATGGAAATGTGGTTCACAATGGCAAACTATGATTCCCCAACCCCATTTGTCCACAAAGTGAATGGAGAACTTATCCAGATCACTCACGCTGAAAGAATCGATGCTGCACTAACTCAGGCTAGTATTTTACTCGAACAAAAGCAGCAAAAATACCTGGAAAAACTCAGCAGGTCTGACTGCATCTGCGGAGAGGGATACAGTTGGCGTTTCATCAGTATTTTACTCGGCTATTCTAACACCTCCCACCTGCTCCTCATCCAGCCCCACATTCTTAAACTCAGGCCACACTCTGCTCATCATCTAAACTCACACCAAGCCTTGCTCACCCACCACCCTATGCCCTCGCTGATCCACAATGGCTCCCAGTCCATCAGAATGTCCATTTTATAATTCTCATTCTTGTGTTGAAAAGCCCCCATGGCCTTATTCCTCACCATCTCTGTAACCTTTTCCAGTCCTGCAACTCACTGAGATCTCTATGCTCCTCCAACTCTGGCATCATGCACATCCCTGATTTTAATCACTCCACCGCTGGCAGCCATGCCTTCAGCTGCTTCAGCCATAAACTCTGGAATTCACCCCCTAAGCCTTTCCATTTTGCAACTACTTCGTCCTTTAAGATGCTTCTTAAAACTTACCTCACTGACCAAGTTTTTGGTTACTTGACCTAATGGGTAATGACGGTGAAATCGTCAACAATTCTTAGTCTACTGGGACTGACAGCATCTTCTGGAGTCTGCACGTGCGCAGAATAATGTGGAGATCCAGACTTTGCTGTCAGTGATTCTACAAATCTCCGGAGGGTGTGCTGTTGAGGACCCTCCAGCTGCAGTCAGTGGGAAATCTTATGAATTGGCCAGTTTGGTCTTGGTGTAAAAATCTCATATTCACTGGCCTTGAGAAGCTAACTTTCTATCTGTGGAATGCCAAATTTCCGCACAATGATAAAAATTCGTTTTTTTGAAAAGTATTTTTTCAAATTTGTTTATTTTAGCTTCTATCTAAATCCAATCATAAGCATGTATTTCACTATCTGCAAATTTAAATTAATAATGAATTACGCATTGTTTCCTCTAAACTGCCACACGTGCAGAGCAATCCAGAAGTTGCCACAATACTGTACATAGGGTGACCCCCTCACTCGACCATGCTAGAATGTTTAAAGGTGCTATGCACTTAACTGAATAGGCCGCATGCAACAGGAGCAAAATTAGAGGGGACATTTGCACTTGTTGCTTTTAACTTCCTGGTTTGCTGTGGGTGCAAGTTTCAATGTGATTGGCTTCTTAGTTGCTCGCTGATATCGCTGCTGCTTCACTCCAAGACATCCCCTTGCCTTGGTGCCAGATTTAAACTGCCATCAAAAAAATGGGGAAAACCATGCCATAGTGATTGCTAGAACTTTGTGGGCCGTTTTCGTCACAGTTAGTGGTGAGCGAGGTGCTTTGCCACTGATTGCAAAATCCAGACCAAGATATCCTTACGTGGCTCAGTGTCAAATTTTCACCATTTACACTCCTTGGGATATTTTACTGCCTTATATAAATGCAGATAGTTGTTTATACTATAACTTAATTATTGCTGTGATGTAGATTCTACAAAAAAAGAGAAAGTTGCGGGCCTAACTCCACAGATGGGTCCCTCCCTGAATCTGGGGATAGCGGTTTGAGACTTTGTGAGGGAGGCAGATTCACTTTGCTTGGAGATGGTACCATAGACCTCTGGTGTGATGTTAAATTGTCAGTTGGTGGCATTCTCACCTCTGAGTTACAAGGCTCTGGGTTCAAGTTCCACTGCAGGACTTGAGCACAAAAATCAAAGCTGACACTCCGGTGCAGTACTGACGGAGTACTGCACTGTCGGAGGTGCCATCTTTCTGATGAAGTGTCAAACTGAGGCCCTGTCTGCCCCTTCAGGTGGACGTAAAAGATTCCAAAGCACTATTTGGAAGAGGAGCAGGGGAGCTATCTCCAGTGTCGTGGCCAATATTTATCCCTCAGTCAACATTGCAAAAACAGATTATCTGATCATTTTCACATTGCTGTTTGTGGAAGCTTGTTGTGTGCAAATTGGCTGCTATGTTTCATATACTACCATACTACACTTCAAAAATACTTCATTGGTTGTAAAATGCTTTGTGGTGTCTGGTTATCGTAAAAAAAATGCTATATAAATGAAGTCTTTATTTTAAATTGGGGTTGTGAGGTGCCAGTGGTGACCATTGACTCACAGGGCTGCGTATGGGCATACCCAGGGTGTGAACTCTTGCATCCATGCTCTCATTTACTGTTTAGTAGCGGTAGTGAAGCTTTGTATTTATCTTTAAGCATTCATGTACCAAACGTTCTCCTGCACCTGTATTAAGTAGATTGGCAAAAAGAGCAAAGGTGACATGAGGTAAATCTTTGCTACATAATGAGTGGTTATAATCTGGAATGGTCTGCCTGAAGGAGTGCTGGAGACCAATTCAGTCATGGTTTTCAAAAGGGAATTAAATAAGTACTTGAAGGGAAAACAGTTTTAAGGATATGGGAAAGGGCAGTGGAGTGGGCTCTCACAGGGAGCTGCACAGACTTGATGGGCTGAATGGCCTCCTTCTGTGCTGTAACCATTCTATGATTCTGTTAGATCTTCCTGCATTTTGAATCTGGTGGTTCTGTTGATTGATGATCCAAAGGGAAACTCCAGTGGTGTTCTTAGAATCTCTTATCTGATCTCCTGTCATCAGCCGTCTTTTCACCTGAAATGGAAAAGGAAGAGACGGTAAAAACAATGAAAAATCTAGGGGAAGACTGATAAAAAATTCCCAGCAGGTGGATGATCTCAATTAGTATTTAATGGGCGGGCATGGGAGTTAAAAATAAAGCAGGTGTTTTACATGTAAAAGTGTGTGCTTCTGTCAAATCTAACCAAAGATGTCCTTATCCTAACGAACTGACAATATGATTGCTTCCATTATGATAAATTGGATAAAACACACTTAACATTGAACTATTTTCTCATTCCTTTCTGAAAGCAATGTTTTTAAGAGGTGTGAAACTTGTGAATGTTGATGTTCAAAGGGTGTGCTCATACAAGGAACTGAGAAAGTTGACATGCAGGTACAGCAAGCAATTAGGACGGCAAATGGCACGTTGCCCTTTGTTCCAAAGGGATTGGAGTACAGGAGTAAAAAAGCCTTGCTTCAATTGTACAGGGCTTTGGTGAAGCCGTATCTGGAATACTATGTGCAGTTTTGGTCTCCATATTTAAGAAAGGATATACTTGCATTGGAGGCAGTACAGTGAATGCTGCAAATGCTGGAAATGTACAGGCCAGTGAGAATGGTCGGAGTCAAGGCATCCAATATGAGGCCTGATGTAGGTTCCGTCCCCCCTTAATATCAAATGTGCACCTTTTCTCTTTGCAAATGCTGGCTGGCCCTGCTGTGTATTTCAAGCATTTGCCGGATTTAAAAATTTCAAAACAGCGTAAGTCTTGCCAGCTGCCAATTTGCTATCAGGCCAGCCAGTCAGAGCCCAGGAGCACATCATAACTGCAGTGAGAAGGTATTACATCGAAATTGCGCAGTCAATTAATGGTAATCTGCTACCAAAAACTCACAGACAAGATTAAGTAACTCAAGAATCTGCATTAGCATCTTTCATTTATATTGCACCCATCTGTGTAACACTGTTATGATGGTAAGAATAATCAAGAATTTAATGATAATTTCTTTAAAACCTCTTTGGTTCCTAACTCACTAACAGCCACCTATTATCATATAAATGTTTCAACCCTGGAGGCAGCATCTCAGACTATTAACTGAACAGAGATAAATAGCAGCTCCTATTGAAGGCTTTCATGCTGAGGTATTACCTGCAGACATGCCAGTGATTATGTTACAATACCTCATAGCAGAGATATTAGCCCACATTTAACTAACTTCTCCAGAACTAGGGCTGTTAATGAATGATTATTGTGGGGGCGGGGGGCACATAGTGAAGGATTGCTGTGATACACTTGGCCATCACCTCCATCAACGAGTCCCTATCTCAGGTATATCAATGAGGAGACACCTTGTATAGATAGAAGCCTAGGAATGTATAGGACTAGAGAAGAAAAGACTTGCATTTATACTGCATCTTTCATAAGTTCAGGGTGACCCCAAAGGGAAGCACTTTTAAAATATAGACACTATGTTATGCAGGAAATGAAGTAGCCAATTTGAGGACATTAAATTCCCACAAAAGCAATGTACTAATGACTGGATAATCTGTTTCAGCGGTGTTGACTGATGGATAAGTGTTGGACAGGACACCAGCGTGAACTATATACATGCGGACATCACACAAAATAGGAGCAGAAGTCGGCCATTCAGCCCCTCAAGCCTGCTCCACCATTCAACAAGATCATGGCTGATCTGTTTCTGTTTATAAACTTCATTTTCCTACCTTTGCTCGGTATCCTATGTTACTCTTACCTAACACTATCATTATGACAGCAGAGGCTAGTTTTAAAGAAGGTAAGGATGATATGCATTTATGTAATGCCTTTCTCAATCTCTGGATAAGCCAACATCCTTTACAAGCAATAAAGTACATTTTAATGCAGGAAAAGGATAGCCAATTTGTGCACAGCAAGCTCCCACAAACAGCAATGTGATGATGACCAGATTATCTGTTTTTGTGCTGTTGGTTGAGGCATAAACATTGACCAGGACAAACTCCCTTATTCTCTGAAATAGTGTCATGGCATCCTTTACGTCAAACTGAGAAGACACAGTTTGTTGGCTCATCTGAAAGACTGTGCAGTGTTTCTGTGTGTTTCCAGAATTTGCAGCATTTCCCTGTGTTACTGTACTGCTATGTCAGCCTACATTTTATGCTCAGGTTTCAGGAGTGGGACTTGAACCCACAACTTTCTGACTCAGAGGCAATGATGCTATCAACCTGAGCCTTGGATGACACCTCTTAATTTGTAAAATCTTACAAACAAAATTATCTGCCGACTGAGCGTCTAGTAGAAGCTTGATTACTGGTAATTTAGTGGGAGGGTGGAATCACTTGGGATTCAGTTGGTTAAAAAGCAGGATCAGGGAGGTGGGAAGACATGTTGGGTCCATTAAATTGTGCACTTTTATTGCAAAGTAAAATTATTTGTCAATGTTTGTAAAAATTATTTTAATACATCTTTTACAAAGAACTTTACAGCTGCATCTATGATTGGCACCATATAGTATTTTTTTCATTGAGTGTCTTAAAAATAAATGCGTGGGATACAAAAGATGATTGTTAGCTGCTTTAACCAAAAAAGGTGAGTTAACATTTGGGTGCACTGTATAAACTAATATGTAAGACTAGAAATTTGTCATGAAATGTTGAAGTGGAAGTAGGGTGGTGGGGCAGGGGTGGGGGTGCATAGGATGAGAGGGTGCAGTTGATTGCTAGCTATGGATCAGTTGGTAGCAGCATTGCCTGAGTCACAAGTTTGTGTGTTGGAGTCACGGTCCAGGGACTTGAGCACACAAAACAGACTGACACTCCAGTGTAGAACTGGAGAAGTGCTGCACTGTCAGAGGTGCTGTCTTTCAGCTGAGACGTTAAAGGGGGGTTCAGTATGCTTTTTAAGGTGGACAGATAAATGCTTGCATGGTGCTATTTTGAAGAAGAGTAAGCAATTTCTCCTTGATATCCTGGCTAATAGTTATCTCTCAACCAACATCAATTAATGAACAGCAAATCTTTTTTTAATCACATTTCAGTGTGGGATCTTGCTGTGTGCAAATTAGATGATGGATTACCTAGCTTAGGGATAGGGTGACTACAGTTCAAAAGTACTTCATTGGTTGCAAAGTGCTTTGGGGTGTTCTGATGTTGAGAAAGGTGCTCTATAAATGCAAACCTTCTTTTGCTAACTCTCCATCAGTTCCCAGCCCAAACCTACTTTTCTATCCACATTGGGCATTCAACAATCACCCAACTTCCTTAAGAGCAGTCTTCATTCTTCTTTCTGCCTCCCTGTCTTCTAACACCCAATGCTCTCAGTCTCCTGACTTCAGCTGTTAGTGTCTCCTTGCCTATCCAGTCTATACATTGCCACCATTGTGCACAGTCACTGCACTTCAACATCTAATTTTCTGGGGAGTCACAGTGACTGTTGGGGAATGTTAAGCTTGGTCTATAGATTTTTTTTTCAATTGGAATTGGTGATCCATCTTGTAGATAAATGTAGCTTGTTGTGTTTTTGTGTAGACTGTTTGACACATGCTGTGCACCCAATACATTGACCGAACTGCGGTGCCTTTCTAGGACGTTCTTCTATTTCTGTTTGCAGTTTGGAATTTTTGTTTCTTTTTTGCTAGGATTGGTTGATGTAACCATCAGATCCTATTTGATTGTATTAACATAAGACTTTGTTCCCTGCTGCCCCCTTTTGTTCCACCTTGGCATTGCACAGTGGAGAACCATGATTCAAAGTTGCGGATGGTGCAGCAGAGAACTAAATTCTTTCCTTTCCTTATGGAGTTCGGACTATAGTATTCAACATATATTTAATGCAATATACATTAAATTCAATTATTTCTGAGGGCATTTTCACTACCTCCTCCTTGTCCCTTTCAGACAGCAGTAAGGATAGAAACCGGCCAAAATGCTGGCAGGAGATTTGATAGAGGTGTTCAAAGTAGGGTCGCCAATCCTCCAGTATTGGCCTGGAATCTCCAGGAATTGAAGATCAATCTCCAGGAAACCGCTGTGTGCAACCTGGAGAAAAATCATCTGGACATTAAAGAAGATGATATAAAAATATTTAAAATGGGAGGAAAAGGGCTGTTTGGCTAATATTCAAGCATCATCCAATTGGGTAATGAGTCTTTTTGCTTTCCAATTGCTGTAGGAAGGCAGTACGTCATGAGGACGGATGTGTTGGCCGACTGATGACTGGAGGATGCGGGCAAGTCATGTGATGAAACCTCCAGAAATGCATTTAATCACAGTTGGCAACCCTAGTTCAAAGTCATGAAAGGGCCAGACAGAGTAGAAACTGCTCCCATTGGCGAAAGGATCGAGAACCCGAGGACATTAATTTAAGGTGAATGACAAAAGAAGGAATGACAACATGAGGGGAAAAATGGTTTATGCAGTGAAGGGTTGGGATCTGCCTGAGTGTGTGGTGGAGGCAGATTCATTCATGGCTTTCAAAAGGGAATTGGATAAGCAGCTGAAGAGAGAAAATTTGCAGTCATTCGAGAAAAGGGTTGGGGGGGGGGCGGGTTGACACTAGCTGAGTTACTGTTTTGGAGAGCCAGCATGGGCATGATGTACCGAATGGCTACCTTCTCTACTGTAACCATTCTATGTTTAATTCTTTCCCACTTAAAAGAGGCCTCCCTTTTCCCCACCCCAATTCTATTTTTGTCCAATCCCTTTTATTAACACATGCACTTTTACAGCAGTTTTTATGTTAATAAAACATCATAGGTGCAATGGGGTGCATGGGGCCGTGAACAGATTAAGGTGAGGTGGTTGCCAACTTGGTCAAAAAGATAGATTTTAGCTCTTGAAGGTGGTGGAACACGGGGCTGTTGAAGGTTATGTTGACCCATGGATACGTGCCAATCAATAGCTATTGGTGTTAATGTTGCCCATTTACAACCACTAACTAGTTTGAAAAAATTGGTCTTAGTCACTGGTGTGATGCCCACTTCACCAGGTACACTATCTGTAAAGGATGTGGTTGACCAGTAAAATTAGAGATCTCTTCCATTATGTTTGCAGCAAGATTGTAATACAGTTTTTAGTAGTAGCAACTCACGTCTTCCTCCGCTGCAAGTTTGCACTTTGGCTCAGCATCAAAAGACAATCTCTTCTCCTTTGATAGTTTGAAAAAGGTGGTTTGAAGCTGAGCCACTCGCAAACTCCCAGATTTGATTCCTACTCTGTGCAGTGTTAGTTGATCTGAGCCTGGGCTGGAGTGGAAGTTCTCTGATTGGTCTAAACACTCAAAGACGAGTGAAAAATCAGCCAAGGTTCCAGCTCCTGGTTGCTATGCAATGACCCCTGCTGGTATGTGCTTGCATGTGTGGGTGAAAACTCACAGGAGCCCACATCTGAATTCCCAGCATGAGCTCCCGAGCTTTGTGGCTGTGCTTTTTTGACAGGCGGGCAAACTTGTAAAATTTCTAATGATGTAGGCTTATATTCCAATGGTTTACTCTGGGGAATCCAACTTTGAATAAGATGTTAAAAAGAAATTTTGTCTAGAAGTTCACATGGATGCAATTTGAAGGAGATCAGGGTGTCCTGGTCAACAGTCTTCCCTCAAACGACACCGTCAAAATCAAATCAGTTGGCTCTTTATTTCATTGAGGTTCGTGGGATGTTGGTGCAGGATAACTGCTACATTGGTCTATATAACAAAAGTCAAGGCATTTCGTGAGTATGAAACCTTGTGAAGCACTTTGAAATGTTTCAGTTATGAGGTTAAGCACTGTGTAAATAGCAGATTTTTGGTAATTCATGGACTGTAGGTGTCACTGGCAAGGTCAGCACTTTGCCCATCCCTTGAGAAGGCAGGAATGTGAATGACCTCAGTTAGCTGTGTCAGCTGTGACTCAGTTGGTAGCACTCTTGTCTCCGAGTCATAAGGTTCTGGCTTCAAATCTCACTCTAAGGCTTGAGCACAAAAATCAAGGTTGACACTCCAGTGCAGTACTGAAGGAATGCTGCGCTGTTGCAGGTGCCTTTCTGATGGTTTGTTTAATCTCCATCTTCGATTGGATCCAACAGTTTATCTTGCCATGGTGGACACTTACCAGATAGAAAGAAGCGAAATGGTATTCTCATGATTCATCATCGCTGAAGTATGACTGATGGGTAGTAATTAGACCAAAGGTTATAGTTACCACCAAAGTAGCTTTGAATTTGAGAAAATCCCTGCAATTGCCACCAATCTCATTTGTGGAGCTTTTATTTTTATTCTTCCATGAGATGTGGGCATCACTGGCAAGGCCAGCATTTGTTGCCCATCCCTAATTGCTCTTAAACTGAGTGGCTTGCTAGGCCATTGCAGAGGGCAGTTAAGAGTCTAGAGTAGGCCATGATGGCAGATTTGGTTCTCTAAAGAACAGATGGGTTTTGGCGACAATCAATGGTATTAAATCGATTAAATTCCACCAGCTACTGCAGTGGGATTTGAACCCATGTCCCCCAGAGCATTAGCCTGGGCTTCTAGATTGCTAACTTAGTGACATTACCACGATGCCATCGTACCCCCTGGCCCCTCTTATGGAGCCAGGCTGCAAACCAAACTCAAAAGTGCAGGAAAAACAAAAAGTGCAGGAGAAGCTCAGAATGTCGGGCAGCATCTGTGGAGCAAGAAACAGGGTTAATGTTTTGAGTCCAACACGACTGTTCTTTGGAACTGTGGACTGGAAAGGTGCCGGTGCTGACTGAAATTGGTATGCTGTTAGACTCGGACAACATGCTTCTCCCTCCCCATTGGGTTTGTACCTACAGCATGGACATGGCTGAGTGGGACCATTAACATGTGCAATGCAAAAGGAGTTTTAAAGTAGTTGGAGCATGAGAATGGGAATAGAACATTCTTTCGCTCTCATGCTTTCTCTCCAGACCTGTTCCATTATTCAATGAGATCATGACTGGCATGTATATTAACTTCATTTACCTGCCTTGGCACCACAACCCTTAAAAAGCCTTGGCTAGTAAAAATTTATCAATGCCATATTAAAAAAATAATTGAGCTATTTATTGCTTTTTGTTGAAGTGAGTTCCATATTTCTGAAGTGAAGAAGTGTTTCCTAAACTCTCTTCCTGAATGGCTTTTAAGCTTATATTCCCTTGTCCTAACTTTCCAATGTATATTATGTCCTAAAATTTGATAACGGCCTTTTGTATATTTTAATATATAACTAACTTTGCCACTTACCATTTTGAGATCAAACAGTTGGGATATTTAGTTTTTTAAAGTGTTCAACCACCATTAGATTTACATTTAATTAATTTTTTTCTGCTTAATTCTTAGTGTTGCCAACTCTGAACATATTCCTGCAGGGCTTGTCACGTGACCTCCTGCCTCCAATTGCCCTATCCCCAGGCTCCCACCATTGGTCAGCCATCAGGACATTCTTGCATGGGTGCACCTTCCCAGCCAATTGCAAAGCAAAATAGCTCCTCATTTCTTGATTGGACCATTCCTGATCGTCAGTCAAACAGCACTTTTTCCCCATATGCAATATTTCTACAACTAATAAAACTATATAAATAAAATATATATCGTCCTGATTACTTTTCTCTAGGGTGGCCTGGAGATGAATTTTCATTTTGTGAGGACTCCAGACATAATTGATCGAAAATCTGTTAATGATTAGCTACATGTTCCTCTCCTTGTTTTAATGTCACTTGAAAATTTAACACGGTTTTTCTCCATTGATTTGTTTTTTGGTGATATGTGTTGAGGGAGAAACATTGACTCTGTTAATGTTATGTTAATTATATTGTCAAAGCTAAAGATAAACAGGTGGAGGGTACCTTGAGCACAAATAAAGAGAGACTGAGTTTGCTCGTGTGGGAGAGACTAGAATTAGGATACACAGTTTATAAAAAGGGGTCTCCCATTTAAAACAGAGATGAGAAGATTTTATTTCTCTGCAGGTGTGGTGAGTTTTTGGAAATGTCTTCTCCAGAGAGTGGTGGAGGCAGGTTCAATTAATATTTTTAAGGCAGAGTTAGATAGGTTCTTGACTAACAAGGGAGCTGAAGGTTATCTGGGGTAGTGGAATGTGGAGTTGAGGCCACAATCAGATCAGCCATGATCTTATTGAATGGCAGAGCAGGGTAAAGGGGCTGAATGGCCTAATCCTGCTCCTATTTTGTATGTTCATATGTTCCTGGGCCTGGTCAAGGGAGCATGTGGTGTCTGCCAGTATGCTTAAGACCTTTCACGACCAGTGGGCACCGCAGGTGCTGGAATGCATCGTCAGGCCCAGTAATAACATTTTAATTTAATTTATTAAGTTTCCTTTGAAAAAAATTGCCTTTTGTAACACTGCCCCTTTAATTAGTTTCTATTTGATAATTTGGTTCTGAAAAGAGTATAAAGAGGGAGTGTGCCTGCGCCTGGACCTGGCCAAGATGGTCCTTAACAGGACCAGGCAGCTGACACTTGAGGTGATCGTTTGGTTCGACCGTCTGCCCCTCTTCCATGGCTAAGTGCCCGGGAGTCCCTGGAGAAGGAGCATGCAGTGTCCGCCAGTACACTTGAGGCCTTCCACACCTGGTGGGTGCTGAAGGGGCTAGAGTGCATCATCATTCCCCAAAATGTTATTTTAGTTTAAGTTTCCTTTAAAATTTTATTTTTGTTACAGTGTCCCTTTAAGGGGCAGTTCATCAGTTAATTTGTTAGCTAATTAGTTTAATTGGTATACTCAAAGAATGTAAAGAGACACTCCCTTATAGGGACTGTCTACTAGTTAATTTGTTTAATGGCTATACTCAAAAGAGTATAAAAAGGGACTGCTGGGACACTTGGGTATTGATAGGTAGGAGTCAGAGATATGTAATGCTGCATTCTGTGAATAAACCTACTATCAAGAAAAGGATCTGTGTCTAGTTTAGTTTCATGCTTCACCATCTAGCTTGTATCCATTTAACAGGCTTCACACTGTGACAGCTCTTTTCTCCTATATGGGATCTTCATCTGCCCAAACTTGCAGGCAGCATCGGTCTAGTGCCCACTCATTAATCTCTCAATCCCAGATTCCCACACCCAGTTTAGCCTCTGCCTTTAATTGTGCATGAACCTTCAGTCTTCTGAATCAGAGATAAAGTACTACCAACTAAGCCACTGCTGACCACCTGTAACCCTAGATATATAGAAATCAGTGTTGTGTTTCGTTATCTATCATTTTTTGCATTGATTACAATTTTAAAAACCTTTCTTTCCTCTTGCATTGAAAGGAAATTTTAATGACGATTTGGGCTTTGTGTGTGCTTGTTGTGCTTATCAGTTTAAATTCCTGTGACAACTGATGGAGGATAGCAACACAGTTGACACGCCAGTTGATTCTCTCTGGGATCCTTGCCACCCTCTGTTTACCAGAGTCACTCTTTAATGCCTATTGAAGATGCAACATTAATTCAGTGGGATTCTATTGCAGGGATGCCCAACCTGCACCTTTCCTGAGCCAGACCAGCCCTTGAAGTACATATAGCTAGAGATGGAAATGAGAAGGTAGATGTAATGGATTAGTGTGCATTTCTTGAGTTACAATGGTACACATCAAGGCTGGCCACAAAGGCAAAATCATGCATTCTGGAGCGTTAAGAAATCAAAATGCACATGAAATTGTGGTCCTAATTCTCCTTATGTTTATAAACTGATTTTTCAAGTTGTTAACATGAATTTAAGTGAGGTGATGGGTAACATGAGTTCTTTTAGTTATGACCTGCCTAGTAACGGAATGGTTTTTGACCCATTTGGTGTGGGATGGACTAGGTTCTGAGAAATCTGATCTTGAGTGGGTGATGATGGCTGACACAATCGGCCAGGGCCATAATCAGATCAAATCCTTTTCTCTATCCAATAGCTCCTATGAGAAAACGTGCCTACAACGATTGAGTGAGAGCAGGTTTGACTCAGATTCCTTTGTCAAATAGCCATGTGTAGGAAAAAGAATAGGCTGTTAAGCATTTTGAGTCTGTCCCACCATTCAATTGGATCATGGCTGACCTGCATCTTATCTCCATTCACTTTGATTTCAAAATCCCTTGCTCATCAAAAATCTATCAATCTTAGTTTTGAAATTTTCAATTGACCCTCAGCCTCAAAGATTGTTGGAGGGGAGAGTTTCAGATTTCCACCACAGTTTGTCTGAGGAAGTTCTTCCCAACATCACCTCTGAATGGCTTGGCTTGAATTTTAGGGTGGGATTTGTTCTGGACTCCCCCCGCCAGAGAAAATAATTTTTCTGCTGTCTCCCCTATCAGATCCTTTAATTATCTTGAACAGCTCAATCACATCACCCCTTATTTTCTATTACTCAAGGGAATGCAGCTTTTTGTGACTGCGATAATTTTAGTGAATGTACTGCAGCCTCTCCAAGGCAATATATCAATAGTTGATGGGAACAGAAATTCACATTGAACACTCTGGATTCACTCATGGCCCCTTGGACATTCTATCAAGGAACAAAATTTGGGGAATTAAAAAAAACAAATATGAGCAGAGTCTGTTAAGTCAAAGAAAACAGTCAGGACTGAAGCAACACTGCAGATTGAGGGCGAAAAAAACTTTCCATTCTCATGGAGTAGCAGACATCCAGAATATTATACACAGAACAACAGTTGTGGCAACCATAAAAGCAAAATACTGTGGATGCTGGAGATCTGAAGGATCCTACCTCTCTTCAGTTCCGAAGAAGTCATATTGGATGTGAAACGTTAACTCTGTTCCTCTCTCCACAGACACTGCCAGACCTACTGAGTTTTTCCAGCACTTTCTGCTTTTATGGCAACAAATAACTTTGAAAAAAGAGCTGGGTGACTATCTGGCTAAGAATGGGATTGAATGTTAGAAAACAGATATAGGTGAAATAGTTCTGAAACATCTTGTTCCAATTTTAATAGAAATATCATCTGTGGAATGTAATCGGGTAGGGTTGAATAATGCAGATTGTAATGGAGATTAAATTCATTGGCATTTTTATTTGATTGAAAGGTGACAAAGTTCAGTATTATTTTCCCACCAGTTTTACCTGTGGTTATTAAACTCCCTTGGGAGATTAAATGAATTAGGAAAAGTTAATCTCCCTGCCTGAATTGTATACAAGTTGTTGGGAGGAGTGGATTGTTGGGCTAAGCGGGCTTGCCCTAGTTTGCAATACTTCTTTTACATAGAACATTAAGGAAGTTTGGGGTTGTTATCTTAATCTCACTTACTGTTTTTCTCTCTCTCTTTCAGTGCACATGTAAAGAGATATCTGCATCTATGTTAGGTATGTTATATGTCTATATATGTGTTCATGTTTATATTTAAAAACATGTATATAACTACATACATATATATTGTTATACCCTTAGATTGACCTCCCATGGAATTATATAAAGGAAGTGAACACCAACTTCAGGTGAGTCAGGGTTCGAGAGCACCAGATAATTAGATGAGGGAAACCAGAAAGATCTGGCAAAGAGAAGGTTAACCATGATACAGGAATGTGGTGGAAGAAAGGCAGGTTAATCCCAGAGACGTGGAACACCCTGGGATACATAAAGCCACCTTCATTTATCAGCAACACAAACCAGAATGGGAACAGAATCCCATTCCTGTCGACTTCCAGGGCAGGGAATTAAAATGACAGTTTATTAGAATTTATGAAAAATGGTGCTGTATTCAGGACAGAAAGCAATTCTTCGAACGTTTCCCTCCCACTTTTAAGGAGACTGCTTTTCAGACTCTTGGTTAAAGTGCAAGATGGAATCAAGTTCAGAAACTGACCTCATCTGGGACTTTGTCACGTTGGGCGATATATTTTCTTCTAGAAGCCAACTTGTCACACAAGAAAAGGCTTACCTGACACCAATGAAAACGATAACTAACAGACCTTGCAAAACAGTGGTTGATCAGATTTATAAACATTGCAAGCAGATCACGTACACTCTCTTTTAGCAAACTCACTCTTGGGAAAGCTCACCCATTAACAAGCAGCTGTGGTGAGGCAACAGGAAAGCATGCGCTTCAAACAACAGCAGGCACACGTTTTGACTTGTGTTTTCCCGTTGTTATCAGAGTTGACTAATGCTCATGTTGGCAAAAGGAAGAGAATTGTTAATGGTGACAATAGCAGATTGACAGACTTAACTCCACCACATGATGTTCCTCTGTCCACCACTCAATGGAGACTTTCACCTATTGAAGGTAAGTGGCCTTTCAGCCTGAGTCACCTCAAGATGGAGGGGGTTGGCAGACAATTTGTCCATCAGGGGTGTCACAGCAGACTGACTCCAGTGTTCAGCCCATCGAGCAGAACCTGGATAATTCCTCCACCCGGTCCCAGATCTGGCACACTGAGTCCAGTTGCAATTATTGGATGGGGGTGGCGAAATGACAATGAAACACGCAAAATAATAGGGATGAAGGTGTGCCCGTGAGGTTTCTCTGCTTCTGCTTTCCTGTTCCACTTCCTTACTCTCCCAACTGGTAATCAAAGGGAAACAATTGCAATCCGAGAAGGGATAAATAAAACTGACAGGCACAAACAATAGAACAAATTGAAATATAATTTCTCAATAGATACCTGAGTATACTTTTCATACTATAATCAGACACATGCATATTCAAACATGAAGTCCTTAAGAATATTATAAACCTGAGTTACAAATCATTGGAACAATTTCTTGAAGAACAAAGACCATTATCTAGATATGTTACAGGAAAGTAGTTACAAATTACCATCATAAACTTTATCATTCTTTGGTCTGTCTCTCTCCTTGTTGTATACCTTTATAAAATGGAGTATATTGCCAGTAACATTTCCCACATTTGATTATTAAATATAAACTTTTGTTAGTATGTAAATGGTGGTGGTCGTGATGGGGGAGTGGCTCCACAGAGCCATCTAATTGCCAGAACCTGGGACTGCATTGTGACAAAAAATTGAATGGAGAAATTATGACATATCAATTTACAATGTTCAATGTTGACACAGAAGTGTGACCAGAAATAGTGACAAGAAGCAAGGTTTGTGGGCAGGATTCAATGCATGATTTTTAGTATTAGTTAATTAGATAATTATCTAAATATTAGTTAAGAAACTGGCTTTGTGTTACAACATGCTAGGTGAAACTGGGATCCAAGAAGGTCCCGTACACTACCAGAAAAAGCTTCCCGTTGGAGTTAGAGCAGCCAGTGAAGTAACCTAGTGCTCACTGTGCTCTACGTACCTTCCCCAGCCTTTGAGGAAAGTATAGAACCCAGCTGTGCATATAGGCACAAAACAAAACCAAAAATACCTGGAAAAACTCAGCAGGTCTGGAAGCATCTGCGGAGAGGAGCACAGTTAAAGTTTCGAGTCCAAATGACCCTTCGACAGAACTCGGAACGTTAACTGTGCTCCTGTCCGCAGATGCCGCCAGACCTGCTGAGTTTTTTCAGGTATTTTTGTTTTTGTTTTGGATTTCCAGCATCCGCAGTTTTTTGCTTTTATCTTTGTGCATATAGGCAAACGCCTTAGTTAAAAAAGCAGAGGGAGGCATGTTATTTGAATGTGCCAGAGCTATCAATCACTTAATGGTCAAATGGTTTTGGTCCAATAGTTGTGAACTGTGACTTAAAAACAAGCATATACACAGCTTTTTTCCCCACACAAACAGTCCTGCAATGTAAGTGAATTAGTCTCTAGCACATAAATCCTTTGCATTCCTAGAGCTGTTTATTGTATTGCAATATCTCAAAAAACAACTTAAATTTGAGGTGCAGTGCAATTATTATGTTAAAGTGTTGGCACAAAAGATCACCAAAACTCCTAAAAACAGGAAACAGGTTTCATAGACAGCAAGAATACACCCTGTGCATGATTTTAAATTATTTTTATATACACGAGTAATTGGGAAATTGGCTGCTCAAAGTGCACAGGACCTGAACAGGCACTGTAGAGTAACTTCCTAAAGCTGTTCCATAGTTTAAAATGCAACATGATTTGTTTTCCTGGAACCCAGTTCTACTGAGGGTGTCACCAGCAGTGAGCAATTAAAATGAAAAAGAAATTGACATAGGGGAAACACGATCTGATATTAATACAATTGTGGAAGGTCATTTTAGCCTAACTTTCTGAAACTAACAATGATTTATTACAATTGGCAAAAAAAAAATTAGATGGGAAACGAGGAGAATTTTTTTTTTAACCACAGATGTGGAATGCACTATCTGAAAGGATGATGGAATCAGATTCCATTTAGAAAGGCAATTGGACATGACTGGAAGAGGGCTAATTTGTAAGGAAAAAGCCGAGATGTGGGACTAAATTGGACAGCTCATTCAAAGATGTTGCAATCCTGTCACAATGAAGTGTGCGCTCTAGTTGTAAGTGAGAGTAGCTGTTACTAATTGGGGAAAAGTTAGGGCATTATTCTTAAGTGTATATAAGAACCGGTTTCCACCTCTGCAGGGAGAGGAAAAAGGAGTCTACATCTGTGTTCCCTGGGTTATGTGAATAAACCTTTGTTCAGGAAAGACTGGCTCCAAATGTCTCCTTTGCTCAATGAATGAGAAGCGCATTGTAACACTGACATTTCAGAGTGAATGGCCTCCTTCCGTGCTCTTATGATTCAATGCAGTTATCGATAAGTAAAATCAGACAGCAGACCTGATTGCTTTGCTTTCCCACTGGGTAACTTTAGGTTAAAATGACCCCCACACTGTTTTGATTCACCTTAACACAAAAACAAATTTTCATTCGTATAGCACCTTTGAATGCAGGTCAACATCCCAAGGCACTTCACCAAAGCATAACCAGAGAGAAATTGGCACTCAGTCAAAGAATATTATGTTAGGGGGCGAGTTGGGGGGAGACTAAAAAGCCTGGTTAAAGAGCTAGCATTTAAGGAGGGTCTTAATGGAGGAGCGAAGTGGAGAGCTTTATGGGGGGGAAGGTCAGAGCTTAGCTCCTAGACAGCTGAAAGTGCAGCCGCCAATGTTTTAGATGAGATTTGCTTCTCATGGAAAAGTTTATTGAAATATATTAGCAAATTTTCTCCTTATAGAGCTGGGAATAAATAGAAAGAAAGACATTCATTTCTACAGCACATTTCACAATCTCAGAATGCCCCAAAGCTCTCTACAGTCAATTACAACAGTGACTACTCAATCTAGGAAATATGGCAACTAATGTGCACACAGCAAGCTCCCACAAACAGCAATGAGATGATGTCCTGATAATCTGCTTTTCTTACTGATGTTGTTTGAGTGATAAATATTTAATCAGGATACTGGGGATAACTCCCCTGCTTTTTGTTGAGTGCAATGTGACATCGATTTCATCTCATCTGAAAGACAGGGCCTCTGACAGTGCAACACTCCCTCACTACTGCACTGGAGATGTCAACCCAGAAAAGTGCTCAAGTCCCTGGAGTGGGTCTTGAACCCAGAAAGTTAGGAGGAAAGAGTGAAAAGCATATAGCCAAGGCTGATATTAGATAGTGATCAGGGGTAAAGTCAAAGAAAGATGCACATACAATGCATTTAAACATAGCAAAATATTCCAAAGTGCTTCAGCAACACATGAATGGGCATTGAGCTGTAGTGGGACAAAGTGAGAGGCTTTGTAGTAGGCTTTTAGGTTGAGAAAAGTTAGAAAGGAAGCAATCATTTGTCATGGACAGTTCTGGAGTGTTGGCTCAAAATGACTGAGGGCTCCACCAGTTGCAGGGGTCCCTGAGGTTGTTGACTTGATGTGAAAGTGGGCAAAGTTGGAGGAGCTAGATGCAGAGACTGGTATCCAGGATGGAGATGATGAAGTCAGGGAAGACAAGGCCATGGAGGGATTTGTAAAGAGGCACAAGCCAGGAGTTTGGTGGAATACTCTCTAACAACACTCCAACAGCTCGACACTATCCAGAACGAAACAGCCCATTTGCTTGGCACCCCATCCACCAACTTAAACATTCATTCTCCCCACCACTGGTGCACAGTGGCGGCAGTGTGTACCATCTACATGATGCCTTGTAGCAACTCACCAAGGCTTCTTCAACAGTACCTTCCAAACCTGTGACCTCAACCACCTAGAAGGACAAGGGCAGCTGATGCATGGGAACACCACCACCTGCAAGCTCCTCTCCAAGCCGCACACCATCCTGACTTGGAACTATATCGCTGTTCCTTCACTGTCATTGGGTCAAAATCCTGAAATTCCCTTCCTAACAGCACTGTGGGCGTGCCTACACCATATGGACTGCAGTGGTTCAATAAGGTGGCTTATCACCACTTTGTCAAGGGGAATTAGGGATGGTCAACAAATGCTGGCCTTGCCACATCCCATTATCAAATAAAAAAATTAAGGATGTTGAGCAAAATGCATTGGGATATCCAGTGGAGAAGAGAGAGATGAGGATGTGTATGGGATAGGATGTGGGCAGCAGAGTTTAACAGCCCCACTTTGATACAAACAAATATTAACTAAGCATTGTACATTCAGTTCTTTATATAAGTAGTTTGTGGCACAATGCAAGAATATTGTTGTGATTTGACTAATTCACATAAAAATACAATGAGAGACCAATGAACAGTAGATAAGGTGTTGTTTAACCATCTCGGAAGGTCTGGTCACCTATTATGGCCACCAGTGTGTGTAGGGAACACCTTCTCTTGCCCAGATCCTGTGTCTTGTGTGTCCAGGGGCAGACTGTCGATGGTTATGCCTCGTTGCTCGCCGAACACTCGCTCCTGCAGTTCGATTATATCATGCCTGATGTCAGCCATCATCAGTAGGAGGAAATCAAATGATCCAGGAGGACCCTAAAAATAAAACAAAAACCAATGCAAGATTGAAATGGTCCATCAATAACTTCCTTCCAATCTCATAGTAAACCCCTCCATACAAAGTTGTTCAAGGGAGTATTTCATTTAATTCTCTTCATGTCTTAATAATAGAGCTTTATCATCCATATTAGGTAGAGTAGTTGTGTAAGTTGTAAGTTGATTTGTTTAAATGGGTCAGATCCCAGGGTTAGGGCTGACACCATAAATTGGGTCAAATTGGGACAAATAAGATCAAAATATCTCAAACTTATTTTCAATGACATTTGAATTGGCAGACACAAAGCCCAGACCAAGTGTTGGCTATGATGGTACTTTTTTAGCCAGATACACTGGTATTAGTGGAAAACCTCTTGCATACATTTCTACAATGCAAGTATATTTATTTCACACACATTGGCTCCTCAAATGCCTGCCATTATTCAATAACTGAGGAAGTAAAGCACTCATACTCTGCTTTTCATTTTATCGTTCTATCAACACACCTGCAAAAAGATGAAAGAAAGAAAGAGTTGCATTTATCTAGTGTCTTTCACCACCTTGGGACATCCCAAAGCATTGCTCAGCCAATTAATTACCTTTGAAGTGTAGCCACTGTTGTGATTTAGGAAGCACACACTTGCATGTATTATATGGATATCAGTATTACGATGACGTGCCCAGTGATGGTGTCCATCACTCATTCTTTAATCACAACATCTGGATTCCTAGTTAACCACATGTGGTCAGCCCCTGAGGTATTGGACAATGGTATTGGACAACACTGAGCTAAAGAGTGTAAGCTGTGGCTCAGTTGGCAGCACTCTTACCTCTGAGTGAGAAGGTTCTGGGTTCCTGTCCACTACAGGACTTAAGTACAAAAATCAAGCCTGACACTCCAGAGCAGTATTGAGGGAAGAGCTGCACTGCCGGAGGCACTGCCTTTCAGATGAGATGTTAAACTGGGGCCCCATCTGCCTGCTTGGAAGGATGTAAAAGGTCCCACAATTTTGAAGAAAAGTATGTGTTCTGGCCAATATATATTCCTCAATCAACATCATAGATGTGAAAAAACAAATTATCTGTTCATGGGACTTTCCAACGCGCCTATTGGCTGTCACATTCCCTACATTACAGCAGTATTTTGAAAGTAAAAGCACTTTGAGATGTCTGGTGGTCAAGAAAAGCACTATATTCAGTTCCTTTAATGGAACTGTAAATCGGTATTTGTGGATGGCCCTAATAAGCTTCCAGTTTTCCCCTTTTCTCCGTGCATCAGTCCACAGACTTCAATTTCCTTGCACAATGCATCAATGCAACTGCCATCATTGATCATATAACCCCTACTGTTACTTCAAGTAGAGGCACAAACAAGGTGTGATATTTAAAATCACCTTTGTGGTGCTACAAGTATGTAACAGTAACAATTCTGCACAGCTCAGATTCAGATTGTCTGTCTTCTTCCCTACTTGTTCCAAATTCCATTTTTCTTATCAGTTATCTTGCGGGCTTTGTAGACTTTCCTGTGTTGAAGTTAAAGGCACTTGTGCATGTCAGTAATCTCTGATGTGTAACATCAAACTTGCATTAAACTGGAGAGAAAACAAAATATCTCCAGGTGCAGCAGCTGTTGCTTTTGTGCAACTGTTGTTGAGACAGACGGAAGACCACCAGCTTTCAGAGTGGAATCACGCTATACAGGGACAGGGCACGGGGATAAGTTTGAGACCTCCCAACAGAAAGGAAACTGGGGGCTGGATTTTTAGCCCCCCCCCCACCAGGGGCAAGAACAGAAATTGTTGGGCGTGGAATTTTTTTGGTCCATCCCCAGGCCATTTACCCTGAGGCAAGATGGGGGAGAGGCTTCAAGCGGCAGGTAACCAATTGAGCCTTTCAATGGCCATTTAAGGCTGATTGTCAGAGGCCGACTGGGATATTTCAGTTGGCCTCCTGGTCCCCACAGCTGTGCAGGACAGGGTGCCTCCTGGCGTTAGACTGGGGTATCAGCGCTCCAAGCAAGCTTTAGAGGCGCTCCCCACCTGCCTGGGTTCAGCATCATTGCAACCAGTACCATCCCCCACCCCAGCACATTCCCCAAACCTGCCTCCGGCCACATAGTGGTGAGCCAGCTGCAAAGGCCTCTCTTTTAAATTTTAACTTTGAAAAGGTTGGAGAGAGGTGCCTCCATTTTGGGGTGCTCACTCCCTCACAACTAATGTGGCATCCTGCTGCAGCTACTTTCAAGCTGGAAGGCCTCTAGCTTTGGGAGCCTGCCCTGTCCTTAATCAGACGGCGAGCCCACCCTGTTTGGCCTTTGATTGCCCAATTCGGGGAAAATCCCATCGAGTGACTGTTCCCCACATAGTGCAGGCTTCTGACCCCCCACCAAGCCTGCCCTGAAGCCCACAGGGAAAATCTAACCCGGAAAACGCTGCAATCGCTCATCAGGTCGAGCAGCTTCGATGGAGAGGACAGAGGAGGTATAGGTGTAAACCCTCAACAGAAACACCCATGTGCACATGCTACTAACATGCAATATACATCACATGCACAACACATCGCTTAAAGCACACACAATACAGGAAGTTGGATGAGATGTGCAATAAAGACCACAAGATGGTCTAGGATGGTAGTAACATGATACAACAGGGGGTAGTATTAGGAAAGAAATTTGAGATACTTTATTGATACATACATTGAATAAATGAATAGCTGAGGCAGTGGGGGAGGGTCCTACAGACTGCCCAACCACCATGGTTTGACTGTATTGACCCATTTCTTCTCCCCCTCTAGAACCTTTCCCCGCAACCAAACATTAACCTCCTCTTCCCATTCTTCTGTTCCTTTTTAAAACCTACTCATCCTTAATTTTTTTGCTTCACCATTTCATATTAAAGGTCTGCTATGTGTTCTTAATGTCTTTTAGTTCCTGGATGTTGTTAATAATCACACTTTTAAGTTTGTAAAGATCAGAAACTCTTTATGTTTAATTTTGCCATGCTGCCTGGCTCAAAAGAAGAACCGGATTGAACTGGATATGTACACATCACTTCAGTTTCTACTACAGCTGTGAATGGTGGCCCCCTGGAACACTTACACATAACACATTAGTCCCGAGCTAAGTAGTTTGTAGCTATTTAAAGATAATACAACAATATATAATGGGTCTACATTTGAAACATTATTTTGTCTATTCTCCCTGCAGGCGATGATAGTTTTTGGCATTTTTCTGTTATTATTTCAGATTTCCAATGTTCGCAGTTTTCTTGCATTTTAATTTAAAAAGCAGAATGAATGGGGGTGAATCTGGAAGCATTAGCCCCAGTTGCATAATTATGATTAATGTACCCTTATAATATATGTACAGTCGAATCTGATAGTGTGCAGATAGGATATATGAAGATTTAAATCTCATGCTCACTTGCTGTTTGTCCTTTTGATTTACTGTGTTTGTTTGTTTCCATATGCCTCGATGTAAATGTTTTCATTTTTCATGCTCTGATCCTATCCTGTGGTGGTGGTTCAGTTGGTAACATTCTTGTTGCTGAGTTAGAAGTTTGTAGGTTCAAGTCCCACTTAAGAGAATTGGGCACACAATCCAAGACAATGCTCCAATGTAGTACTGAGGGAGAGCTGCACTGTTGGAGGTGTTGTCTTCTGGGGTCCTGCCTGCTCTTGTTTGTGGATCTAAAATATCCCATAGCACTATTTTGAAGAACAGGGTACTTCTGACCTGGCATCCTGACCAATAGGTGGCATAGTGGTATTGTCACTGGACTATTATTCCAGAGACCTAGGGTACCCAGGTCCCACCATGGCAGATGGTGAAATTCAATAAAAATCTGGAATTTAAAGTTTGATGATTGTCGTAAAAACCCATCTAGTTCACTAATGTCCTTTAGGGGAAGAAAACTGCTGTGCTTACTTGGTCTGGCCTACACCTGACTCCAGACCCACAGTAATGTCAATGAAGGCAATTAGGGATGGGTAATGAAGCTGGCCATGAATGAATAAAAAAAAATTATCCCAATATTTTTTAAAGAGTCAAAAAAGACTTGGATAGCAGTTTTCAGGATGTCCGAATGCCCCAAAGCACTCCACAACCAATTAAGCTCTTTTGAAAGGTTGTCACTGTTGTGAGATAACAAATGTAGCAGCCAGTTTCCACACAGCAAGTTCCCACACACAGCAATATGATACTGACCAGACAACCTGTTTCTGTGCTGGTGATTGAAGGCTAAATATTGGCCAGGACACCAGGGAGAACTCCCCTGCTCTTCTTCAAAATAGTGCCATGAAATCTTTTGCATTCACCTGAGAGGGCAAAAGGGACCTCGGTAACAGCTTCCTATTGCCTCCACTTCAGACTGTTTCCCTTGG
The DNA here is from genome assembly GCF_017639515.1 of Carcharodon carcharias. Taxonomy (NCBI): domain Eukaryota; kingdom Metazoa; phylum Chordata; class Chondrichthyes; order Lamniformes; family Lamnidae; genus Carcharodon; species Carcharodon carcharias. Next base: position 10,558,254 of record NC_054498.1, on the reverse strand, counting down.
CTTCCCTCTTGCCGTCCTAGCTCATTGACTCTCAGCCTGGTCCTCGATGCATGACCTTCTCCTCTTATATCAGGAAGCACTTCTTTGCACAAAAGGGCGGTGTAAACCTGGAACTCTTTGCCTCCACCCTAATAAAATGCTGTTGAGGTGTCAATTGAAAATTTCAAAATTAAAATTGATAGATTTTCATTGGGCATGGGGTTTAAGAATTGTGGAAACAAGGTGGCTAGATGGAGTTAAAGTACATATCAGCCATAATTGAATTAAATTGTGGAACTCACTCAAAGAGTTGAATGGTCTACTCTTGTTCTTATGTTCCACTATCTATAGTCTTGTGACACCATGTTACCTCTCACAATGCAAAATGAGGATGTTCCTCACAACCCTGAATATAAATTAAACCTGAGTCATTCTGATGATTGTGCCACGTATATGACTAGACAACAAAATAGAGGGGCATTGTGTTTTTTTCCTTCCTGTTGATGGCATCAGTGTTATACAGCAACAATCATCTGTCATGAATATTACCTAAGCTGAAGCTTGGGAGTTGTGGAATTCGGTTTTCTAATAACTTCTGCAGGTTCTGACGATTTTCTTCAAAGACCTGTTTCTTTCTCCACCCCCCCACCCCCCGCAAAGCTAGCTCATTTCTCATTGCGCTGCTTGTGGGTAGCCTAAAGTCTTGTAATGGAGACGATGTTTCCTTGCTAACCTGGCCTGTTTCTTGAAGGACACGTACACCGTGCTGAAATTGCCTAAAAAGATCCTAAAATCAGTTACGGGTTACTTTCTGTTGGTGAGAGAAGTTATCAGATTGCCAAATCCTTGTAAATTTTTGGCTCCAGTTTAATCTGCAATTTCCTTCACCTGTATCAATGAACCTGTAATTGACCCCCACATGAAATGAATGCCTCCCTCTGTTTGCATTTTTGACACTTTGACATCTAAGGCACGATCAGTGCTTCCCAATCATCCATGTAGATATACGAGAACAGAGTTTAAAATTAATACAGTATTTCTATGCGCACTCAAGATATCTTACTGGTAGTCCACGTGGTCCTGGAGGGCCCCTTTCACCCTGAAAAGGAACAGTAAAGATTCACAAATCAATGATATAAAAACAGAAAATGCTGGGAAAACTCAGCAGCATCTGTGGAGAGTGAAACAGAGTTAACATTTCGAGTCCGTATGACTCTTCTTCAGAGCTTTTTCACAAATTAATGGTTGACTTTTAAACCAGAAGCAAGCAAAGACGACCAACTCCCTTTACTCTGGTCTCTGGTCTGGTTGCCAAGATCCGAAATATATTGTGCTGTGTAATGTCAGGATTGAGCTTGTTTGGATGAACATCCTCTTCATGACAGTGCTTGTGTTTAAAATAACCAAGTTAACGCATTTGCAGAGAGCATGCAAATGGATGTCCCCTAATTGGTCCATGACTGACTGATATCACACGAGAACCACTTAGTTCCAAGCTGAGTTTATTTGGAGAAAATTCAACAAGTTCTCATTGGAATGCACCAGTGACATTTAGTAAGCACCTTAATTAGATACTGAAATGTCTACTTCACAAACAAAATTAAACCAACCTAAGGATGAATAAATAAATTGGATATTTGTAATGGTGACTGTAGCCAGAGTTGCATTGTGTGTATTGAGTCTCCATTAATTGCCGTCCTTTGGAATTTTGTATATTAAATATAAAATAAAAAGATACTTTGAAGGGTTAGGTGGCACTTTTTCCCTTCTGCTTGGGGTTGTTGGGGTCTAGGCATGGTTGTGATGGTTAGTTGCTAACTGATACACTTTTATACTTTGAAAGGCATCATCAGTATGATCAGTGCTGTCCGAAGACAAGGAGCACTGATTTACATGCCAGCATATATAGTTCAAGTGGTAGCATCCTGACCTCTGATTCAGTATGTTAAGTTGGGTCAATCCCTATTCCCTGACTTGGAGCACATCCCCTTGACATTCAATGGCATTACCATTGCTAAATCCCCTACTGTCAACACTCTGGTGATTACCATTGACCAGAAACTGAACTAGCCATATAAATACTGTGCCTACAAGAGCAGGTCAGAGGCTAGGAATTGTGTGGCAACTAACTCAGCTCCTGACTCCCCAAAGCCTGTTCACCATCTACAAGGCACAAGTCAGGAGTGTGATGGAAAACTCTCCACTTGCCTGGATAAGTGCAGGTCCAACAACACTCAAGAAGCTCGACACCATCCAGCCAAAGCAGCTTGCTTGATTGACACTACCTCTACCACTGATGCATAATGGCTGCCGCACCTACCATCTATCTGCAAGATACACTGCAGAAACTCACCAAGGCTCCTTTGACAGCATCTTCCAAACTTGTGACTTCTATCCCTAGAAGGTCAAGGGCAGCAGATGCATGGAAACACCACCACCTGCAAGTTCTCCTCCAAGCCACTCATCATCCTGACTTGGGACTATATCGCTGTTCCTTCACTGTCACTGGGTCAAAATCCTGCAACTCCCTCCCTAACAGCACTGTGGGTGTACTCACACCACATGGACTACAGCAGTTCAAGAAAGCAGCTCACCACCATCTTAAGGGCAATTAGGGATGGGAATAAATGTTGGTCTAGCCAGGGGCACCTACATCCCATAAAGAATACAAAAAAATCATAATCTTGGCTATTTTCCGGAAATGGACAGCACAGTGGCAGATGGAATTTATATTCAGACAAGGGCAAAGTACTGCACATTGGAAGGAAAAAAGTTTAGGAATGGTATTGAAATGGGGAGGAAGTTGATAGTGAAGGCAGCAAGGTCAAGAAATACCAAACAGCAATCAATAATACAACCAATGCTGTAGAATATAAATCAGAAGAGCTCATGAATAAATCTCTCAAGTGCTCAAATGCAAGCCTTGACTCCAGAAGGTCATGCGTTTAACCTCCACCCCTGGATTTGGAGCACCTACTCTCGACTGGCACCTCAGGGGTGTGGCACTGCCCTATTTTGAGCAAAACCTTATACCTCTCTGGCGGATGTATAAGATATTTGAAACAGAGCAGGGAGTTATGCCTGGTTTGGTGGCCTCCATTCCTTCCTCAACCAACATCGTCCTCAAACTCATTTGCTGGCCATGGGATCTTGCTGTGCATTAACTGACTACTGTGTTTGTTAGCTATATTGATGGCCATTGTCTCTTCCAGTGGTCTGTACTCAATTGAAAGAACGACAACAAAAGCATTCTTGTTTAGCTTTCAGTTATTTTCCAATCCTTTTTTTTTGGCAAGGGTGCAGCTCAATAGTCATGGTGGCACCCCCTGCCCCCTCCTGCCCCCCACCTGACCCTATCCTACCCCAGTATCTTATTCAAGTGCTGATTCTTCATGGGTGAGCCTAAGCAGTCACTGTGAGATGGCTATTTAGCTGAGTAGCATCACTAGGCTCAATTTCATCCACAAGTGAGCATCTCCCAGCCAGAATCACAGGATGGTGATTAGGAGAGAAAACCTTGGCTGACCTTTCACCTCCTTCAGTCTGGGTCCTGAGGCCAATTGCAGTTCCTAATTTCAGCTGTGGCTAAGGTCATCACAAATTGGCCTGGGACCTCCCCAGCCTGTATAGCCCAGTAGGTCTGCATAATACCAGATAATTCCAATAGGGTGAAATAGGGGTGGGAGGAGGCTTGTGTGGAGTATAGACACCAACATAGACCAGTTGGGCTGAATGAATGACCTGTTTCTGTGCTGTAAATTCCATGTAATTCAACCCTTAAACCGGTGGGGATTGCATGCACTGTCTCCAGAACGTTGTACTCATGCAGCATTCGGTGTATGAACTGAAACAGGTCACAGATGAGAAAATCGACTTCATAACAAAAATATACATTGTTCAGCAAAAATGAGCTGGATGAAACTGTACCTTTAGTCCGTTCTTTCCTGGTGTCCCAGGTGCACCCTAGAAATGTAATGGATAGTTTTAGTCTGCAAAATATGATATCATCTGAGAGTTGATAATGGGGGTGCTGTGTTATTGGATATGGAGAGCTAGGGCCTATCGCCTATCTCAATTGCCTGGCACAACCCCAGTGATCTGAATATTTGTGAGCTTCTTCCAAAGATTCTTTAGACTCCCAGTGAGGGGCCTTTTGGAACAGACCCTGAAAAGAGACAAAAACAAAAAAAATGCGGATGCTGGAAATCCAAAACAAAAACAGAATTACCTGGAAAAACTCAGCAGGTCTGGCAGCATCGGCGGAGAAGAAAAGAGTTGACATTTCGAGTCCTCATGACCCTTCAACAGAACTGCGAAACATCAACTCTTTTCTTCTCCGCCGATGCTGCCAGACCTGCTGAGTTTTTCCAGGTAATTCTGAAAAGAGACAGCCTGTTTTAAACCTACGTCACTGTTGTTCCCTTGCCTGACACTTGGGCTGTTTCTCTGCCATCTCCAGAAAAACTAATACATATGTTCAACTAGCAGCTTTTCATTCGCTGTTGCCCTGCCAGCACCGCACCCCCCACCGCCCCCCCCCCACCCCATGCCTACTTCTGATCCTTGCCCCACCCCCAACACACTTCTCTGCCAGCATCGGAACAAATGACTATAATGCCAAGAGCAACAGGAAATATTCAAGTAAGCTGAACTTCCATTTTTGGAATTTTTGGCAATCAGCTGTCGCCCAGTGAATGACAACTCTTCCCTCTGAGTCAGGGTTCGAGCATCTTCCCCTTTGAGAGACTTGAGCAACATAATCCAGACTGACGCTCCTTGTGAGTGCTGCCTGGTTGGAAGGTGTGCTTTTCTCACATGAGATGGTAAACTGAAGCCCCATTTGCCCTGGTAAGTGGGTTTAAAAGATCCCATGGCAATATTTTGAAGGAGGATTCTCCCCAATACTTACTCCTCAAGTGAAACCTAAAAACAGGTTATCTGGTCATGATCACATTGCTGTGTAAGTGCCGCTTGATAGCACTGTCGACAAATGTTTTTTGGAGTTTGCTGTGTGCAACTTGGCTTTTTTTTTATTCGTTCATGGAACATGGGTGTCACTGACTAGACCAGCATTTATTGCCCATCCCTAATGCCCTTATTCGAGAGCATTTTAAGAGTCAGCCACAGTGCTGTGGGTCTGGAATCACATGTAGGCCAGACCAGGTAAGAACAGCAGATTTCCTTCCCGAAAGGGCATTAGTGAACCAGATGGGTATTTACAGCATTCGGCAATGGTTTTGTGGTCATCTTAGACTTTCAATTCCAGATTTTTCTTCAAATTTCACCATCTGTCGTGGAGGGATTTGCACCTGGGTCCCCAGAGCATTATCCTGGGTTTCCTACATTATAACAATGATTATTCTTCAAGAAAGTACTTAATTGGATGTGAAGTGATTTGGGACATCCAGTGGTCATCAAAGGCACTATATAAATACAAGTCTTTCTTGTTTGCATAACCTACCTGAACTGCAACAATGCTGAATTATTTCACCCCAGTGTCTTTAGGGAGCATTACAAAAATTAGTTTTTTGTGCAAGCTACGACACTGGCATCCACCCGGCAATGTGGAAAATTACCCAGGTATGTTCTGTACACAAAGAGCAGGGCAAATCCAACCTGGCTAATTACCGCCCTATCAGTCTACTCTTGATCATCAGCAAAGTGATGGAAGAGGGTCATCAACAGTGCTATCAAGCGGCACTTACACAGCAATAACCTGCTCACTGATACTCAGTTTGGGTTTCACCAGGGTCACTCAGCTCCTGACCTCATTATAGCCTTGGACTAAATATGGACAAAAGAGCTGAACTCCAGAGGTGAGGAAAGAATGACACCCCTTGACATCATGGTAACATTTGACCAAGAATGGCATCAAGGAGCCCTAGCAAAGTTGGAGTCAATGGGAGTCGGGGATAAACTCTCCGCTGGTTGGAGTCATACCTAGCACAAAGGAAGATGGTTATGGTTGGAGGTCAATCATCTCAGTTCCAGGGCATCACTGCAGGAGTTCCTCAGGGTAGTATCCTAGGTCCAACCATCTTCAGCTGTTTCATCAATGACCTTTCTTCCATCATAAGGTCAGAAGTGTGGATGTTCACAGATGATTGCACCATTCACAATTCCTCAGATATTGAAGCAGTCCGTATCCAAATGCAGCAAGACCTAGACAATATCCAGGCTTGGGCTGACAAGTGGCAAGTAACATTCACACCACAAAGTGCCAGGCAATGACCATCTCCAACAAGAGAGAATCTAACTGTCTCTCCATGACATTTAATGGCATTACCATCACCGAATCTTGCACTATCAACATCCTGGGGGGTTACCAGAAACTGAACTGGACCATCCATTGGGCTACAAGAGCAGGTCAAAGGCTGGGAATTCTGCAGAGAGTAACCCACCTCCTGACTCTCAAAGCCTGTGCACCATGTACAAGGCACAAATCAGGAGTGTGTTGAAATATTCTCCAATTACCTAGATGAGATGCAGCTTCAACAACACTCAAGGAGCTCGAAACCATCCAGGACAAAGCAGCTCGCTTGATTAGCACCCGATCCACCACCTTAAACATTCACTCACTCTACCACCGACGCACAGTAGCAGCAGTGTGTACCATCTGCAAGATGCATTACAGCTCTTTTGACAGAACCTTCCAAACCCATGACCACTACCACCTTGAAGGACAAGGGCAGCAGACGCATGGGAACACCACCACCTCCAAGTTCCCCTCCAAGTCACTCACTATCCTGACCTGGAAATGTATCGCCGTTCCTTTACTGTCGCTGAGTTAAAATCCTGGAACTCCCTCCCTAACAGCACTGTGGGTGTACCTACACCAGATGGACTGCAGCGGTTCAAGAAGGCAGCTCACCACCACCTTCTCAAGGGCAATTAGGGATGGGCGATAAATGCTGGCCTGGCCAGCAACACCCACGTCCCTTGAACGAGTTTAAAAAAAACCTCTCCTTCAGATAACTGCTTTCTTCATGATCCTGCCATGGCCTCTCCCCTCCCTATTTCAGTCATTTTCTCCAGGCCCACAGCTCTCTGAGATATCTGTGCTTCTCTAATTCCAGCCTCTTGCTTATCCCTGATTTTAATTGCTTCACCATTGGTGGCCATGCCTTCAGCTGCCTAGTTCCAAAATTTCCTCCTTAAATCTCTCTGCCTCCCTGTGCCTATCTTTCCTCTTTTAAGACACTCCTTAAGTTTACTTCTTTGATGAAGCTTTTGGTCAGTTGCCCTAATACCTTACGTGACTCAGTGTTACATTTTGTTCTCTAATTCCCCTGTGAAACACCTCAGGACTCATAATCCTGCCATTGCCACATAAATATCATCGGCGTGCAACTAAATGCTGCCACAAGGACAGTGCCAGGGCGCTTAAGCAGCTAATCATGTTGAATTGGCTCACTTTCCCTTATTTTGGTCATTTAAAAGTAGTTATAAGCAAATATGATACCTGCACACACCATAAAATCACTTACCACTGGACCTCGTCTTCCTCTCTTGATGTAGGACTGATCAGGGATGAGACCCATGGGGCCCATATCACCTCTGGGTCCACGAGCGCCAGGGAATCCTGGAGGCCCCATAGGCCCGATGCTGCCCTTTGGGCCTGGTTTTCCTGGTGGACCTTAAATGAGAAAAAGATGATACCATGTTTTTGGCAAATTAGGTTCACTAACCTCCGTTTATTAACAATTTGTATTTAGATATTAGAAAATAAAGACATGTTGCCGAAGCTTTTCATCTTGCACTCATCAGAACAAACACAAGAATGCCAAATTTCAAACTATCACAACAATTTATACTACAGGAAAAAACTTTTCTCCTGTAGTGTAAATTGTTGTGATGATTCGAAATTTGGAATTCTTGTGTTTGTTCTGATGAGTGCAAGATGAAAAGCTTCAGCAACATGTCTCTCTTTTCAGCAATATTCAAGATTTGTACTACAAGTGATTGTTTGTATTTAGACAGCGTCTTTAACGTAATAAATTGTTCAAGGCACTTCACAGTTTATGTAAGGGATTCCAGCGTTTAGGGCCTAGGCAGTTGGAAGCATAGCCGCCAGTTGTAGTGCGACTAACATTGGGGATGCACAAGAGGTCAGGATTACAGGAGTACTGAGATCTTGATGAGTTTTGGGGCTGGAGGAGTTTAGAGTTGGGAGGGGGTGGTGGAGGGGTGACACCATGGAAGGATTTGAAAACAAAGATGAGCATTTTAAAATCAAGGCGCTGCAGGTCCTGGTGTCAATGTAGGTCAGTGAGCACAGGGTGAGGAGTGAATAGATCTTGCCATGATTTAGGACATGTGCAGTAGAGATTTTGATGAGTTCAAGTTTACACAGGGTGGAAGATGGGAGGCTGGCCAAGAGAGACCTGGTTTGGTGAGTCTGAGGGTAACGAGGGCATGGATGAGGGCTACGAAGCAGAGGAGCCCAGGTAGGGGCAGAAATGACAATGTTATAGAGATGGAGGTAGGTGGTCTTGGTGATGGAGTGAATGTGGATTTGGAAACTCAGCTCAGGCTCAGATAGAATGCCAAGGTTCTAACCAAGTCAGTAGTCAGGCAGAAGGTGGAGTCAGTGGTTAGGGAGCAGAGTTAGTGGCAGAGTCTCAGTCTCATCTAACTTCAGAGATTCCCTCATTCATGCCTTTCTTACCTCTGGATTTAACTATTCCCAATACACTCCTGTCTGGTCTCCCACATTCTACCCTCCGTAAACTTGAGGTCATCCAAAACTTTGCTGCCTGTATCTTAACTCACAGCATGTCTCATTCCCCTATCGTCCCATGTTCACTGACTTACTTTGGCTCCCAGTCAAGCACCATCTTGATTTTAAAATTCTCACCCTTGTTTTCAAACCCCTCCATGGCCTCAATTATTCCCACTTCTGTATCCCCTCCAGCCCCACTATCCTCCGAGACATCTGCAGTCCTATACTTCTGCCCTCCTGAGCATCCCTAATTTTAATTGCTGCACCATTGGTGGGGATGTCTCAACCTGAAACTCTAGAATACCCTCCCTACACCTCTCCGTCTCTCTACCTTGCTTTCCTCCTTTAAGACAGCCCATAAAACCTACCTTTCTCAGCAAGCATTTGGTCGTCTGACCTAATATCTTGTCTTGAGGTTTGATATCATATTTTGTTTTATAACACTCCTGTGAAGCATCTGGGACATTTTGTTATGATAAAGGTGCTATATAAATACAAGTAATTGTTGATATCGCCACCAAGTGATTTAAGCTCGCACCTGTAATGAGCAATAGGAACAAATATAAGTTCTTGACATTCCCCTCATTTCTCTCGTTTGTCTTTTAAACAGAGAAATTGATGATTGCACCTCCTTCTTAATAATATTTTGCCATTGTTTTGCATATGTTGTGTTTTTTGGGGTCAGCACGTGAATGATTTCATTGCTCCCAGCATAGTTGTCAATTGGCGGATGTATAACAGCAAGAATGTGGCACAATTGACAAAAAAACTCCCGTCTGCTTGAGTTTACATTGGATTTCAGCCACAGCAATCATAAACAGTTTACTTAGTCACGAAAGCATTCTTTAATGCCACGTTGAAGGCACAATTCTAAACAGAATACTTTGATGGTATAATCTTGTCAAGTGTAAACAGCCAATATAGGTTTCAATTATCCACGCTAATAATATAAACACTTCCTCCCTCACAGTCATGCTCTCACTGCTTTCTTTTTGCAAAATTCCCTTTGTCAGAAACTGAATGCAAACCTAATCGGAAGTGGGAACTTGAGTTTACTATACTTAAGACATGTTCGTAAGATTTAAGGAACCTGGGCAGAAGTTCAAACAATGAAACAATCCTGTCTGTACATGACTCATATTCTCAATCTCTGGCTCCTATTAAAATTCCAATGTGTCTTATTATCCTGATTTTACAGTGCAACTAATTAACACAAACCTATTCTTTCAACTACTTTTGTGTCCTGAAAATTAATTAAAATTTGTGAAGTTGGAACTGGGTAGGTGAGTAGGTTTGGCAGGGGAAAAGGCAAAGACTTGCATCGATGTGGCATCTTTGACATCCAAAGGGTACTTTAATACTTTACAGCCAATGAAGCACACATTTGAAATGTAGTCACTGGTGTAACACAGCAGCCAATCATGCACAGCAAGGTCCCACAAACAATATTGTGATGAATGACCAGATGATGTTTTTCAGGTGTTGGACGATAGTATTGGCTCCTGAGAGTGCTCCCTTGGTCTTCTTCACAATAGCGCCAATGGGATTTCTTACATCCATCTTAAAGGACAGATGCGGCCTTGATAGGTAAACGGGAGTTTTGGGTCGGCTTAGGTTTATGGGGTGGAAAAAATGGAAAGCCAGCCTGAATGGCATGGGATTCGTCAAGTCCACAGGTAACAAAGGCATGGCTGAGGGTTTCAAACAATAACGCAATGAGCCCTGCCCCACCCACCACTGGCAGGTGTCAAATCTGAGACCTCCCTATCTTGTATGGCTCAATAACTCACTCTGCAATCTAATCAAACACCGTGCAGTCAGTGACACCATTTCTTAAATACTCTGTCAAGTCACCATTTCTTAAATACTCTGTCAAGTCTTGCATACAATGCACTCACACCAAGAAAACAATTAATGATTCACATACAATCCAGCTCTGCAAGTAACTTTTCCATAAAGCACTTAAACTTTGTCCTTGTGGTTTACGATATCAGAAGTTACACCCTTGTGATACATTCCAACATAACACTGTGCCACATGCATTGCCATTTTATTACAACAGAAAATGTAGCCACAATACTGCTACGAAAGTCTTAAAAAATTAAAGAATGCACTCACAATCTCAGTGACGAAATGAAGAAATCTTCTCTCCTCTGTTGCAATAAGTTGTATTCCCTGCTAAGGGTTGGACAGGGTAGATTCCAGGAGGATGTTTACCCTGGCTGGGGAGTCAAGACCTAGGGGTCACTGTTTTAGGGTAAGGGATTGGCCATTTAGGACTGAGATGAGGAGAAATTCCTTCACTCAAGAGGGTGGTGAATCTTTAAAATTCCCTATCCCAGAAAGCTGTGGTTGCTCAGTTGTTGAATATCTTCAAGACAAAAATCGATGGATTTTTGGATACTAAGGGAATTAAGGGATTTGAGGAGTGCGGGAAGGTGGAATTGAGGTAGGGGATCAGCCATGATCCTGTTGAATGATGGAGCAGGTTGGAATAGTTGAATGGTCCACTCTTGCTCCTATTTCCTGTGTTTTTATGTTCCCAATTTTTGGACTCTGCATTGATCATGCATCGGTCACTGTTCACTTCCATCAGTTTACTTGAATCCTCCTGGAGCTGATGGGCGTTGCCAGATATGATATGGCTGGGAACTCTTTCACCATATAATTTTGCCCATTTAACATTTCAGGTTGATGAACTTTTGTCAGAACCGATGAAATCTTGAACTTAAAACATAGGCCGGGATTTTCTGGCCCCCCACACCGGTGGGCATCATTGCAGTGGTGGACAGGAAAATTTGGAGGGCCGTTGACTTTTAACAGCTCTCCATATTTTCCTGTCCTGCCCATGATTGTTGCCCGCTTCAGTTGGAAAATCCCACCGGTTAACTCCGTTTCTCTCTGCACAGGGTGATGTCGGACCTGCTGAGTATTTCTCACATTTTCTGTTTTTGTTTCAGATTTCCAGCACTCACATATGGAATAGGAGCTGGAGTTGACCATGCAACCCCTTGAGACTGCTCCACCATTCAGTAAGATCATGGCTGATCTTCCACCTCAACTTCACTTTCCTGCCTTATCCCCCTGTCCCTTGATTAAATTAGTGTCCAAAAATCTGTCACACTCAGCCTTGAATATATTTAGTGACTGAGCATCTGCAGCTCTCCAAAGAGTCAAAACCCTTTGAGAAATTTCTCATCTCAATTCTGAGTGGGAAATGCCTTACTCTGAGACAATGCCCCTTAGTTCTAGACTCTAAAGCCAGCTTTTTTTTTATTCCCTCTTCAAATGTGAGTGTCGCTGGCTAGGCCAGCATTTGTTGTCTATTCCAAACTGTCCTTGAGAAGGTGGTGCTGAGTCATATTCTTGAATCCATGTGGTGTTGGTACACCCAGAATGCTGTAAGGAAGGGAATTCCAGGGTTTTGACCTAGCGACAATGAAGGAATGGCAATACCCTTCCAAGTCTGGATGGATGTGCTTTCCAGGGGAACTTGCAGGTAATGGTGTTCCTATGTATCTGCTGCCCTTGTCCTTCTAGCTGCTAGGCATTTGGAAGGTGTTATCAAATGAACCTTGGTGAGTTACTGAAGTGCATTTTGTAGATGGTGCACACTGCTGCCACTGTGCATCATTAGTGGAGGGAGTGAATGTTTAAGGTGATGGATGGGGTGTCAATCAAGTGGGCTAATTTTTCCTGGATGGTGTCAAGCTTCTTGCGTGTTGTTGGAGCTGCACTGATCCAGGCAAGTGGGGAGACTTCCTTCACACTGCTGACTTGTGCCTTGTAGATGGTGGACAGACTTTGGGGGTCAGGAGGTGAGTTACTCTCCACAGAATTCCCAGCCTCTGACCTGCTCTGGTAGCCACAGTATTTATATGACTGATCCAGTTCAGTTTCTGGTCAATGGTAACCCCCAGGGTGTTGAAGTTGATGAAACAGCCTCTGAGTATCTACCCTGTCAAAGCCTCTAAGAATTTTATAAATTTTACTGAGATCGCTTCTCAACTCTTTGAAACTGCAGAGAATATGGGTTTACTGTGCTCAATCTCTCTTAATGGGACAACTCTCTCATTCCAAGGCTGGAATTTTACAGCCCCATCATGGTGGGGACGAGGCCATAAAATGCGGCGAGCAATTCTAAACTCCATTGTCTTCAGAGGGACCATAAAATCCTGCTGCTGTAAAATTCCATCCCAAGAGTCAGTCTGGTGAACCTTTGTTGCACCCTCTCTAAGATACTTCCTTAGGTAAGGAGACCTAAATTATACCAGGCATGGTCTGATATGTTTCAATTTGTTTGTGTTAATTGTATCGGGGGTGCTGTCCGCTAAACGGGAGAGGGCGGGGGAGGCCAGAGGCGACTTGCAAAATGTATTCTGCTGTTGGAGAAACTGGATTGACCCTTAAGACTTTCCCAAGAGTTTCATTGGTTTCTTAAACTAGATGGGAACAGGGTGGGTGATCTTACCAGGTGGTCCAGGGGCACCAGGTACATGTGGAGGGCACTGCAATGTTTCTGTGCATTTCCTCGCCAGCTGTGTCTTTTCACTGGAGTTATCTAGACTGGTAAACAGTAGCTGGGAAAGGAAAGGTTTAGTTGTTAGGTTGTGTTCCAAAAAAAAAATTCTGTTATTAATAAAATCCTGCATTCAAAACAAAGATGCTTCATTCAGCCGTTCATCTGCAGGAATGAGTGTCTGGACAGTTTCATTCGATTGTTTAAGCTAAGCCCATGCGCAATAATAACAGAGTGGGGGTGAAATTGGACATGGACATGGATGCAGCACATTTACTGCCCGTTACACGACATGCCCAACATACATAAGATAAAGGCAAAATACTGAGGATGCTGGAAATCTGAAACAGAAACAAAAAATGATGGAAAAATTCAGCAGGTTTGACAGCATCTGTGGTGAGAAAGACAGAGTTAATGTTTCGAGTCCGTATGACTCTTCTTGAGTCATACGGACTCGAAACGTTAACTCTGTGTTTCTCGCCACAGATGCTATCAGACCTGCTGAGTTTTTCCAGCATGTATTGTTTCTGATGCCCAACATACAGTTCAGTGCCACTGACAGCCTAGAGCTGAATTTCGAACAATTGATGTGATATCGCTCATTTTGCTTCCCAGCCCAGGCTCAATTTCACCCTCAGAATGTTTGAAATGCACACCAAGTCAGTCAATGTCTGAAAGAGACAAGAAAGACTTGCATTTATATACCACCTTTCAAGCGCTTTAGAGCCAGTTGAGTTCTTTTGAAGCGTAGCACTGTTGTAATGTAGGAAACACACCATCTAATGTGTGCACAGCAAGATCCAACAAATAGCAATGTGATAATGATCAGATTATCTGTTTTGTTGATATTAATTGAGGGATAAATATTGGTCAGGACACCAGGGATAACTCCCTTGCTCATCTTTGAAATAGTACCACTGGATCTTTTATGCTAACCTAGGCAGACAGATAGGTTTAATGTCTCATTCAAAAGACAGCACTTCCAACAGTGCAGCACTCCTTCAGTACTGCACTGCAAACATCAGCACTGATTTTTGTGCTCAAATCTCTGGGATGGGACTTGAAGTCTGATGATGACTATGAAACTATTGTCGTAAAAGCCCATCTGGTTCACTAACGTCCTTTAGGGAAGGAAATCTGTTGTCCTTAACTGGTCTGGCCTACATGTGACTCCAGACCCACAGCAGTGTGGTTGATTCTTAAATGCCCTCCTAACAAGGGTGCTTAGGAATGAGCAATAAATGCTGGCCTAGCCAGCGATGCCCACATATCATGAACAAATATAAAAAAAAACCTTCTGACTCAGAGACAAGTGTGCTACCCCCCTAAGCCACAATTACAAAAGAAGTTAAGGTTTATATTTCAAATGAAGTCTTTCAAAACCAATGAGACCTTTGGGAACTCCAATGCCAGTAAAGGCAGAAGCAAGTTTCACATCTTGCTTTTTTCATTACTTGTTTGCAGGCAGTGCTGACTGGACTACAGTTAATGATGATTACTGATTGTCTTGTTAGGCAACTGCAAAGACATTAGAAGTTAACTCTGTAGGCCAGACTAGGTTAGGGATTCTCTTCCCTGATGAACATTAATAAAACACTGAGATTTTTTAATGATAGTCCAGCAATTTTGTTGTTCAATTTTTCTAGTGCCAGCCCACATTTATTTATTGAATTCTGTTTCCTTACTTGGTATAGTGGGATTTGAACTACGTAGATATCTTATAAAATATACAATAGTGTAGACTGTCAGTTGCACAATGTCTGAGGGAAGTAGCAACAAGTGTTGTTGCGTGAGGGATAAGTATATGCCAGTACTGACATTGGGAATTTCCCAGCTCTTTTTTTTGAATAATGCTACAGGATGTTTTACATTCACCTGAGATGTCAGATAGGGCCCCAGTTTAATGTTCATCTGAAAGACAGCACCTCTGACCGTGCAGCACTGGACGGTGTTCATGTCTCCAGAGTGGGACTTGAACACACGACCTTGGGACTCAGAGGCAAATGAGCCAAAGAGGTAAAGAGTAACGAGACAATTCTACTGCATCTTTTGCCACCCTATTCTTGAGAATTGCACACATTAAAGCAAAAGTTCAATGAATCCCCAATGCAGTTGTGAGCGTTGGCACCAATGTGACTGAGAAGGAAGGGGCTGCAGGCAGATAAGCCAAAATAGTTGGCACGTTCTTTTTTGATCTGCACTTGCTTCCTGATCGTTAGTTGTTTTTTTTTGAGAAATCTCGTCAAGGTGTTGAGTGTCAGGTCTTTATCAGGTTGAAAAGAATGAGGGACATCAAAATGTCTGAAATGGATTTACAGAATGACTTTGCAAACAAAACAAGAAAAGCAAATGTTTTCTTTAGAGACTTGCAGCTTTAACAATAAATGGTAATTGCTTTGGTACATTGTAAATGGTAAGTACTACGAATGAGTGATGTGTTCTTTGCCTGAAGGCAGGTCCTTGGTTCATTGTCTGCTGAAGCTCACGAGGAGGAATTTCTTTACTCAGAGGGTGGTGAATCTTTGGAATTCTCTGTTCCAGAGGGCCGTGGAGGCTCAGTCGTTGAGAATGTTCAAGACTGAAGTCAATAGATTTCTTCATACTAAAAACATCAAGGGATATGGGGATAGTGCAAAAAAATGGTGTTGAAATAGAAGATGAGCCATGATCTAATTGAATAGTGGATCAGCCGGTGCAGACACAATGGACCAAATGGCCTCCTTCTACATCATAACAATTCTGGGATCAAGTTTGAAGGACTGAATAGCCTACTCCTGCTCCTTATGTTGTTCATCCTGAACTGTTTTGCTGGCAGTTTCTGTCAGTGGTGGTTTGCCAATGCCTTCCACTCTCAGGGGCAGAGCGAAGAGGCAGGTCCCAAGTCTAGCTCAGCCAGAGCAGGAATCGAACCCACACTGTTGGTGTTATTCTGAACCACATGCTAGCCATCTTTGCTAACTAGCTCCAAGTACAAAAATACAGAGTATTAATTCATAAATACAGCCTCTGATAGGAGGGACTAATTACACTGCCCTACACACTTACCCAATGATTAATATCATTTGGTATTTATTACTAAAGCAAAGATTAAATATTGGTGGGTTCATAACTATTTTATCTATTTTTTAAGAATTGCCATTCTGGATGAACTTACCCATAACCTTCAGTTTTAACAACACCATAAGTTAATAAATAAAAATGAAGTGTAGTGACAAGCAGCCATTCATAATTAAGGCCTTTAACACAACCAGGCATTAAGCTGATTCAGTAACTGATAATAGGTTTCTGATTAATCTAACTCTGAAAGCATCTTTATGTATTACAACAAAAGCCATACTGAGCTATTTTTCTGAATAAATTGCGAATTAGCCTCAGAATCATGCATTTCACAAATTTGACCATATCTTCTCCTGTTTGATTCAGATTTAGAAAGTGTAGATCTATAAATTCCCAACCAGGGGTAGGAGTTAGGGGTCATTGCAATTGAACTTGGCACCCTTCATTCTCTCAAACGCCAAGAGGTACACATGTATGGAAGGTGGGAGAATGAAGATCAGTCTTGGGTGTGACGCTCCGACAGTTGAACGGTTTGAGGTCGCTCACTGTGGATGAAGAATTGCCACAGGGATAATGTACTAAAGTTTGGGTTGTGTGGTATTGGAGTGTTCAGAGCTGAAAGGGTTAATGTGTGGGATTGGAGAAACAGTACCACCCACAAGATGTAAGAGAGAGTCACATGACTAGGAGCTTAGAAGGAGAAAGCTCATGGTTTAGACTGAGTAATACCTGTAGTCTTGTACACCTGTAAATGGTTATGTTCTTACAATAAATAAGTTATTGTTCAGACATTCTATGACTCAGCAACTATTCCTTAGCCAGTCACAGCCATACAACAGGTAGGTCCTAGGACACTGCTCAGCACTGAAATCTATGGCTGTTCTTCCTTTGTTTTACTTTGAGTTCTGCTGTGGGTCAGAGATATAGTACTCTCATTTCTGAATCAGAAGGTCGTGAGTTCAAATCCCAGAGTAGCTTCCATATGAGATGTTTAACTGAGGCATTAGCTACTCTCTAAAGGTGGACATCAAAGGACCCCAAGGCACTATTCTAAAGAAGAGCACAGGAGTTATTCCTAGTGTTCTAACCAATATTTATCTCTCAGCCAATGAAGTAACATTTTGAAGCATAATCACTATTGTAACGTAGGAAACGTGGCAGCCAATTAGTGCACAGCACATTCCAACAAACAGCAATGTGCTAATGACCAGATTATTTGCTTTCAGTGATCACAGACAAAAACAAAAATACCTGGAAAAACTCAGCAGGTCTGGCAGCATCTGTGGAAGGGAGCACAGTTAACGTTTCGAGTCCGCATGACTGTCATATTTTTGTTTTTGTTTTTGATTTCCAGCATCCACAGTTTTTTGCTTTTTTCTGTTTTCAGTGATGTTGGATGAGGGATAAATATTGGCTTGACCATTAAAGTTAACTTAATGATAGTGTGCATGACACAATTTGCTGCTAAAGGTAGCACTCTACAGCCAGGTTGACTGGCAGCATTTACATAAATCACAGAGTGAGAATTCTATCGAATTACCTTCTGTTTGAGCTGTGCCAAAGTCTGCTTCATCTGCAAAAACTCTTCACAAGTGACCGAACAAGTGCCAGCACTCATCAGGTGCTCGGATTTAATTGCACTGCTGTCTGAAAGAGGGAGGAACAGTGAATGTCTTTTCTTTAGTTAACTAGCCGTGACTGTAGTATTGAAGCCCTGACATCTTTTAATTACCGAACAAGCTGGCAATCTAGTTCAGTAACGTATTGGATCAGCAGTATGAGACAGAGGAGTAAGAGGATACAGGCTCCCTGTTCCTCCAACCCATGCTTTTCTCACATGTATGCCACCCCACCCTTGCACTGACCCACAATCCTCAGCTAGTCTATCTGGGAAAAATGCCAGCAAAGATGAGGAAGAAAATTGTGAGTTAATCTCTGCTACTGTGGCACCCTTAAGAGTGGCAATTTAGAGCCGCTGGGAGTAGGTCATCTACCAGTTGTTCTAGCGTAGCTCATGGCAAAGGAAGAAACATAACTGGGTCAAACAGAAAATGCTGGCGAACAGTAGAGAGAGGGAAACAGACTTAACATTTCAGGTTTATTACCAACTTGCCGAAGACTGAACACAACTGGATGCTTGAATGAGGAAATGGGCTCCGAGCGTGAATAGAACTGTACCCAAGTTTTCAGAAGGAGTGGAATTAAAATTGAAGAGAAGCTTACAGTATTCTTTTTGTGTGAGAACTGTTAGAAGCAAACTCTCTCAGCAGGTTATAAGACACCCTGGAGAGCCTTTTTTTCCAACCTAGTTTAGCCCCCTGAATCTTCAAGTTTGTAGATGTGACCTTTTCCCTCTGGTTGCTCAATCTTCTAAAATCTAAACGTTCCCACAGCCTCCTGCTCCTCAATTTGCTCATTATCACGAGAATTTCAACATTGAGAATGATGGAGTTTTTGTTCGACAAGGGTCTTTAGGGTTACAGAAACAAGGTGAGGTAGATGGATTTATGATACAGACCAACTACGATCCAACTGAATAGCAGAACAGGCTCAAGCACCTGAATGACCTCCTCCTGTTCCTACATTCCTCTGATTTTTTAAAAATTCATTCATGGGATATGGGCATCACTGGCTGGGCCAGCATTTATTGACCATCCGTAATTGCCCTTGATAAGGTGATGGTGAGCTGCCTTCTTGAACTGCTGCAGTCCATGTGGTGTAGGTACACCCACAGTGCTGTTAGGAAGGGAGTTCCAGGATTTTGACCCAGCGACAGTGAAGGAACAGCTATATATTTCTAAATCAGGATGGTATGTGCCTTAGAGGGGAACATGCAGGTGGTGATGTTCCCATGCATCTGCTGCCCTTGTCCTTTTAGGTGGTAGAGGTTATGGGTTTGGAAGGTTCTGTTGAAGGAGCCTTGGTGAGTTGCCGCAGTAGATGGTGCACACTGCTGCCACTCTGATATACAGCTGAGAATTTGTAAAGTTCCTTCTAACCACTAAACTCCCCTCAATAAACAACAGTTAACTCTGTTGACTTTGGACTGCACTTACATGCAGCTGTTAAACTTTATGGTCTTAAAGGGACAGACTGCCTATAGACACAGTTCCACCTTAGCTGCAAAATACTAGCTTTCTTTGAATGGGTTCTTGAAAGATTGAAGCCAATCAGAAAGTATGTTGTACAGGGTGTGATGAACCTGTTGGGTCTTTTCCTGACCTTTATCATATGTTTATGTTCATACACTTTCACATCTTACTTCACAATCCCTGACCAAAGACTTTTCCCAAATTGCTTGCAACTACTTATAATGGCATTATAGAAATTGAAACAGAGAAATTGATGTTTGCTCCCCTGGGCCTCTGCTAATATTAGTTCTTCACTTGAAGCTGCCTAATTGCATTTCTCTATAGAATCATAGAAGCAATCTTAACTGTGGTGTGTAACATGTACTGTAAGATGTGGGAATAAAAGGTTATTAAATGTTTCTTACAAATAGGTTAATGCACTATCTGGTTAATGCTAGATCATAGTACAATGAGAGGCATCAGTAATCATAAAGACTAAGTTCAAACAGCTTTCATGATAACATCAAACATAGATTTTGGAAGACAAACTGGACTATGTTACTCTTTCATATGCAATAAACAATTCCATATCTTTAACCATGTTTAGTCTATCACTTTTCTGCTTAATACTGGCTGATATATCATGGTGGATAATAGCACAGATAAGTTCCAATTTATGTACAATGTGATTAGGTTCAATTTGTCTTATTGTTTACAGAAGATCAGACAAACGATGATATATACCATAAGCCTCCTTTCTGGGGACCTAAACATGTGATTCCTTCATCTTCCTTGTATGTCCTTTTCAGATTTGGTTAGGTAATAATTATAGATCCACAGTGCATCAAGTGAGCAGTGGGGAGGAGGCAATGGAGAAGATTGAAGGATGATGCGGAGAAGCTCCTCCAACTTGTTCCACCATTCTGTTAGATCTTAATTCCATCTACCCGCCATAGCCCATGATATCCTTGCTGAACAAAACACCATTTAATTAAACAGAGATCCAGCAAACTCAGTTTTACAATGTTCAGTTGATCACCCAGCCTCAACAGCTTTTGAAGGGAGAGGCTTCTAGATTCCTATTCCCCTTTTGTGTGAAAAGCGCTTCCAGACATCACCCCTAAAGGGCCTGGCTCTTATTTTAAGGTTAAGCCAATGTCCCCTCTTGTGTTTGGTGTGCAGGTGATTCCTTTAAATGCACAGCCACTTTAAGTTTGTTCCTGAGGCCATTCACACACAGTGACATTTTGGTTGTAGCATGACCACGTGTCTTAGATGTTTTGGACACCCCCATTAGCGATAAGAGTTTCTCTAAACCTACCCGATCAACGTCGTAAACCTCATTTAGACTACCCCGTAATCTTCTGTACCCAAGAGAATATAAGCTTCGTCTATGCAACCTTTTGGACCCACCATCATTCTGGTGAATCTGCACTTCACCCACTTCAAAGCCAATATATCCTTCCTGAGGTGTGGTACCCTGAACTGAATGCAGTGCTCTACCAGAATATCAGGGAAAAAAGCCCGGGTCAAAATCCTTATTGTTTTAATTCTTTTGACCTGCTGAAGTTTGTGGTTTTAAATTGTGATAGATATTTGAAAACTGCCTATTTAGGCTGGTGAAGCTCAAACAGTCTTTCAGCTTGTTTTTTTTTGCAATAGGTTAATTTACGGTAACATCTCTGGAGCAGGAAGAAACTACAAGCATTCTTGTTATGTTATGAAGGTGAATTTCCTTAGGGAAATTTCCTGCAACAGGTGCTGCAACATTGGGAGATGTTTGCCAGAAGCTCCTTTTATGCACTAAGAAGAGCTTCTGCCAAACCTTCACCAAAGTTTTGGCGGCAGAGCTGCTGAAACCACGAAGAAATCCACCCCATTGATTTTTTTTATAAAAGGAGATAGAGCACCACCTCTAGCAGAGGTACAAATATCAAGTGTTATCAACAGAGTCAGAGATTATAAAAGCAAGGAAGTGATGCTAAACCATTATAAATGACTGGTTAGGTCTCACTTAGAATGTTGTGTCCAATTTTAGGCACTGCACTTTGGCAGGACCATAGCAAATTGCTGAGCAAACCAAATCCCAAAACCTGGCTTACAGGCCATCTTCTTTTCCTGTATTCTGCAAACAACAAGGAAATGTACTGATCTCAGCAGCAACAAGTCCAGGAACACTTTTGGGATTTTAAATATTAAAAGTAAAAGTGTTATTAACAAGATGAAATGAAAACTTAGGCACACAAGATTACTGTTACATGGTTAAAATTAGTCTTTAAAAACATTCCCCCAAAAAACTCCCTACTTAATCAGACCCACAAATATCCAGGCAACATTCCCTTTTGGATGTTTAACTATAAAAGTACAGTGATATGACCCAAGGCAAACTGCCGTGGCTTTAATAAAGGCAAACCACAAGACCTCTGAAGCACTTTTCCACTCTGCTGTGGAAATCCAAGACTTCCACTTGGGCAGGAAGAATAGAAAAGCGGAGCATTATTTAAATGGAGAGAGACTGAAGAAAGCTGAGGTACAGAGGGATCTGGGTTTCCTTGTACATGAATCACAAAAAGTCAGCATGCAGGTACAGTAATTATTAGGAAGAGAAATGGAATGTTGGCCTTTATTGCAAGGGTGATGGAATATACAAGTAGGGAAGTCTCACGACAGCTGTACAAGGCATTGGTGAGATCACAACTAGAATACTGTATGCATTTTTGGTCACTTTACTTAAGAAGGGACATACTTACATTGGAGAAAATTCAGCGAAAGTTCATTAGGCTGATTCCTGGGACGAAGGGGTTGCCCTTCGAGGAAAGATTGAGTCGGTTGGGCTGATACTCATTGGAATTTAGAAGATTGAGAAGTGATATTATTGAAACATAAAATTTTGAGCAGGCTTGACAGGGTAGATGCTGAAAGGATGTTTCCCCTCGTTGGGGAATCTAGAGCTAGGGCGCATGATTTCAAAATAAGGGGTCTCGCATTTTAAGATGGGGAAAAGGAGAATTTCTTCTCTCAGAGGGTCATTAGTGTTTGGAATTTTCTCCCCAATGAGTAGTGGAGATAGGGTCATTGAATGTATTCAAGACTGAGTTAGACAGATTTTTGTTCGGCAAGGGAGTCAAGGGTTATGGGGAAAGGCAGGAAAGTGAAGTTAAGCCCACATTAGATGATCCATGATCTAATGACTGGTGGAATGAGCTCGAGGGGCCAATTCCCTAATTTTATACTCCATCTTCTTTGCAATAAAGGATAACAACCCATTTCTCTTCCTAATCATTGCTATACCTGCATGCTGACTTTTTGTGATTCATGTACAAGGACACCCAGATCCCTCTGTGCCACAGCATTCTGCTGTCTCTCTCCATTTAAATAATGCTCTGCTTTTCCATTCTTCCTGCCCAAGTGGATAACCTCACATTTTCCCATATTATACAGAATCCTGCTCCTATTTCATACCTAGGGGAGACGAAGAGAAAAATTTTATGCGGCGAGTTGTTATGATCCAGAACGCCCTACCTGAAAGAGCAGTGGAAAGAGATTCAACAGTAACTTTCACAAGAGAATTGGATAAATAATTGAAAAGGAAAAAAAAAATCATGACTGTGGGGATTGGTTTTAATTAGATTACTGTTTCAAAGTGTCAGCATAGACAACATGGACTGAATGGCACCTTTCTGTGCGGTATGATTCCATCATTTATTGCAGCATTACCCATCGATTACGGTAGCCTTGGTACATGATTATATTAATAACTGAAGGATTTCAATATAATTATAGATAAAACATCCTCACAACTTGCAATCCTTTATTAAAGCTGATAGAATTTGGCTAAAATAACTTCCTTGTTGAACTTATTAAAATGTTTGAACCTTTTTTAATACTGCATGTATAAGCTTTAAGAACTAGAGGGAAAAAAAATTATCTAATCATCAGTAATAATGATTTTATTTGAAACTGAACAGAATCTTTCAAATGAACTTTTCACCTTGCTGTGTTATCATAAAAAATAACCTTACCATTAAAAGTTCTGAGGCAGGACTTGCCATCTGCACTCAAGTAAAATCCTTCTTGACACTCACAAATGTAGCTTCCAAGCGTGTTAATACATTTGTGATCGCACAATGTGCCATTATTGACTAAACACTCATCTATGTCTGTGGAGAACAGGAACAGGTACATGTTACTGGTTTAAAAATAGTAAACATTCACCATCACTAGAGCTAAGAGTGATCATCTGTGTCACTGTTAAAATCATGACCTGGAGTTTCCTGAAAATTTGCACTGAAACAAGTGACAGTGTAATGCCGATACCTGCCGCGGAGAGATCTAGCAAGTTTAGGCTCAAGTGACCTGTGCCTATTCTTACAAGGAGATCAATTGGACCAGTGTGCGGGCAGCAGTGCTTTCAATTTTTGGAGTTTTACTGAACCAGCCTCTCATTCAACAGGCCGCTCCCATAAGCAAATTCTTTCAGAGCTTAGGACACAGACAGCTGAAGACACTGCCACCAAAAATGTACCTTTTACTATAACTTGTTGCCTATATCCCAACTCAGACCAAGTCCTGTTTACCCATCACCCTTATGCCTGCTAACCCGCTTTGGCAATTCCTTGTTTTTAAACACCTTCATCCTTGTTTTCAAATCCCTCCAAGGTCTCATCCCTACCTATCTCTGCAACCACTTCTAGCCCTACAAATATTCAAACTCTCTGCACTCATCAAATTCTGGCCCCTTGCACATCCCCTGATTTTTATTGCTCCGTTAGTGGCAGCCATGCCTTCAGCTGCCTGTGTCCTAAGCTCTGAAACCCCTTCCTCAACATCTCCACCTCTCTAGCTCTCTCTCAGCCTTTAAGATGCTTCTTGAAACCTGTCCCTTTGACCAAGCTTTTGGTCACTTGTCCTGATATCTCCTTATGTGGTTCAGTGTCAGTTTCTGTCTAGTTTTCTCTCCTTTGATGTGCTGTGGTACATTTTACTGCATTAGTGGCTCTAAAAACCATTCTATGATTCTATATCAATGTCTGTTTTTGTTGATGCTTTGGCAAAGGTGCACACCTGTGGATTAGCAATGACTCCACTTGCTGAGTTTCGTATTTTAGGCATTATGCATTTTTACTCATCATAAAAACATATATTTTACTTATATTTTCATGCTTAATCGGTTAAAGCAACAAATATATTTATTTATAACTTAAGTAATATGAAGCACTAAAATGAAAAAAACCAGTAAGGATATATTTATTTAAATAGGTGTAAGAAAGTCCATAATGCATCACTTACACTTTGTAAGAACATTTGTGTCAACATAAAGTCACTGCTAAACAATAGGTTTGCAACAAAAAGAGGAAGTGCTGGAAATACTCAGCACATCAGGCAGCTTTGGTGCAGACAGAAAACAGAGATAACGTTTCAACTTTCATCAAAACTAGTAAAAATTAAAGATTGAACAGTTTTTGAGCAAGTGCAGAGCGAGAGAGAAATCGAGGGTGGGGAAGGCAGTGGGAGGTGGGAACGGAGAAAGAGCAAGTGGAATTTGTTGCCCATCCCTAATTGAACATGGCAGTTAGCCCCCTTCTTGAACCACCATAAGTGCACCTACAGTGCTGTTAGGGAGGGAGTTCCATTATCTTAATCCAGCAACAGTGAAGGAATGGCAATATAGTTCCAAGTCAGGATGTGTGTGACTTGGAGGGGAACTTGCAGGCGGAGGGGTGTTCCCATGCATCTGCTGCCCTTGCCCTTCTAGATGGTAGAGGTCGTGGGTTTGGAAGGTGCTGTTGAAGGAACATTGGTGAGTTGCTGCATTGAATCTTATAGATGGTATACACTGCCACCACTGTGTGTTGGACAGGGCAAGAGAGATTAAATGACAAAAGGGATGATTAGGAAAGGCAACAAGGAAATGATTTTCCCTGAAGGACAAATTTGCTTTCCTTTCACCATCTCCTTTAAGCTTCTCTTACTCAGCATCTTTAAGACCTCATGAAATTCAAACAAATTATTTTTCATAAGACACCCATCATCTCAATGCAGCTGCAATTGATAACACATTTGAACAAACACTTTGGTCCATTTTCCCTTTTTCCTGAATCCTATTCGAAAGATATTTCTCAAACCAATAGATAACAAAGGTGCATGTGCTGGGAACATGGACCACATCACAATGCAGTGTCAGCTGCATAACCTTAAGAAATCATTTCACATTGAAAATATATTTCTGTTAATTTGCCTTGGGATCTGTTTGATCAACACACATGGTTTCATCTTTTAATTAAACAGAACAGGTCACTGACACTTTACAACAATCACTAATTTGTTGATATAACCTGCAATGCATCACTAAGTATGCAGTTAGAACATTTATATGAAAAACATCTTGCTTATTAGAATATTCAGGAACATTTGAGTTTCATTTCTCAAAGTATCATTGCACTCTGAATAAAAGGATTTGCATTTATTACAGATCAGATCTGTCTAAGAATTGAGATCACATTGTCACACTGAGATCAATGATATGTTGCTCATCACATTTTCTAGATCAGTTCAGAGACATAAAGCAATGAAGGTGTCAAGTATTTTAAGTGATGAGGAAACATTAAAGAAGGTTTTATTTGAAAAGTTGATCCAAACACATCATTAATTGTTAGAATTATATAACTGATTATTTATTGGATATCAGTTGTGTTTCATTATATGTTGGTAAAAGGCATTAACTGAGATTTCACTTGAGCATATAAAAAGAGACACTTACTCAAACTGTGGTGTGTGGTTGAGTTAGGAGGTATATGCTTGTAATGTTTCATTCTGCAAATAAGTGTAAGACTGAGTAAAGAATGGCTACTGTTTCGTCCTTCACCAACCAGCTGTTCAGATTGGAAGTCACTGCAGCAATGTGTTTGAATAAAAGCAGATGCTCTTTGAATTTTTTTTGGTGTTGTAGTAATATGAAAGGTTGGACAAGACATCTTCACCCATAGAATAATGGGTAAGTTAATTGAACGGTTATCAACATAGGTTGTGTAAAGCAACTCTGGAAGCAATTAGATGTTTTTCTGGACAGATGAAGGATTGAACAAGATGGATGGGTAGCTGGGATTGGTTTGTCGAAAGGAGGGGACAAGGGTAAATGCAATTCCTGAAGCTTGTATTGTGCTACAATCTGGCCTGCAGCATCACCATAGCTACTGTCCCCGACACCACACATGGCTTTGCATAATATGGCACATGTACCTATTTATTAATATCTTGTCAGAGTTAAAATGACATCGATGGTACAAGTTATGAGTAACTTATTTTTATTGATACGGCAATCAAATTAATGATGATGAATTCAAGATTTTTTGTTCAACCTTCCAAATGTTCCACACCATTTTTTGAGGATTTAGGCACAGTTTCAGTGGTGCCACCAGCCCTCTGGAGCCTCATCTAAGCGCTCATTTTTCACATGTTGGGCATAGATGGAAAATGCAGGCAAACTACTTTACTGTGAAGGCTGTCACTCCTGACCCCCTAATCCAGTCCTCACCTATTGTCCATATAAATTCCATTTCCAGCAGGGGACAAGAGCAGGAACCCTGGCTATTGTCCTCTGCCTGACACTGGGGTGAATTCTAACACCCTCCACACCCATCACAGCTGAAACCTGTTATGTTAGGATAGACCATATGATTAATATGTGACTTCCTCTGAGTTTATGACTTGCTACTGTTGTACATTTGATATATTTGATTTTCCTCAAAGCAGTGCAGAAATGTCACTAGTCTCTAAGTGTGCAGGAACATCATTTACAGAGTTTAAAACATGTACCCTCTCAGGCTTCCAGCTTCTTCTGTGTATTTGTTTACTTATCTCTGGGTCAACACCCAGGCTTAACCAATCAAGCACAGTGAGCATAGATCAATTACCAGACCCTAAATCAAATACAGAACAACTTAACACTACAACTACCACACAGAGTAGTGCATTTGCTAACCAAATCATCAGGGCACTTGCTTTATAGGTTTGTCTGGGCATTACAATTTAGTAAGGATGTCAAGGCCTTAGAGAAAGTATAGAGGAGATTTAAAAGTATGATACCAGAGATGAGGGACTTCAGTTACGCAGAGAGACTGGAGAAGCTGGAATTGTCCTCCTTAGAACAGAAAACATTAAAGGGAGATTTAATAGCGATGTTCAAAAGCATAAAGGGTTTCAATAGAGTAAGTAAACAACCCTTTCTATTGGCAGAAAGGTCAGTAACCAGAGGACACAGATTTAACTGATAAAAGAGCCAGAGGTGACGTGAGGAGAAGCTTTTTCTGCAGCAAGTTATGCTCTGAAATGTACTGCCTTCCCATAAACAACGGGCCAAATGGGCACTCTCTGTGCTGTGCAATTCTATGATAATATGTTGCATTAAAGTAATAAAAACAGTGGGATGCAATATCTCATTGTCAAGAATGTAGATCAGTACCTTATTAATAAAATAAAAGATCTCACCTAAACAGTAGGGTGTCTGATGATTTCTGTGTCGCTCTCGGTCAAAGCGATATCCAGGATAACATGTACACACAACCCGTCCAAAATTATCAGTGCATTGCTGTTCGCAAGGTGAGCCAGCACAGACATCAGCATCTGGAGATGAAGAAAATGCCAAGTCAGCAATCAAAGCTCTCTGACACTTCATGAATATTCCCAATGTTTTGCCAACGAGGTTAGATTGTTCCAACAGGTTCTACAGTAAAGTCCCACCATTTGTGGGGGTTACGTTCCCACAAAATCTCGCAAACAGCAAAACCGCAAACCATGCTTTTCAACGGGAGTCAAGTCGATAGGTTCCAGCCATGTGAGTGCCGCATTCGCTTGTGCAGTTACTCTGCAGCAAATTGTAGTACAGTACCTGTCTTTGACAGACGGGAGGAGCCTCTGAACAATACAAGATGTATCGAAAATTTTAAACTGAGACAATCCTCATTTAAGAGAAAAAATGAATTGTCTCAAAACTAGCAGACAAAATCGATGAAAGTTTCAAAATTGAACAGAGCCGTTACTGCAGCTCTGGACCAAGCGATTCAGACAATTTCAGGTTAATCTCTCTGTTCGGGCTGCACTTCAGCTGCTACTATTCCAGGCACCACTTCTCACCCCCGTCGGAGAGGTGCTTAAAAAAAGAGAATTAAATGTCCATGGCTAAGACTAATGGAAGAAATCCACTTGCAGGGCCTTTGACACCATCTCCCCACTAATACGTGTCGAGGTCCCTGCTCTGTCATGGCTGCTCTCTACTCGGGGGTAAGAGGGAAAGTAAACACGGATAAGCTCATGCGATGGGCAATGCGGTGCACAAAGTACAAAGCATGGGTAAGCAAATACACCAACAAGGAAGTCACAAAAGGCAGGACTTTACTATGCTTTGCATCGTGAGGTCCCACTGTACTGACACCAAATCTGGGAGAGTAGCAGAGAAGATTGGATAAACCTAGTGGTTTGCTTTGAGTCAGATTTGCATTTGTGAATTGGTGTGGATTGCAGAAGGATAGAGGAGGGGAGATTGTCACAGTTTGGAGGTCCGAGGAATGAATTTGTTAGAACAGAAGATGGCTTTTTAAAAATTTATTCCTTCATGGTAGATGTTACTGGCAAGGCCAGTGTTTGTTGCCCATCCCTAATTGCCCTTAACTGGGCTATTTCAGAGGGCAGTTAAGAATCAACCACATTGCTGTGGGTCTGGAGTCACATGTAGGCCAAGCCAGGTAAGCATGGCAGATTTCCTTGCCTAAAGGACATTAGTGAACCGGATGGGTTTTTACGACAGTCAATGATAGTTTCATGGTCACCATTACTGAGACTAGCTTTCAATTCCAGATTTAATTAATTGAACGTAAATTCCACTAGATGCCGTGGTGGGATTTCAACCCATGTCCTTAGAGCATTAGCCTGGGCCTCTGAATTATTAGTCCAGTGACAGTACGACTACGCCACCATCTCCTCTTGCTGAGGTTTCCATTTCAACACAGCAAGGGTGTAACAAAGAGGGAGGACCATTGGAGCTTGGGAGAAATGAGGAAACGTGGAACCAACTACCAAATGGAGTATAGAGGTGAATAGCATGCATGTATTTAAGGAGAACATTGATAAGCACAAGAGAGAAAGAAAGAGGGGTACGTTGATGGGTTAGGGCTATATAAAGAAAGGTGGGACGATGCTCACGTGGAGTATGAACCTGATGGGCCAAATGACCTTTTCCTGTCCTGTGAACACTGTGAAAGAGAAGACAGTTTATAGAAGCAATGATCACTATTGTTCTTTTTTTATTCTTTCATGGGATGTTGGTGTCACTGGCAAGCCCAGCATTTGTTGCCTAATTGCCCTTGAACTGAGTGGCTTGCTAGGCCACTTCAGAGGGGCAGTTAAGAGTCAACCACATTGCTGTGGGTCTGGAGTCACACGTAGACCAGACCAGAATGGCAGATTTCCTTCCCTAAAGAGGCAATAGTAAACCAGATGGGTTTTTATGACAATCAATACTTGTCATGGTCACCATTACTGAGACCTTCTTTATATTCCAGCTTGATTGAGTGAATTACCTCCCCAGATCATGAGCCTGGGCCTCTGGATTGCTAGCCCAGGCAACTGTAATACTGCGATCAGATCATGGCACTTGTCCTATATTTGAAGTAGTAATGAATCTGCAGTCCTTGTTAAAACCATTCATTAAAGCTGAAATTCTGGTAAACAGATAGATATGTATGAATGGGACATTTTAGGACTTCACTGTTGAGCTTTCTACATATTTGCGAGTGATCTCCATTGTGTTCTTCAATGTCTTTGGTCCATCTCAAGGTTATTACAGGATTGCCTGACAGAATACAACATGCAAGAGATTGCATGTTTACCCTTGCCCCACTGTGTATATTTACACTTACCTGATCCATATCATTGAGAGAGTGGTAAGGATAAATTCTACAGACGAACATTTCCAACCACTAGTTAATTGGCTTGAATTGTGTGACCAATTAATTTATCTCTGGGCAACTTTTCCTCACAAAACTCCACAAGAAGAAGGAAAGAACTTGCATTTATATGGCGCCTTTCATGGCCTCTGGGCTTTCCAAACCTTCTACAGCCAATTGAAGTTGGTTCTGTTGCAATTCAGAAAGCACAGTAGCCAATTTGACCACAGCAAGATCCTAGAAACAACAATGTGCTAAATGTCCAGATAATCTCTCTTTTTACTGTTGGTGGGGGGTAGTGGATAAGTACTGGCAGGAACTCAGCTGCTGCTCTTCAAATTAGTCCCTGATCTTACACCCACCTGTGACATTGGCTGGGCCTTGATTTAACTTCTCATGGGAAACACTGCGCACCTGACAGAGCAGCACTCCCTCGGCGCTGCTCTAGAGTGTCAGGCCAAGTTCTGTGCTCAGACCTCCCAATGAGGTTCAGATCATCTAACCTTGGTGACTCAGAGAGGAAGTGCCTTCAATGGAGCCACTATCAGCATAGGGAACACAGCCAAATTTGTGAGGCTCAGTCCACTATAGAACACCAGGGGTAAATGTTAACTGAGATTGGGATTTGCATTGTGAATGCCCAAGTTAGAAATCAAATGCTGTGGCATTGTAGCTGCTGGCAAGGAGCCAATTCTTTTTTAATTCCTTTGCTGCGGATGGTGCTACATGTGTCCGGTGTTTCTTTATTGCTCCCAAAGCAATTCTCCGGAGTGTGCGAGCATCTCCTGAGTCTGATCCTTATGCTAATTGGTAGGCAAGTTCAGACTGGGTAGATGCAAAGCAGACTGGATTGGGGCAAGTCAGCCTTCCTTATCACCGCAGCATCCATCTCCTTCGCAGCTCAGCTGGGAATTGGTGGAATTCATCAGACACAAGCAGGTAGCGGTTTCGACCACTCCCATGGTTTAAGCATGCAAGCGTTAAAGGTGTTAAGCAGGGCTGCCAGGTTGTTTGGATTTGCTAAAGTAAAGTTTACAGCTGGCAGGGAAAGGATGGAGTGGGATTATGTTTCATGCCACTTGGAGCAAGGTGGAGGAGGGGAAGCAAAGATCAGTAGGTGAACAGAGTTCACAATACGTGAACACTGACAAATACTTGCCTTCACCCATTAACAATATAAACTCGGGTATTATGCAATCATTTAATCGCATGACAGGCCCAGGAAGACAGCTTGAGGTTTCACACGCTAATATGCCTTCTGGCAGAATACAAGTCAATGGAATGCTTCCAATGTAATGCTGCAAACAAGGCCATCCAGCTTACCAAACAGCATTTTCCATTCACGGACTGTCATAAATTATGCACTGTTTGTACAGCTCCTGCCTCCATGTCCCAACCCCTTCCCATTCTGGTTTTACCCTTGCTGCTATAGCCTGCTTTTCTTCGGCCTTTTCATGCAGTCTTCTGACACACTTGCTAACTCCATTTATTTCTCAAAGGGGGAGGGAGGGAAGGAAGAATATGCAGCCAAGGGTGGGGTTGAGGCAAGAGAACCTTGAATATAAAACTGCATTGAATCACTGAAGGATACGGTGTGACAGGAGGGCCATTCAGCCTATTGCCTCTGTGCTGGCTCTTTGGTGAAGCTTTACAATTAATCCCAGTTGTGGGGTCAAAATCCTGGAACATCCTCCCTACCTGGGGTACCTACACCCCATGGACTGCAGCAGTTCAAGAAGGCAGCTCACCACCACCTTCTCAAGGGGCAATTAGGGATGCTGGCCCAGCCAGCGAAGCCCACATCCCATGAAGGTTAAAAAATACTCCTCTGCTATTCCCATAGCCCCGCAAGATGTTTCCCTTCAAGAGTTCATCCACTACTATTTTCAATATTCTTCTTGAATCTGCTTCCACCTCCCCACCCCTCATTTCAGGCAATGCATTCCAAATCACAATCACACGCTTTTTTTTTGAAGAAAAGGCTGTATTTGCTGCCAACACCATGCATACACGGTTGTAAGCCTGACCACCACCTTTATTTTGGGTAACGTGCAGTAGGGCACATGCGCGGCCACCATCTTTAGTAGGGGGCAATGTGCCACCCAAATCCAGCTTATTTACTTCCAAGAACCGGGTGCCATGCATCAAAACAAAGTGGCTGTCAGTACTTTGCAAAATGATATTTCGTTCTGCAGCGCCATTAATCCATTGATACTTCTTAAGCTGAAGAGATTTGAGAATGTGACAGAATATGTAGACATTTTAAGGCAGGATTCTGCCCCTTTGCTGAACTGTTAGAATTAGTGAGCTCAGTATAACATTGCAACAGTTTTCTTTCCTGGCTTGACTGATTCTTTCGGATCGCTGAATATTTAGCAACTTATGTTCACAGTCCCTTTGATTACGAGAAGACAGAAATCACTAAAGTGAGTTGAAGCATCGGCTTTCAGTAATGATTCTGGATTGTCCCTGTTACTCCTCATAAAACACTGTAATACCTTCTCCAAGTGTCAATAAAATGCTTGTGAGCTCGATATTCCGAGCAACCTGCTGACTAAGTATTGTGTGGGACCCACGGAATTCACAAACTGAGAGCGTATTGCAATAACCAGGTTAGAAAGCAAGATGACTTGCCCGTGTGCTAGGTAAACTGATGTGTGCACGCCGTTGAATCTCTGCACACACGCAGGCCAGTTCGCACGCGCAGGCCAGTTCGCACGCGTAGGCTAGTTCGCACGCACAGGCCAGTTCGCACGCGCAGACCAGTTCGCACGCGCAGGTATGTATCGGTGGTCATAATGTGTTGGCAGGAGACACAGTGGTTAAAAAAACAAACTGTTTCCTCATGTTGCCTCTGGTCCTTTTGTTAATCTCCTTAAATTGATCATTGACCTTTCTGCCCTGGATACAATCTCTCCTTCCTCTCTCTACAAACCGTTTTGAACACCTCTATCAACATCCTTGGCTTTCCCTGCTCGAAGGAGAACAACCTCAGCTTCAACAGTCTCTCTGCATAACTGAACTTCCTCATCCCTATTATTATTCTACTGAATCTCTCCTGCACCCCCACTAAGGCTTTTGGTGCCCTGAAATGAACACAATATTCCAGCTGAAGCCTAACCAGTGTTTTATAAATGTTTAGCATAAGATTCCTGCTTTTGTACTTTATTCCTCTACTAATAAAGCCAAAGGGCCTGTATGGTCTTTTAACAACCTTCTCCACTTATCCTGCCACCTTCGAAGACTGGAATACCGACATTTCCAAGTCTCTCTGTTCCTGTGTACACCCTTAAGTCCAGAGGTTCTCAATCTTTTTCATCCACTCACCACTCAAAATGCAGACCACCGACCGGTTCTACCTCAGCTGCTTTCGCTTGCCACCACAAAAAACTCATGAGAATTAATGGGAAGAATGGCACTGCTCTGATGAAACACCAGTGAGGTGATGTTTTCCTTTAAACTTGGAGAGCTTCAGTCTCGTGTCGGCCTCTCGACCGATTCCTATTCTTTGTTTTCAGCCCCACAAGTCTTGAAAATCTGATCTAGTAGTTGTACATTGTAATAGGAACATAACTATTGCGTAATAGTTACACAATAAGTTAATGCACAACTGCATTCTTCTTGCTTGCACCTATGATGATTATCGGGGATGAGGGATCTAGCCTGTTCTCTTATATGTCACATGCCCGCGGACCACCTGAAAGACTCTTGTGGACCACACCTTGAGAACCATTATTTTGTTCTATCATTTGGGCACTTGGTCAGATTTGATGCAGGATTTTTGTTATCTCCCCTGTCCTATGGCCACACATCTCGACTTCCCATTGCGCCAGGAGTGTATGCGATTCCTCCTCCACTACTTTCACAAAGTCAACATTCACTGTACAAGGTGAATCTTTAGTTCATAAACTAACTTACCAAATGGGCAGAACATATTCTTCAAAGACCAAAGATACTGCTTCATTAGAAGCACAAATGAGAGCAAACTAGAGGTGGCCTTATAGGAGCTGGAGTAACATTCTGTGAGTGAATTTGTGGCCTCTGCCCTTGACCCTACATTATCACTGGATCATAACTGAACCTTATCAGGCTTGGAGAGCGACAAGGAAGGTTTATGAAACTATATCACATTGGACAAAAATGATGAAGCACAACATGATAAAGTTTTATAGTAACTATTCTAATTGTAAATCAGGGTAACTCAGCAAGTGGTTGTCAAAGAATGTAGCCCCGTTTTCTATTTGGCTCATTCTTTTCTCCAGACAACAATATCCCAGATGAGTTCCCATCATTGAATCTGATGTCTTAAACTGAACCTCAGAAATACTCGAAATAATAACACTATTACTGACTGACGCATTGCTTGAGGGTAATTAGGTGTCAGCGGTGGCTCAATTGGTAACACTCTCGCTTATTAGTCGTACATATTCAATATATGTCCCAGTGCTTGTCGCAGTGCTTTGGGACATCAAGAAAGGCAAGAATGTCCTTCTTCCTTCATCGTGGACAAGTAATTGCTCTGCCTGTGCTCAAGATGGCTCTGTACATGGAGTCAGTTTTCAACCGAGTTGCTTGAGCCTATCGATTGGTCTTGCAACACCAGAGCTGTTGGACTGTGGATGGACTTCCCACAAAGACACGGGCTAGCTTATTTAGTGGGGCCACTATGAAGTATCATCAGTTGCAAGATGACCGCCAGTCCATTTTTGGGTTGTCAACTTCTCCAGAATTGCCCTGGAGCCTCCAGGGGTTTATGAAATTTCACAGACATTGCTGTGAGCAACTCTTGGAAGCAAACTCATTGGGGTGTTCTTTTGTTTTGAACATTGTGTGTTTGTTTACAAGTTCCTTGAATACTTTCATTTTTTAGCTATGAACATATTGGTGATTGGAGAAGAGAAAAAAAGCCACTTCACGGGTTGGAGACACTAGGTCATGTGTTAAAACCTTCAGGATAGCAACACCAAACCATGCTTGAAGTACCACAGTCCCACACTCACTTCACATGCTACTGAGCTGAGTTTGGAACAGTTGAACTTAACCCAGAAGTATGGCGATGAAGAAAAAAAGGTGGTTTCCATTTATGCAGTATTAGAGGTCCACATTACCAGCATCTACTTTCAGTTAGATACCAGCTTTAACAGTCTAACAGCCGTATTATAAATGCATGCACTAAATGTGGAAGAAAATGGCCCTGGCCTGAAGTAACATCTCACAAAAATCAAGGTCCTGCTTCTGTCTTGTTGTCACTACCTCCTTTTGTATCCCATTCAATTAATAGTGTTGCCTCTTAATCGAACCCACTGTTCTTCTTCCTTCATCGTGGACAAGTAATTGCTCTGCCTGTGCTCAAGATGGCTCTGTACATGGAGTCAGTTTTCAACCATGGCACTGCCATGGCATTAGCTTGTGTGCAAAGTGCCACCCAACCCCCATGGGCAGCAAATTGCAGTCTTTGTCAGTTTGACTCATGGCACGTCATTCTGCTTTCTGGACCAGGACAAGTTGGCAGGTACAAGAAAGAATGACGTGCATTTATATAGCACTTTTCACGACCACCGAATGTCTCAAAGCGCTTCACAGCCAATGAAGCACTTTAGAAGCAGTCACAGCGAACAGCAATGTGCTAATGACTAGATAATCTGGTTTTTTGTGATGTAACTGAGGGATTTTTTTTTGACCAGGACACTGGGGATAGTTAAAAGCAAAATACAGCGGATGCTGGAAATCTGAAACAAAAACAAAAACTAGCTGGAAAAACTCAGCAGGTCTGACAGCATATGCGGAGAGGAACACAGTTAACGTTTCGAATCTGTATGACTCTTCATCAGAACTGTTCTGATGAAGAGTCATACGGACTCGAAATGTTAACTGTATTCCTCTCCGCAGACACTGGGGATAGTTTCTCTCCTCTTCTTCAAAATTGTTCCATATGTTCTTTTACATCCACTCAACAGGCAGATGGGGAAACCTTGGTTTTAACATCCCATTTGAAAGACAGCACCTCTGACGGTGCAGCACTCCCTCAGCACTACATTGAGAGTGTCTTGATTTTTGTGCTCAAGCACCGGAGTGGAAATTGAACCCAGAACCTTGTGACTTAAAGATGAGTGTTACCAACTGTGCCACAGCTAACCAAAGAAAAGAATGAACTCACTTTTATATAGAGTCCCAAGAGCTTGAGAGCTAATTAAGCACTTCTGAAGTGTAAATACTATTGGTAGCATGACAGCTAATTTGCAAGGGATCAGAAACTGCAATGAGATAAATGGCCAGGTCATCTGATTATTTCTTTAAGTGATGTTGATTGAGGGATAAATATTGGTCAGTACACTGGGAGAGAATTCCCTGGTTCTTCAAATAGTGCTGGGAGAGGACTGACAAGACCCATTTATATCTGAAGTATCCTCTTGGGTTCTGCGCTCTGGAGTAGAGTCTTGAACTCACACAGCCTTCTGACGCAGCAGAGAAAGTGAACCAGGGCTGACAACTTCACGCTTCATCACCGATAGAACTTTGAACTGACTGTGCATGGGAAATATAGCACCTTTAAATGAAGTAACCACATTCCAAGGCGCTTCACTGACATAATCAAACAAAACATGACACCAAGCCAAGAACAGACATATTAGGACAGGTGATCAAAAGCTTGATCAAAGAGATGGGCTTCAAAAAGTCTACTGAGAAAGAAAGAGAGAGAGAGTGAGTTAGAGAAATGAAGAGATTTACAATAACAACAACTTATATTTAATATAGTGCCTTTGACAATATAAAACGTCCCAAAGCATTACCCAAGAACACTATAGAACCAAGTATGACACTGAGGTACACGCGGAGAAATCAGGTCAAATGACCAACAGCTTGGTCAAAGAGGAAGGTTTTAAGGATTGTCTTAAAAGAGGAAAGTGAGGTAGAGGTGGAGAGGTGTAGGCAGGGAATTTCAGAGCGTGGGCAATTGAAGGCATGGGTACTGTTGGTGGAATGATGAACAACAGGGACGCTCAAGGGGCCAGAA
Source organism: Carcharodon carcharias (assembly GCF_017639515.1). NCBI lineage: Eukaryota > Metazoa > Chordata > Chondrichthyes > Lamniformes > Lamnidae > Carcharodon > Carcharodon carcharias. Next base: position 10,520,951 of record NC_054498.1, on the reverse strand, counting down.
TTAGAAGAGCATAAGTATCTCGGAGGGTTGTGGGGCTGGAGGAGGTTACAGAGATCTGGAGGGGTGAGAATTTTAAAATTGCGGCACTGCACAGAACTTTCTCATTTGTGTCTACCGGTAATTTTAATCTCTTCCTGCAGAGTCAAGAGTCAAATATAATTAGAAGCAGCTTCACAATATGAGTCGGCATTATTGTTTTATCAATGTAATCATTGTGCAAACAAAAAAGCCCAAATAAACCCAACACCTCCTTAAGGATTTAAGTGTTCATGTCATATAAAATTGCTGACAATCCTTGAGAATGCAGACAAATGGTGAATAAGGGCCACCACCTACTCCTTTTGATCTATCATTGTCACAATAATTTGTTGTAACTTTCCTGACAGATACTCCTTTGTGCAATAAACAGCCTCCTGTTCTCTCGCCTCAGTTGTAGAATGATTTGTTTCCTGCTTGACCTTTTAACTCATTCCTAGTTGCATCTTTACCGAACAAGTTCCACACCTGCCCACAATATCTTCTCAGTCTACTGCTCTGTGCAGGTGGACCAATCAGCAAAGCACAAATGCATCTGGCTAAATAACCTCCTCGTTCACTGAAGTTGGTGACTTCTAATAACAATGAAGCCAACGAATTGTGAGGATCACTCGGGGAAAATTGTATGTGTGTGTGTATGCGCTTATGCAGGTGCATGTGTGTGCATAGAGGGAGTGTGCACGCATGTGTGTGTGGGTGCGCATGCTTATGTGTGAGAGGGTGTATGTATGTGTGTATGTGTGTGTACAGGAATGTGTGTGCATGTGTACACAAGTGCATATGTGTGTGTATGCGTGTGGGTATGTGTGCATTAATTCCTTTTCAATAAAAAATAAGTCCTTTTGTTCTACTTCATCGTGCCTAAACACCACTGAAATGAAACAACATAAATTATAATGGTTTACTCATATTCCCTTTCCAATTATGTTAGATCAAAATTTAGGAGGATCCCAAAAGTATGCAAATTCCTGATGTATGTAAATGATCCATTATAGCATGCACAAAGTCTCCTTAAGATCCTGCAGGTCAAATTTTAACACATCTCGCCTGAGGCAATTGTTAAAATGGGGTTGGGTCCACACTTCATTCCAAATGCATTCCTGCCCAATGTCATTTTAACCAGGGACATCTCAGGCACACGGATCTTATTCAATATTCTGAAGTCAGGGTCCGATGATGTCATTGCCACTCCAATGTAATTCTTACTTAAAATCATTGCGTGTGGTCAAACCCATCCTGCCCCACCACCTTTCCTCCTACCCTCCCCATCCCGACCCGGTCTTTGTGGCACACGATGCAGCACGTTTCTTTCAATATTCTCTCATGGGATGTGGGCATCACTGAGAAGTTCGGAATTTGTTGCTAATCGTTAATCGCCCCTGAGAAGTTGGTGATGAGCCACCTCCCGACCCATTGCAGGCCACATGGTGCAAGCTCAGTGCTGCTGGGAAGGGAGCTCCAAGATTTTGACCCAGAGATTGTGAAGGAACAGCGATGTAGTTCCAAGTCAGGATGGTCTGGGACTCGGGAGGGCAACATGCAGTTGGTGGTGTTCTCATGTGTCTGCTTCCCTTGTCCTTTTCTAGGTGGTAGTGGTTGTGTGTTTGGAAGATGCTGCCTAAGGAGCCTTGGTGAGTTGCTGCAGTGCATCTTGTGGATGGTGCACACACTGCTGCTACTGTGCGTTGCTGGTGGAGGGAGTGGATGTTTAAGGTGTTGGATGGGGTGCTAGTCAAGCGGGCTGCTTTGTCCTGGACAGTGTCAAGCTTCTTGAGTGTTGTGGGAGCTGCACTCATCCAGACAAGTGGAGAATATTCCATCACACTCTGATTTGTGCTTTGTAGATAGTGGACAAGCTTTGGGGAGTCAGGCGGTGAGTTACTCATCTCAGAATTATTTTAAACAAAACTCTGGTTAGTTGTGTAATTTGGTTGCTACAGGTGTTTGTACGCACGGAGATCATTTTAATGACACACCAGTGCAGCACAGGGCCACTGTTTTGGATGAGAGTTCTCCCCAGTGTTCCAGCCGATATTTGCCCCTCAACCAAAATCATGAAAACAGATTATCTGGTGGCTTAGTTCTTTGCTTTTGTGGGAGCTTGCTGTGCACAAACGACGACATTTCAAAAGTACTTCATTGACCACAAAGCATTTTGCAGTATCTTGAAGTCATGACAGGTGCTACAGAAATGCAAGTTCCTTCCTTCATCTTCCTGCAACTCTTGTTGGATGACTCACCTTTAATAGCTTATAAAATCTAACCATCGATTAATAATTCAAAGTGAAGGTATTACTGAGAGCCATTTGTAGGTTTTGGTTGCTTCTCTTGGCAACCTACTCTTCTACAGACTGCCTGGATGGGTGCAGCTCCCACTTGCTTGGACGAGTGCAGCTCCCACAACATGCAAGAAGCTTGACACCGTCCAGGACAAAGCAGCCTGCTTGATTGGTACCACATCCACAAACACTCAATCCCTCCACCTCCGATGCACAGTAGCAACAATGTGTACCATCTACAGGATGCGCTGCAGGAACTCATCAAGGCTCCTTCAACAGGACCCTCCAAATCCATGACCACTACCATCTAGAAGGATGAGGGCAGCAGATAGATAGGAATAGTACCACCTGGAAGTTCCCCTCCAAGTCATTCACTATCCTGACTTGGAAATATATCGACTGTTCCTTCACTGTAACTGGGTCAAAATCCTGGAACTCCCTCCCTAACAGCACTGTGGGTGTACCTACACCACATAAGCTACAGCGGTTCACCACCACCTTCTCAAGGGCACCAAGGGATGGGCAATAAATACTGGCCCAGCCAGCGAAGCCCACATCCTGTGAATGAATCAAAAAAGGACAAGAATATGATTACAGTCTGTCCATTCACGAAGAACCACGTCTAGAGTCCATGGAGAATGACCACCGCAGCTTTCTGTTGCTAGACACTAAGAGAAAGCAAACAAACACTATGGGGTTGAGGTTTTTTCAGCATTCACAGCAGGAACTGTGTCTTTCACTGGAGAGCTTTTGTTCTTGTTACAGATTCTGGGATAGCAATCGTTCCATTTGCCTCACTATTGCTCCTCTTTCCATATTGCTTTGATGCAGTGTTCACAGTTCCTGACTGTAATCTGACATTGAAACCTATGTTTTTTTTCAATCTTTTGTGTTCCAGTAGCAAAGTGACTCGTCACTTGGAACAATAGTGTTCACCTCAAAGAAAAGACAACAGTGAGCAGCCCCATCTAGTGTTTTAAAGGTAGATGGCAATGTGGCCAATCAATTTATCTATAAGAGTTACAGTAAGCTGAAACTTTCATTGCTATAGCCCCTTTCATATCCTCAGGGTGTCCCAAAATGCTTTCCAGCCAATTAAGTACTTTTGAAATGTAATCATTTGTGCACAGCAAGTTCCCACAGACAGCAAAGCACTAAATGACTAGATGTAGTGACTTAGTGAATAGGAACAGTAGGAGGCTATTGAGGTCCTCAGGCCTAGTATACCATTTAATTAGATCACAGTACTCTAGATCTGAACTCCATCCACCCACCTTGCTTCCATAATGTTTAGTGTCTTTATGTAAGAAAAATCTATTAATAAAGCCTAAAATACTATATGCTTTATTAACTGCTCTCTCAACATGCCCTGCCATCTTCAATGACCTATATACGTATGCACCAAAGTCCCTCTGTTCCTGCACCTCCTTTGGAGGCTCTACCTTTATTTTATACTGTCTCACCATATTTTTCCTGCCACCATGAGTCACCTCACACTTCTCTGCATTGAACTTCATCTGCAACTTGTCTGCCCAATCCACCAACATGTTTATGTCCTTTTGAAGTTCAAGACTATCCCCAGCTTTGAAAAATTGACCCTCAACCTCAACAGCTCTTGGGGGTGAGGGAGGGGGGTGTGGTGGTGAGTGGGTGGGTGTTATGGGTTGCAGATTTCCACTACCTTTTGTGTAAAGAAGTGATTCCTTATGTCAGTCCTCAAATGGTTGAGCTTTAATTTGCTCTGGGCTCCTTCACCAGACAAAATCATTTAAAAAAGACTTGCATTTCTATAGCACCTTTCATGACCTCAGGACATCCCAAAGTGCTTTAGAACTGATTAAACTTTTGCAGTGTAGTCAATCCCCTGCTCTCCTTCAAAAGGGTGCAGATGGGGCTGCGATTTAATGTCTCATCCAAAAGACAGCACTTGCAACGATGCAGCACTCCACTGGAATGTTGGCCTCGATTTTTGTGCTCAAGTTTCTTGAGTGTCTTTAACCCACAACCTTCTGACTCAGCTGAGAATGATAGCAACTAAGCCACTGCTGACACTGGTTTCTCTCTATCCACCCAATGTCCTCCTTTGATCATCTTAAACACAGCAGTCATTCACCCCTTAATTCCACAATTTTTGGAAATGTCCACAGTTTGACAGATAAATGATGCTTAATTTTGCTTAGGAAGGGATTATTGCCTATTTTTTGAGTATCATTTACATCAGGTTTAGCATTATATATAATCTTTGTTTTCTTTGATGCAGCCAACATCAATATGCAAAGAACCTTCTAAAATCAACCATGTCCCATTGAATGAAAGGGCAGGCTCAAGGGGCTGAATGGCCCACTCCCACTCCTATTCCCTATGTTCTTAGGTTCTCATTAAGTGTCGCCTGACAGGCAACTTCCCATGGAAGAAAATTCAGGATCTTCCTCCTGAGTGGTGGAAGTCTCCCTCTTTTCTGTTGACATTCGGTGTCCTTGGGCAACAATTTGGTCAGCTGCATTATAGACAAGGGTCTAAGCAACAGAACAAAACAGCATGTTGATATCCTGCTGTGAATGTAGGAGCAGAACTGAGCCATTCAGCCCCTCAAGCCGATTTCAACATCCTCCTCCTCCTTCTCCTTATGCAGTCCCTCAGATCCGAGGATGACTTCCTTCCACACAGGGATTGTGGGTTCTGAGGTGACTTAAAAGCCCAATGCTGGACCTGCACGCTCTCCCACAGGCGGGGCAGGCAGTGTTTGATGAGGCGGGTGGGTGGGATGCTTGGATTTTGGGCCCGTTCCTTCCGCTGTGTGCGCCGGGCCTCCACCTGGGCCTGTCGGAGATGTTTGAAGTGCTTGGCACCTTCGTGGGTGCTTCTTCTCCAGCCTGAGCATCCTCGAGCAAGGGGTTCCCACAGATCGGTGGGGTTGTAGCAATTTTTCAGGGAGGCTTCAAGGATGTCCCTGATGCGTTTTCCACCATCCAATTAGGTCATGGCTGATCTGTACGTCAACTCTGTTTACCCAACTGGCTTCCCTTAATACCTCATAAAAATCTAGCTCAGTTTTGCAACATTCAAATGACCTTCAACCTCACCAACTTGCTGAGGGGAAGAGTGTTCTAGATTCCCAATACCCATTGTGTAAGGACGTGCTTCCTGATGTCTCACCCCTGTTTGGACCCCTTACACCTGACAGAAAAATTACATGTGCTTGCAAAGTGAACCATGAGAACTGTTATATTCTAGAGCAGTGACTGATGAGCTGGAATTTTGACTGGATTGGTCCAATTTTCCAATGGTCTCAAAAGGCTTTTGAAAAACGTCATTTCAACACTTCAGAAAGTTGTTCTACAACTTGCATAATAACTTCCAAGCCAATAATGCAGAGTTATGATATTTAGCTGGAAGTCATCAGATAAGAAAACAAGTGTCTCGTTAAAAAGCTGAAGAGGCTTTGAGGCAAGCCTATGAAAGCAAACTTAATCCTTTTGTTGAGCTATAAATACCAGAACAAATACTCTGATGTTTAAAACCCACACCATGCCAAATGTTTCTCTTCCTATTTTAACTGGAATTTACAGCATAGATGAAAAAATTGAACAACTTCCTTGTAAAAGATGTCCACATCATGCCAATTACCAGAAACACTTCACAAATACAGTGATTGGAAAAAAAAACCTTATTTGAATATTGCTAAAAAGAGAGACATGTAACTAAAGCTTTTCATCTGTGGTTGACAAAGGTGGTCAAGGAGAGCACCCAATCAAAAACTAAGGCAGTGAAAGCTAGTGGAAGGCCAGAGGATTGGGAAATTTTTAGGAACCAGCAGCAGATGACTAAAAAGCTAATAAAGAAGGAGAAAATTGATTATGAAAGTAAATTGGCAAGAAATATAAAAACAAACAGCAGGAGCTTCTACGGGTATATAAAAAGAGAGTGGCCAAAGTGAGCGTGGGACCCTTGGAGGATGCGACTGGAGAATTGATAATGGGGAACAGGAAAATGGCAGGTAATTTGAGCCAATATTTTGCATCGGCCTTCACGATGGAGGACACTATAAACATCCCAAAGATATCAGATAAGCAAGGAGTTAATGGGAGGAAAGATCTTATAACAGTCTCTATCACAAGGGACAAAGTATTTGACAAACTAATGGGACTAAAGGCAGACAAGTTGCCAGGACCTGATGGTCTGCATCCAAGGGTTTTAAAGGAAGTGGCTGCAGAGATAGTGGTCAAAATATTCCAGAACTCACTTGGTTCCGGGAGGGTCCCAGCGGATTGGAAAATCGCTAATGTGACACTTCTGTTCAAGAAGGGAAGGAGACAAAAAGCAGGAAACTATAGGCCAGTCAGCCTAACATCTGTCATTGGGAAAATGCTAGAGTCCATTATTAAGGAAGAAATAGCAGGACATTTAGAAAAGGTTAACGCAATCAGAGTCAACATGGTTTTGTGAAAGGGAAATCATGTTTGACAAATTTGCTGGAGTTCTTTGAGGATATAACAAGCAGAGTTGATAAAGGGGAACCAGTAGATGTAGCGTATTTGGATTTCCAGAAGGCATTTGATAAGATGCCACAGAAAAGGTTACTGCACAAGATAGGAGATTGGGGTTAATGTATTAGCATGGACTGAGTATTGGTTAACACACAGAAGACAGAGAATCGGGATTAATGAGTCTTGTTCAGGTTGGAAAGATGTAATTAGTGGAATGCCATAAGGATCAGTTCTAGGGCCTAAATTATTTACTATCTATATTAATGACTTGGAGCAGGGGGCAAAAGTGTAATGTATCCAGATTTGCTGATGATAAAAATAGAGGTGGGAGGGCATGTTATGATGAGGACATAAGGAATCTGCAAGGGGATATAGATAGGTTGAGTGAGTGGGCAAAAACTTGGCAGATGGAGTTTAATGTAGGAAAGTGAGAGGTCATGCACTTTGGTAGGAAAAATCAAAAGGCAGACTATCGTTTAAATGGAGAGAGACTCCATTTAAGTGCAGCACAGAGGGATCTGGGTGTTCTTGTGCATGAAACACAAAAAGTTAGCATGTAGGTGTGGCAAGTAATTAAGAAGGCAAATGGAATTTTGGCCTGTGTTGCTAGGGGGTTGGAATTTAAAAATAGGGAAGTCTTGTTACAACTGTACAGGGTGTTGGTGAGGCTGCACCTGGAGTATTGTGTACAGTTTTGGTCCCCGTATTTAAGATAGGATATACAGGCATTGGGGGCAGTTCAGAAGAGATTCACTAGGCTGATTCCAGGGATGGGGTTGACTTATCAAGAACAGCTGAACAGTTTAGGCCTTTATTCATTAGAGTTTTGAAAAATGAGGGGTGAGCTTATTGAAACGTACAAGATTCTGAGGGGGCTTGACAGGGTAGATGTTGAGAAGATGTTTCCACTAGTGGGGGAATCTTGAGCTAGGGGACATGATTACAGGATAAGGGGACACTCATTGAAAACTGAGATATGAAGGAATTTCTTCTCTCAGAGGGTAATGTCTGGAATTCTCTACCCCAGAGAGTTGTAGAGGCTAGATCATGAACTATTTAAAGAGGAGGTAGATAGATTTTTTAAGTATTGGAGTGTTGAGGGCTATGAGGAGCTGGCACAAGAGAGGAGTTGAGGCCTAGAGCTGATCAGCCATGATCTTATTGACTGGCGGGGCAGGCTTGAGGGGCCTGCTCCTGTTTCTTATGTTGTTATGCACTTATCAGTTCAAATGCAAGAATGCCAACTTTCAAACAATCACAACAATTTATACTGCAGGAAAAAAGGCAAATCGACTCTGATTGGCTGAGCGTTGCCATGGCGAAAACAACGGGGAACGATAATCCTCCCCAAGCTTCCGGGTAATTCAAAAAAGGCACAAGGTTCCTGCATATGAATGTGTGTCATTTCTTGCAAGCATAAATGAGCTGTTATGAGTTCAACTGCTTATCTTAAATTGGTTGTTAGTGTAGCTATTAGCGCATTCAGGATTGTTCAGCAAATGCTGCCAAATTACAGAATTACATCCAACAGCAGATATTTTGTTTTAGGTTTTGCAAATATGGGCTGGTTGAGTATGGTCTATACTCTACCTATGAACAACTAAAGGAACGTGCTGTTTGAATCAATCAGCCAATCACTGGGATGTACGGTCTATTGTTAAACCTAACTGTCGTTCAACATTAGGTGTTACATTGCGATAATAATTCTCTTATGAAATTACTATCAATAAAGGTCTGCCAGGAATTCGGGTGGCATCATGTAAACTCAAATTTGAGTTCAAATTTCAGCTGGTGCTGACTCTGACCTCTCTAAACAGAAGGGCTCCAGCTTCCTCAGCATTTGTCAGTCTTGGCTGAGTAGCCTACTGTTATTATTTGATTTCTGCTACAATCGTTTTGCTCACATCATCTGATAAACAAGGAAAAGGATGCATGACATGTGGAAGAGATATTGATGTCATTAAAAAGGGTTTAGGTAGAGTCAACGCAGCTTAATGAAAGGGAAATTGTGTATGACAAATCTGTTTAAGATTCTTTCAGGGAGTAGCTAGCAGGGAGATAAGGGAGAACCAATGGATATAGTATATTTGGATTTTTGGAAAGCACTCAATAAAGTTCCACACAAGGGATGTTTACAAAGATTAGGGCTAATGGGATTGAGGATCGATTAACAGGGAGAAAACAGTGAGTAGGAATAAACTGGTCATTTCTGGCAAGGTGTAACCAGTGATGTGCTGCAAGGATCAATGCATGGGCCTGTTATTTGCATCTATATCAGTGACTTAGATGAAGGAACAGAGAATAAAGTTTTCAAGTTGCTGATGGTACAAAGATATGTGGGAATGTAAGCTGCGAGGAGGACACAAAAAGGCTGGTTAGTGATTGGACAAGAAGGTGGCAGATGGAATATAATGTGGAAAAGTGTGAAATTATCAACTTTGGCTGAAAAAAGTAATCTTTTTCAAAAGTTGCAATACTAGTAAATCTTACAATGCTTTGGGATTTGGGAACCCTTGTACACAAATCATGGAAAGTTAACATGAAGGTCCAGTGAGCAATCAGGACAGCTAATGGTATGTTGGTCTTCATTGCAAGGAGGTTGGAATATAAGAATAATGAAGTCTTGCTACAATTATATAAAGCTTTGGTGAGACCATCTGTGGAGTACTTGCACTCATGGGGGACAATCATGGCAACATCTTGACCAATCAGAGCTGACTTGCTAACCCCTTTTTCTCATGCAGTATAAATTGTTGTTCCCTTTGAAATTCGACATTCTTGCATCTGTTCTGATGAGTGCAAGATGAACAGTTTTAATGGTGTGTCTCTTTTCTCAGCAATAATCAAGTTCTATACCACCAAGCGGCTATTTGTGTGGGATCTTGCTACATTTTGACCAGGAATTGCTGAGCTCAGGGAAAAAGAAATTGTAACGATGCATAAAAAGAACAACAAAGCTCAGGCTCACTGCTTTCCAAAGGAAGTTATTAGGTTTTTTTTTCTCTCCGAAGCATAGTTGTTTCTCTCCTAACCGCACAGATTGTTCTAAAGAAACTGCTGGAGCAGACTTCAATAAAACTGAGCCAATCTCTATACAAACCCAGCAACATCAGATGCCAACATTTTTATGGCTTTGATTTCAATCTCCTTTTTGCACCATTTGCACTGAGTATTTCCAATACGCTCAATTTGCTGACCTGCTTGAAACAGGCTGGCAATATCACTTGGAATTGCAAAGTCTAAAATGTAAAAGGAAGCCTGTTGATTTGGCCCTGAGCTGAACTTTTGACCCCATATCTGTTCCATCACCAAGGCCGCTTCCTTCCACCTCTGTAACGTCGTCCGTCTCCACGCTTGCCTCAGCCCTTCTGCTGCCGAGACCCTCATCTGTGCCTTTGTTACCTCCAGGCTCAACTATTCCAATGCTCTCCTGGCCAACATCCCATCCTCCACCCTCCATAAACTTGAGCTCATCCAAAACTCGTATCCTAAACTCGTGCCATTTCCGGTTCACCTACTTACCCCTGTGCTCACTGATCCACATTGTCACCCAGTCCACTTGTGCCTTGATTTTTAAATGCTGATCCTTCATGAAATGGCCTCTCAACTCTCTATCTCTGTAGCCCCCTCTAGTCCTATAAGCACCAGAACATTGGTCTTATAATTACGGCCTCTTGTGCATCCCCTACTCCCTTCACTCCACCATTGGTGTCTGTTCCTTCAGCTGTCTAGTCCCTAATCTCCAGAACTCCCTTCCTTCCACCTCTCTCTCCTCCTAAAAGGCACTGTTCCAGCCACTTGCACACCTGTCCTCATGTCTCCTTCTTTGGCTATGTGTCAGTTTTTGGTTGATTCATGCCCCTGTAAATCACCTTTAGATGTTTTGCCATCCGAAAGGTGACATATAAGTGCAAGTTGTTGTTGTAGCCAAAGAATGAATTCTGATTGGATTTTCCGGCCTTAAAAGCTCTTATGTACACCATAGCAACAGAATAGGTCATTCCATGGTATCATCCTCCTGTACTTCTAAAACTGTGCCCTCCAAGTACACCTTCTAATCAAAAGGCAAATGGAATGTTGATTTTTATAACTAGAGGCTACTAGAATACAAAGAGGAGGAGGTTTTGCTACAGTTATGCAAAGCCCTGGTTAGACCACATCCAGAATACTGTGTACAGTTCTGGGCACTGCCCCTGAGAGAGGAGACATTGGCCTGGGCAGGAGAGCAGTGCAAATTCCCCAAGGCTCCAAACGTTACATTCTGAGCAAAGATGACACAAACCAGGCTTATTTTTATTTTTTTTTTCTTTATCCTTTCATGGGGTGTGGGCCAGCATTTGTTGCCCATCCCTCACTCCCCTTAAACGGAGGGTCTTGCTTGGCTGTCTCAGAGGGGCGGTTAAGAGTCAACCACGTCGCTGTAGGTGAGGACAGCCGATTTCCTTCCCTAAAGGGCATTAGTGAGCCGGATTGGTTTCTACGGCAACCGATGATAGTTTCGCGGGGGGGGGGGGGGTGGGATCCTCGGGGTCATCGGGCCAGGGAAACAGTCCGCTGCCCGACATCGGCCCACATGCGCGAGTTCACGCCGGCCGGCCAATTTACGCTGAGCCAGTGGGAAAGGCGAGCTGAGAAGCTCAGCGCTGCTGGGGGGGTGGGGGGCTGGGCGGCGGGGTGGGGGGGGGGCGGCGGAGGCAGGAGGAATACGAGCACAAAAGCCTGCGCGTGTCTGTGGGGAGCGCGCAGTGAAAGCTCCCTGAAGCCAGGGAGCCAGACAGTTTTAAAAGCAAAAAGAAAGATTTTTAAAATCTGAGACATGTCCCCGACATAGGCCTCACTCACAGTCACATAAACAGAATAAAAACTCTGCCCCAAATTTTCTATTTATTTATTTATTTATTTAATCGTGGAAACCTCATCCCACCCTTAGATGAGGTTTCCTAAAAACAAAATCCAAAGGCCCCATGGCTGATTTGCCCACCTGCCAACCGTAAGGTTGGACGGGCAGCGAAAAATAGCTTTTAATTAATCGATTGATGGCCTTAATGGACCTCTCAAGACCTCTCAATTGTCGGCGGACACACCGCCAACTCTCGTGCACACCCGCCGACCGAAATATCGTGCGAGTGCGTGATGACCTCGGGACACTCGTCCCGCGCTGTTTCAGGCCCGATCGGGTAGGAGGTGTGCCTCTCCGCAGGATGTAAAATCCTGCCCTTGGTCACCTTGACTGAGATCAACTTCCAACTCCAGACCTATTAATTCAGAATCCAACAGCTGCCGTGGTGAGATTTGAACCTGTGTCCTCTGGGCATTCACCTGGGTCTCTGGATTACCAGCCCAGTGATATTACCACTACACCACCATCTCCTGAAAACATTACATTACCTAGGATACAGGAGGTGAAGCGGTGGCTTGATTGAGGTTTTTAGGGATTTTGAAAGGATTTAATGAGGTGGAGAATTATTTCTTTTCTGTTGGTGTCTCATAACGATGACATAACCTTAAAATCAGAAGAAGGAAAGAAGTTGGGAAACATTCCTTTACACAAACGGTAGCAGTAGTGTTCATTTCTCTCCAATGAAACAGACTCTATTAATAATTTTAAATCTCAGATTGATAGATTTTTTGCTAACCAAGGGTATTGAGGGACGTGGAGTCAAGGCGGCTGATGGGATTGAGACACAGATCAACCATGACCTCATTAAATGGCGGAACAGGCTTGAGGGGCTGAATGGCCTCCTGCTCTCGCAGTCATCTGTGATCAAACTTGGGGAAAGGGGGCAATCATCTCCAGGCAATTCTTCCAGCAAAATTATTCGAGCATCCTTCCAACAAAAGTTTTATTCCCCTTAATCACACAAACGCTGAGGGAGATTCGCCAAAGATGACTAAATGATGCACAACTTACCATCAGGAATGCACTGTCCAAGGACAAATCTGTAACCCTTGCAACATTTCTTCCTGAGTATAGAAAATAAAACACAAAAATTAGCACACTGTAAATTTAACACATTATTTTCGATGCTGTGAGTCCTAAACTGAGAGACAGGGCCCACCCATATAGTAGCGCAAGATCTTCAATTGCATCATCTCGCCAGTTAGGAAAGTCTCTCTCTCATAGGATCAGTGGGTAGCACTCTCGTCCCTTGAGTCTGAACGTGGTGGGTTTAAGCCCCGTCCCAGGACTAGAGCATGTGATGTAGTCTCTCACTCCAGCACAGTACGGAGGGAGTGCTGCACTGTCAGGGGTGCAGTCTTTTAAACGAGAGGCTGTGTTCGACCTCGCAGATGGAGGTAAAAGATCCCGGGATACTATTTCAAGAACGAGAAGGGGTGTTTGCTTTGGATAAATATTTAATCCCTCAATCAGCATGACTTAAACAAAAAAAACTGATGTTTATGGGCGCTTGCTGTGCACAATTTGGCTGCCACATCTCCTACATTGCAGCAGTGACTACACTTCAAAAACAACCTCACTGGCTTTAAAGTGCTTTGGGACATCCTGAGGTTGTGAAAGGCACTATGGAAATGCAAATTCTTTATTTCCTGGCCGAACACAGGAGTGAGAGTTTTACTCTTGGTCGAACTGCTATACCAAACTTGGGAGTGCTGGATGTCAAAACTGTCCAAAAAAGAAATGGTTTCTTTCCCCAGCATTAACATCTCTTTACTTTGGGTGCAAAATTCACAAAAGAGAAACATTTGTAAATGGTTTTTCTTTAAGGGAAAGCTCAAGCTATTCGTTAGTTGATTAATGAGGGTGACTAATAAAAATGGGTCTTCTGTAAAAATGTAATGCAAGGTGAAGACAGCGCGTGGCCAAAATTAATGAAACGAGTCCTTCACTGCAGCAGCGTCAAAATCATGTTTGTGGATGCCTGTGGTCGTTTGGAATGTTTCTCAAAGACTGAGATCTCATTCAGCAATCAATGAGTGAACAATGGCCCGACCAGTAAAGCTGCTGTTTGAAGCTCTTCTCGCTTTCCTTCTCCATGTTCCGAAAAAACAAATAGAAAACAAGTTGGCAGTGGCATAGCAAGCAGCTAATTTCCTCAAGGCCTGTCCGAAGGACAGTGCTCCAGACCAAATTATACCGGACCTAGGTCAAAGCTGCGGAGGGTAGTCAGCATTCCCTGGGGCAGAGGGGGAAGGAAGGAGATCAGCCTGGGCTCCCCAACCCTGGCCCCTGTGTTTTTTCTGAATAATGCAGACAGGACGAGCTCGGTTATGGTGCCTTTAAAGGGAGAGACCTTTGCCTCTCAGTCTGTCAGTACCCATCGCCTCGACTCTTGGGTGAAAGCTAACCATTTTAATGAGCTACTGGAGGTCTGTTTGCACACGTGGGATTCTACCTTACCAAACTGACTGGAGCAGATCAGGAGACAACTTCAATCTAAAGTTGAATCATGCAGTTTCGATCTTTCCTAACCTGATTCACAAATGTGCTATCTGGCTGGACTGATCTCTCTAACCTTCTCCAACCCTACATCGTTCCAAGAACACCCCATTCCTCAAATTTTGGCCTCTTCCCCTTCGTTCCACCTTCTTCTGCCTGTGACCCTAATTCTGGAACTCTCTCCCTCAACGCCTCTGCCTCTCTCTCTCCTCCTTTAAGACACTCCTTTAAAAACCACTTCTTTGAGCAAGCTATTGTCACCTATCCTAATATCTCCTTATTTAGCTCGATGTCAAACATTTACTCCCATGAATTGCCTCGGCCATTTTATTATGTTAAAGGCTCTATATAAATGCAAGTTGTTGTTGCTGATGATGACTCTGGAAGGTAGCAGTCAAGAGTTTCCTTGAGTTATGTAGCTCGGTGTCTGATAAAGTTTCTAGGAAGCACCTCGTGGACATTCTACAAGCACTATAAAAATGCAAGCTCCCATTGTTGACCTTGAACCCACTCCACACAATCAGGATAAAGATCTCCTCTCTCTTCAAGAAACAGCCAATTTAAAATGAATCAAAGAAGCTTGTAAAACCTATAAGCTGACAAAACAAGACTGCTCGTAACATGGCAATTTTATTGAGGTGATGACGATAGTAGAGTTACACAGTGAAACGTTGTGCTGGGATTGAGAGCTACTATGCTTGTGAGATTGAAGCTAAAGTATGTCATGGGGTTATGTCTCCAGTCGCCGTAACCTGCTCCAGCCCTACAATCCTCTGAGATCTCCACACTCCTTCCATTTTAGCCTCAGTTTTAATCGCTCCACCATTGGTGGCCATGCCTTCAGGTGCCTGAGCCCTAAACTCTGGGGAGTCTAGAACACAGTTTCAAAATTAGAATTCTCCCATTCAAGAAGGGGACAGGAATTTTTTTTTCTCTCAGGTGGTCACTAGTCTGTGGCATTCTCTTTCCCAGAGAGCAGTGGATGCTGGGTCATTAAATTAATTCAAGGCAGATTTAGTTAGGTTTTTGATCGACAAGAGAGTCGAGGGTGGGGAATGGTAGGTGGGGGTGCAGACAGCAAAGTGAAGTTGAGATGACAATCAGATTAGCCATGATCTTATCGAATGGCCGGAAGGCTCAAGAGGCTGAATGGGCCTACTTCTGCTCCTAATTTTTGTGTCCTGAAATTTCCCCTCTAATCCTCTCCACTTCTCTGCTTTTATTTTAATCTGTTCATGGGACTTGGGCATGACTAGCTGGGCTGGCATTTATTGCCCATCCCGATTTATTGCCCTTGTTCAGAGTCAACCACTTTGCAAGTGGGCATTGGTCTGGAGTCACATGTAGGCCAGACCAGGGAAGGACAGCAGATTTCTTTCCCTAAAGGACATTAGTGAACCAGATGGGTTTTTACAAAAAAAAAATCAGTAATGGTTTCATGGTCAGACTCTTAATTCTAGACTTCTATTGAATTCAAATTTCACCATTTGCTGTGGTGTGATTTGAACCCAGATCTCTGGATTACTAGTCCAGCAACCAGACCACTACACCACCATCTCAAGATACTCCTTGAGCCTACTTCTTTCAGCAATCCTCATATCCTCTTAGGTGACTTGATATTTGATAACACTCTCTAAATGTTTTGGGATGTTATACTGCATTAAAGGCTCTAAATAAACGCAAGTTGTTGTAGCTTGAAGTTGGTCGTAGTGTATCTGGGAATACGTGGGACTCATGCAGAAGCCTCTGTACCGATATTGGAGTTATTCTTAGCACAATGTTAATCGACAGACTGGAATGGAAATTTAATGTTCTGCCTTCACTGCTCAGCATGTGGGAGAACAAACACAGGCCCAGTGACCACTTTGCAGAAGACCCTTTGTTCAGTCCGCAAGAGTGACCCCCAAGTTTTCAGTCACCTGTCACCTTAATTCTCCACCTTGCTCCCACTCTGATCTTTCTGTCCTTGGCCTGCTGCAGTGTTCCAAAGAAGCTCCATGCCATCTCGAGGAACAGCACCTTATCTTATGACCGGGCACTTTACAGCCTTCTGGGCTCAACATCGAGTTCAATAATTTTAGATTGTAAACTGCTGCCCCTCTCCCCCAATCCCCCCACCCCCCCGCCCCCACCAATATTGTTTGATTTTTCTTTGCTAGTTTGCTATTTTCGTTTATTGTCTCTCTTACTGGGCAGAAAGGTGGTGGGTGGGGAGCCTTCTCGCCTCTGCCAAAACTAAGTCCAGCTCATGGATGGCTGGCCCATTCCATTGTCAATTAAAGCCCTTAAGCGGGCATTTAATTTTGCCATCACTGGGGTATTAAAACCAGTGTTATAACCCCAGACGAGATCCCCAACTTTGTTACGACCAGGTGAGGAGGAAGGAGCTGGCTCCCCTTTTTATTGAACCTCTTTGGTTGGTCACAGCAAAGGTTTGTTTAAGATTCTTTCCTCGTGGATACCTTTTTCCAATCCTAATGTATTTACCTTTTATAAGCAGCCAATTTAACCAGGCTTTCTTGAATGAAAGAAAGAGTAAGTTTATTAGTGATTGAAACCCGAGGAAAAATAGTAAAGATGTGACACACACCCACATGCCACGCACACGGGTCAGAAATGGGAGAGTTGAATCCAAATCAAAGTTAAAAAGAATATACAAATCTGTCCTTGGCTTGTCCATGAGGCATAGATGGTGCTATGTTGTGCTGTTAATTTGGGTGATTTCGGTAGAGCTGACTTTGGTAGATTAGCAGTCCGTTGGAGACACTTGTTGGCTTGTCCCGGAGGGAGAGGTGACCTGGTTGTCTCTTCAAGAGGCTGTCCTATTTCTTTCTGCTTGCTGTCTGCTAGACAACTTGCCTCCAGCGAGAGAGAGAGAGAGAGAGAGAGATGGTCTGAGGTTGTTCTTCTTGCTTCTTTGTTCTTCTGCTCTCACTGGCCTTCAGCCAGTTTTAATCCATTTTCTCTGTGTATTCCTGGGAGGGGGAAATAAGCATGTATTGCATCTATAGTCCATTTTGTTTTCTATCCCAGAACTTTTGTACGCATTGAGATATAAATCAACAGGTTTTTTTGGATTTCTGGTGGGATGTACATCCATTGTCTCCACAACCACAGGAGATTAAAGCCCAGTCTTTTGCATCTTCCATAGCTTTCTTTCACGTGTCTCTGTTTGAAGTGGGCCTTGACACCTCTTCAAGTGTGAAATTCCATGTTCTCAGGACAGGTCTGTCAGTAGAACCAACATATGAATTTTCCAGAAAGTGGTCACTTTTGCAATATCAGCCATCTTTTGATCAGTGCTTTGACTTATATTTCTTCAAAAGACACAGGTCTTTGTTAAAGAGTTGAATATGGCCATAGGTAATCTGGGAAGCTATAGCGCACTTTCATGACACCGGCGGTGATGGGCCTGTTGCCACACAGGGAGCCCAAACAGGCCGGTTGCTTTGAGTGCCTTCAGGCTCTTGGGAAGGGGAGGGAGGCTGTGTGGAGGGGAGGGAGGCTGTGGGGAGAGGAGGGAGGCTGTGGGGAGAGGAGGGAGGCTGGGGGGAGAGGAGGGAGGCTGTGGGGAGGGGAGGGAGGTTGTGGGGAGAGGAGGGAGGCTGTGGGGAGGGGAGGGAGGATGTGGGGAGGGGAGGGAGGTTGTGGGGAGAGGAGGGAGGCTGTGGGGAGGGGAGGGAGGATGTGGGGGGAGGGAGGCTGTGGGGAGAGGAGGGAGGATGTGGGGAGGGGAGGGAGGATGTGGGGAGGGGAGGGAGGCTGTGGGGAGAGGAGGGAGGATGTGGGGAGGGGAGGGAGGCTGTGGGGAGAGGAGGGAGGCTGTGGGGAGGGGAGGGAGGATGTGGGGAGGGGAGGGAGGCTGTGGGGAGAGGAGGGAGGATGTGGGGAGGGGAGGGAGGATGTGGGGAGGGGAGGGAGGATGTGGGGAGGGGAGGGAGGCTGTGGGGAGAGGAGGGAGGCTGTGGGGAGGGGAGGGAGGATGTGGGGAGGGGAGGGAGGCTGTGGGGAGAGGAGGGAGGATGTGGGGAGGGGAGGGAGGATGTGGGGAGGGGAGGGAGGATGTGGGGAGAGGAGGGAGGATGTGGGGAGGGGAGGGAGGATGTGGGGAGGGGAGGGAGGATGTGGGGAGGGGAGGGAGGATGTGGGGAGAGGAGGGAGGATGTGGGGAGGGGAGGGAGGATGTGGGGAGGGGAGGGAGGCTGTGGGGAGAGGAGGGAGGATGTGGGGAGGGGAGGGAGGCTGTGGGGAGGGGAGGGAGGCTGTGGGGAGAGGAGGGAGGCTGTGGGGAGGGGAGGGAGGATGTGGGGAGGGGAGGGAGGCTGTGGGGAGAGGAGGGAGGATGTGGGGAGGGGAGGGAGGCTGTGGGGAGAGGAGGGAGGATGTGGGGAGGGGAGGGAGGCTGTGGGGAGAGGAGGGAGGATGTGGGGAGGGGAGGGAGGCTGGGGGGGAGGGGAGGGCAGGTCCTTCATTGTCGGGCGCTCAGTGCCTGAGTGAATGACCCAGACCTGGGCGGGGTGGGTGGGAAAACATGGGGACAGCCACCCCCGGCCCTGTCCTTGCTGCTGATATCACTCCCTCTCTTTAACCAGCAACCGTCATCCCACCTCCCAACTCACTTGTTGGTCTGGGATCCAGCACAGATCCTAGGCCTCGCCGCTGCATTGCCACCACTGGCAGCCACTACACCTCCTTGGCGCTGACGCGCACGGAGAGCTGCAGCCCTTTGATTGGCTGGCAGCTCCCAGCAGGCAGGAATTCCACCCCGGGGGTCCTCAATCCCCCGGGGAAGGCCCACCGCTGGCTAGTTAAGCACCTGAGTGGCAATTAACTCAGCGGCCTTCCCTTAGGAACCTCTTAGCTCTTAGGTTGGCTGGCAAAACCCCCATCACCTCCATTAAACACCGGACATGTTTCTGTTCCTTTGCCTGTCCCATTGCCACCCCCTTTGGCCTTACTCGCCGAAACCCTTTGTCATTTAATCTATCAGAGACCTTCCCTTTCCTTCTTCGTCACACCCTCCCACGCCTCTTACTTGCTCGGAGCCTTTCACATTTCAAACTTCCCCCAGTTCTGAAACGTTAACTTTCTTTCTCCCTCCACAGATGCTGCCTGACCTTCTGAGTACTCTCTTCATCATCTGTTTTTATTTCAAATATCCGACATCCACGGTATCTTGTTTTGTGTTGGGACGCAAGTTTGCTGTTTAGACACCAATTTTCGCTGGTCCTCTCAGTGACGATAACACCAGCTGATGTTTTGGATGGGGGCTGGTGTAGACCAGGAGCTAGTGAGCCGTAACTGATTAAGATGAATGAAGTGCTGCAAGAAAACAGGGAGTATGATAAGTAAATGCTCTGCTGCTGCCTACAAGTTGGCTACTCACCTCCTGACTCCCCAAAGCCTGAGGCACAAGTCAGGAGTGTGATGGAATACTCTCCACTTGCCTGGATGAGTGCAGCTCCCACAACATTCAAGAAGCTCGGCACCATCCAGGACAAAGCAGCCCGCTTGATTGGCACCACATCCACAAACATTTGTTCCTTCCATCATCTACGCACAGCAGCAGCAGTGTGTATCATCTACAAGGTGCATTGTAGGAACTTACCAAGGCTCCTTAGGCAGCACCTTCCAAACCCATGACCACTACCATCTAGAAGGACAAGGGCAGCAGATGGATGGGAACACCACCACCCGGAAGTTCCCTTCCAAGTCACTCACCATCCTGACTTGGAAATACATCGTTGTTCCTTCACTGTCGCTGGGTCAAAATCCTGGAACTCCCTCCCTAACAGCACCGTGGGTGTACCTACACCACATGGACTGCAGCGGTTCAAGAAGGCAGCTCACCACCAACTTCTCAAGGAGCAACTAGCGATTGGCAATAAATGCTGGACCAGCCAGCGAAACCCACATCCCGTGAATGAATATATAAAACAAATTTCTGATTCTTGCCAAGTCAAACAACATGATAAAGCACCTCTTTAAAAACAATCCCAGAACATGACTTTGACAAGGGCTGGTGTCCTACCCTGAGTTAGCAGCAAAATAAACCAGCCAACTTAAGATATTTTTTATCATTATATAAATTGATAATGTTCAAAAGGATTGCACACTTAGCTTAAATTAAGACACTAACACATGGGGCAGAATTTTCTGTCTGTTGGGTGGCCGGACCTGACCCAATCTCCAGAGAGCAGGGAGAGGTGGGCCCCACCGCCATTTTATGTGGGTGGGCCAATGAAGGCCCACCCAGCGTGACATCCAGCGGGCAGCGCCAAGCGCTCCCTGTGCGTGTGGGGGGTGTGGGGGGGGGGGGGGGGGGGTGGATTCCCCAAAAGTAAGAGTGTGCTCTTCCACGCGTGCGCACATTTCCCTGAGGCTAAGTGCTGCCTCAGGGAGATCGCTGACACTTTTAAAAACGTTAAAAATAGAGAGAAAAAGAAATCCTTAACTTGTCCCCCTCGAGTGACGATGTCACACGAGATGGGACATGTTCATTAATTACACTAAAACTTTATTAAACTTCTTAAATCCCTACATGAAACCTCAGCCCGCCTCAATTGGCCATTGACAGGTCGGCGGGCCCACAGCTGATTTTGCTGCGCCCCCCCCCACCTTTCTGAAAATTTAAATGGGGCGCGGTGACATCGGGGGTTCCGCCTGACGCCATCCCGCGTCGGCGAGCAAGCCCCACCCCCTGCTCGCCGACAGCAAAATTCAGCCCATGGTGCGAAGCTGTTGGTCACATGGGCACTGAAGAAAGCGGCTGCAGAGCTGGGCGTTGTCCACAAGGTGGAGCAATGGTTCCTCAGACATCTGCAAATTCCACCATCGGCTCTGTCAGAGGACAAGCAACCCTGTTCAATTATATAGCGAACGGTTAACTATAGCTGCTAATGTAATTCATACTGACCGAGTTTTGGTAGAGCAGATGTGGAGAAACTGTTTCCCACTGGCAGGAGGGCCAGTAAGCAGATTTAAGGCGTTTGGCAGAGGAACCAGAGGCGACAAGAGGAAAAGACAGTTTGCGTAGCAAGTTGTTGTAATCTGGAACATTCTGCCTGAAATGCTGGTGGAAGCAGATTCAGTTGAGACTCTCAAAAGACAGTGTGGGTAAATATTTAAAGTGGGACCATTTGCAGGGCTATGGGGAAAGAGCAGGGATGCAGCACTAATTGGATTGTGTAGTAATCATAGTTTTGATAAACATAGGACTGTAGCTTTAAGAATAATCCTGTGTTGTAAGGTCACATGATCTGCATTAACCAATGAGTTGGCAGTGAGGGGAACCTCCAGGAGAGGGTTCTTCTTTAGTTACAGAGTTAGATGCCCACATGTAGCTGCTACTGTCTTGTAAATAAAGTTCAATGTTTCCACCAAGGAAAGTTGCCTGGAAAATCAACTCTGTAACAGATAGCTTTATCAAAGAGCTAGCATAGATATGATGAAGGCCTCCTTCTGTGCTGTAACATTCTATGATTCTACACTGAGTTTAGGGCACCGGAGACTATTTTATCACACCTGTCAATAGGTAGCATGGCTGATTGACCTAAGGTGCTGGATTCAGGTCCCAGTCTCTGTGGAGGATGTGGGTTCAAAACCCACCAGTGCCAAAATTTCAGGCAATTTGTCCTTCCAGGCAGTTAAACGTATCCTTAGACTACTTCCTTCCCGCAGAGCGGCAGACTAAGAGGAGATACACGGAGTGGGTGAATAAAACCCAAGGAACACAGGCCACAGCAAGGCACTTACACTTGGGCAGAGAAGTCACAGAGCACCCTGGGTTTGAAAAAAGTCAAAGGTGACATTGCAGGAAAGCTGTGAGTTGATTGGAGGGTGAGTACCTGTTGTTAGGGAGTGTGTCTAAATAGCTGGAAATTAGAAAAGCATAAAAGGTCTAAATAACAATTAAATCGACCCATTATAACTTGGAGAGTGGTGGGAGGGAGCAAGAGGTGAATGGGACATAAGAAGTGGCAGAGAGCAAGACTTCACTTGGAGAGCAGTGGGAGCGAGAGGTGAACAGGGCACAAAAAGCAACCAGTGGGAGCAGAGCACAGGCAGAGTTCAAAACATGATGTCAGGAATAAAATAAAACATCATCAGCTCAGGGGAAAGAGCTGATTTGTGAGTAGCTGGTGAGTAATTCTACTTTCTAGTCTTCAGTTTATAATAAATAGCCTGTAAAGTTAAGGTATGGCAGAGCAGCTTGTCCACTTGCAGTGCACATCCTGATATGTGGGAAATCATGGATGCTTCCTGTGGCCCAGATGATTGCATGTGTGGGAAGCATCATCAGCTGCAGGAACTTGAGTACTGGAGTTTCAGAATTCGAGTGACAGCTAGTGTCACTGTGGCACTACCAGCAAGGCTGACAGCTACGTGGCTAGCACGGTTAGGGAGGTATTCACCTTGCAGGCACAGAGGAAACGCGTGACCGCCAGACAGCCTAAGAGGACCAGGCAGGTTAATGCAGGAGGTCCCGTGGGCCCATCTCGCTCACTAGCCACTTTTTTTTTGTTTTGGATGCTGGTGAGGGCGATGGTTCCTCAAAGTAGTGCAGCCCGTATCAAGTACATAGCACCACCGGTGGCTTCGATGCACAAGAGGGGAGGAAGAAGAAGGAGAAGGAGAAGGATGGAGAAGTGAAAGTGGTAGGAGGTGCAATAATTGGGGGAACAGACAGGCGTTTCTGCAGCGGTAGGAGATGCAATAGCCAGGCATTTCTGTGATGTGATGTAGATGTGACTCCAGGTTAATATGTTGCCTCCCTGATGCCAAGGTCAAAGATGTCACCAAGTGCCAGCAGGATATTCTTATGGCGGTGGTGGTGTGGGGGGGGGGGGGGGGGGGGTGTAGGTTGGTGGTAGTGGTGGTGGTGTGTGAGGGTGAACAGCCAGACGTTGTGGTTTGCAACGGTGCCAGCAACATACATAGAAAGAGGTTCGGGGTCCTGAAAGCAGATTTGAGAGAGCTAGGAAAGAGATTAAAAAGCAGGACTTCAAATCTCAGGATTACTCCCAGTGCCGCGTGCTAGCGAGTACAGAAATAGGAGGATAAAGCAAATGAATGCACGGCTGGAGGGATACTACAGGAGAGAGGGCTTTAGATTTCTGAGGAACTGAGACTGGCTCCGGGGCAAAAAAGAAGAGCCATTCGGACTCGAAACTTTAACTGTGTTCCTCTCCGCAGATGCTGTCAGACCTGCTGAGTTTTTCCAGGTGTTTTTATTGTTGTTTTTGTTCTGGTTCTGGGGCAGATGGGACCTGTACAAAATGGACAGGTTGCACCCTAGCAGGACTGGGACCAATATCCTCACGGGGGGATTTGCTAGCGCTGTTGGGGAGGGTTTAAAATAGCTTGGCAGGGGATTGGGAACCTCAGGGGCCATTCAGATAGGACAGAAACAAAGATGGTAATGGCAGGAAGAAAAGTAGTGAGCAAAATTGGAAGGCAGTGGAAACAAAGATCAGCATTAAATCGAGTCGAAATATGGAGAAATTTTTAAAAGGGAGAATTAAAGGCACTCCATCTGAATGCACGCAGCATTTAGCACCAAAAAGACACAAGAAATACGAGGCCATATGGTCCTTCGGTCAGCTCCCCCATCCAATACGATTATGGCCGATCTTGGGCTTCAACTCCACTTTCCTGCCTGCTCCCCACATCCCTTAGTTCCCTGCAAGAGCAAAAATCTGTCTATTCCAGCCTTGAATGCATTCAATGACAACCCTCATCCCTCTGGGGTAGAGAATTCCAAAGATTCACAACCCTTTAAGTGGAGTAATTCCTCCTCATTTCAGTCCTAAATGATCAGCCCCTTATCCTGAGACTGTGCCCCCATGTTTTAGATTCCCTGACCAATGGAAGTAATCTCTCAGCGTCCACCCTATCAGGATTTTGTAGACTCTTCCAATCTCCAGAGAAAATAGACCCAATTTACTCAGCCTCTCATCATAGGACAACCCCCTCATCCCGGGGTCCAATCTAGTGAACCTTCGCTGTACTGCCTCCAATGCAAGTATGTCTTTCCTTAAATGTGGAGACCAAAACTTCACAGAATGTTCCAGATGTGGTCTGACCAAAACCCTGTAATATTATAGCAAGACTTCTTTATTCTTGGACTCCAATCCCCATGTAATAAAGGCCAACATGCCATTTGCCTTTCTAATTGCTTGCTGTACCTGTATGTTAACTTTTTGCATCCTCGTACCAGCACCCCAAGCCTCCTCGAAAATCTACACTTACAAGTTTCTCACCTTTTAAAAAATATTCAGCTCTTCTATTCTTCTGACAAAAGTGAATAGCTTCACACTTCCCTACATTATAATCCATCTGCCATCTTGTTGCCCACTCAGTTAACCTGTTCTATATCTTGTTGCAGCCCCTGTGTCCACCCCACAGCTTACCTTTCCACCTAGCTTTATATCACCAGCAAACTTAGATATATTGCTCTCTGTCTCTTCATCTAAGTCATTAATATCGATTGTAAAATTCATAACAAGGTAGATGAATTGATGGCACAAATAGAAGTAAACAGGTATGATCTAATTGTCATTACGGAGACATGGCCAAAGGGTGACCAAGGTTGGGAACTGAATGTGCAAGGATATTCGACATTTAGGAAGGATGGGCAAAAATAAAGAAAAGTAGGTGGGGTAGCATTGTTAAAGGTTGAGATCAGTGCATTAGTGAGAGAGGATCTTAGATGAGAAAATCAAGATGTAAGATCAGTTTGGGCAGAGCTAACAACAGCAAGGGATAGCAAACATTGGTGGGAGTTGTTTATAGGTCACCAAACAGTAACAGTGATGTAGAGCAGGAAATTAGAGATGTGTGTAACAAGGGTAATACAGTAATCATGGGGACGTTAATCTACATATAGAGTGGGTAAACCTAATTAGCACTAATGCTGTGGAGGATGAATTCCTGGAATGCATATGAGATGGTTTTCTAGAACAGTATGTTGAGGAACAAACTAGAAAAATGGGCTATTTTAGGTCCAGTATTGTGCAATCAGAAAAGGCTAATTAGTAACCTTGTTGGGAAGAAGTGACCACGGTAAGATAGAATTTTACATTAAATTTGAAAGGGATGTAGTTCAATGCGAAACTAGGGCCTTAAATCAAAACAAAGGAAACTACAAAGGTATGAGGGGCCAGTTGGCTGTGATATTTTGGGAAACTACATGAAAAGCTAAGATGGTAGACAGGCAATGGCTAGCATTTAAGGGGCAGGATTTTCGGGTCGTCGGGTGGGCTGGCCTGGGAGTGGCCAGAAAACAGTCCATCCCCCGCGATTGGCCCCCCAACCCCGATTTCACACTGGCTAGCCAATTAATGGCCAGCCAGCATGAAAGCGCTAAGCCTTTCAGCGCACCTGCCGGGGCGGGGGGCAGGAGGAGGGCAAGTCCATGCACAGGGGAGCACCCAGTGAAAGCTCCCTGAAGGCAGGGAGCTGAACAATTTTAAAATCAACAATAAGGGTTTTTAAAATCTGAAAAAAAATATGTCCCGACATGGGACGAACTCACAATAACATGAGCAGAATAAAAATTCTGCCCAAAATTTTATATTCATTTTTTTACTTAATTGTCGGAAACCTCATCCTGCCCGTAAGGTTTGAATTAAATGATTAAGGGCCTTCATAGGCCCCTTAATTGTCAGCGGACACGCTGCCAACTCTCGTGCACGCCCGCCAACCGAAATATCGTGCACTAATTTCCTCCCGATCGGGTCGGGCGCACATCTGCCCGCGAGATGTGAAACCCTGCCCAAGGAATGAACACACGGTTTACAACAAATATACATTCCTTTGAGGCACAAAAACCCAACAGGGGAAGTGATCCAACCATGACCAACAAGAGAAGTTAATGATTGCATTAGATCAAAAGAAAAGGCTTATAAGGTTGCCAAAAAATGATAGTAAGCTTGGAGTTGGAAGCATGTTAGAATTCAGCAGAGGAGGACCAAGAAACTGTTAAAGAAAGGGAAAATAGAGTATGAGCGTAGACTAGCGAGAAACATAAACACGGACTGTAAAAGCTCCTATAGGTATGGCAAAAAGGATAAAATTAGCAAAGACAAATGTGGGTCCATTACAGGCAGAGACAGGTGAATTTATAATGGGGAATAAGTAAATGGCTGATAAGCTAAATAAAAACTTTGGCCGGAATTTTTCGGCCCCGCCAGTGGTGGGCATCATCATGGGCAGGATGGGCAAACTGGAGAGCGGCCAAAAGTTCCGGCCTTTGTGTCTGTCTTCACTGGGGAAGATACAAAGTAAACCTCCCAGCAATACTAGGGGACAAAGGGAGGATGCAAAGAGGCTTCAAGGGGATTTAGACCGACTAAGTGAGTGGGCAAGGACGTGGCAGATGGAATATAATGTGGAAAAATGTGACGTTATCCACTTTGGTAGAAAAAAAGAAATGCAGAGTATTTCTTAAATGGTGAGATTGTGATGTGCTGATGTCCAAGGGGACCTGGGTGTCCTTGTTCATGAGTCACTGAAAGCTAACATGCAGGTGCAGCAAGCAATTAGGAAAGCAAATGGCATGTTGGCCTTTACTGCAAGAGGATTTCGAGCACAGGAGTAAAAATTTCTTGCTGCAGTTGTATAGACCCTTGGTGAGATCGCACCTGGAGTATTGTGTACAGTTTTGGTCTCCATACCCAAGGAGGAATATACTTGCCATAGAGGGAGTGGAATGAAAGTTCACCAGACTGATCCCTGGGATGACAGGATTTTCCTATGAGGAGAGATTGAGGAGACTGGACCTGTACTCTATAGGGTTTAGAAGAATGAGAGGTGATCTCATTAAAACATACAAAATTCTTACAGGGCTCGACCGGGTGGATGCAGGAAGGATGTTTCCCCTGGCTGGGGGCGTTTACAACCAGGGGACACAGTCTCAGTTCAAGGGGATAGACCATTTAGGACTGAGATAAGGAGGAATTTCTTCACTCAGAGGGCGGTGGGTGAATCTTTGGAACTCTCTACTCCAGAGGGCTGTGGAGGCTCAATCCCTGAGCATGTGCAAGACAGGAATCGATAAATTTTTACATACTAATGACGTCAAGGGATATGTGTGGGAAAATGACTGTTGGGATAGATGATCAGCCATGATCCATTTGAATGGCGGAGCAGGCTTGAGGGGCTGAATGGCCTACTCCTTCTATTTCCTATGTTCCTACCACTGAGGCTTTCTAAGCCAAAGTGACTGTGTTATTTTTTTTGAAATTTCAAATTTTTGCATGGCCACCTCTTATGGAGTTTTGCATCAATTGGACTTGATTTATAAAAAAAACAAATTTTTTTTTATTCCAAGTTACAACAGCTCGCTACGTAAACAGTCCTTCCCTCTTGTTGTCTCTGGGTTTGTTTTGCCAAGCACGTTAAGCCTGTGCCCCTTGGTTACTGGCCCTCCTACCAGTGAGAATCAGTTTCTCCACATCTACTCTGTCCAAAATCGGTCAGTACGAGTTACGTTAGCATTAACTGTTCGCCATAGGAGCTTTTTTCTTTTAATTGGCAAACATGGGTGAAGACAGGTAAAACAAAGCCTTATAGAACAAAACACCAAGGTTGTAATGAGTGGGATACAAGACGGGATAGGACATAGGAAAAGTCAAGAAAGAAAGAAAGACTTACATCTATTTAGTGCCTTCTATGAACTCAGGATCCCAAAACCTTATTTAGCCAGTGCTGTTGAAGCAAATGTTGGAAATCGAAATAAAAAATTGAAAATGCTGGAAATACTGAGCGAGTATGGAAGCAACTGTGCAGAGAAGAGTTAATGTTTCATGCTGATGATCCTTCGTCAGATCAGAAGTACTTCTGAAATGTAGTCAACTTTGCAATGCAGGGAACCTGGCAGCCAATTTATGCACAGCAGGCTCCCACTAACAGCAATGTGTTAACCAGAAAATGTATTTTTGTGGTGTTGATTGAGGGATAAATATTGGCCCAGGCAACCAGGGAGAACTCACCTGCTCTTCTTCAACACAGCGCCATGTCCACTTTTATGTCCACCTGAGAGGGACAGATGAGCCCTCAGTTTTACAGTTCATTTGAAAGCTGGCACCTCTGACAGGACAGTATTCCTTAGTACTGCACCGGTGCTTTAGCCTAGATATTTGTGATCAAGAGTTGGACAACTTTCTGAATTGGCCTACCAACTGAACCCACAGCTGGCTTTGGAGTGGAACAAAGGAAGAACAGTGATTGATTCCAGCTTTGGTACCTGATGCATGTGTCTATTCTCCATCCACATTGTGGGCTTATGGAATCTTGCTGTGTGCAAATTGGCTGCTGCGTTGCCTGGATTCCGACAGTAACCGCACTTCAAAGGTAAATGGTCTGCGTTGAGCATCTTAGATCTGTGCCTGCATAGTTAAATTGTCATGCCTGACAATTAAAGCTCAATTGAGTTTCTGACAACCTCGTAATCATTTCTGACCTTGCACAACCTTAAGAGAAAAGAGACCTCC
Source organism: Carcharodon carcharias (assembly GCF_017639515.1). Taxonomy (NCBI): domain Eukaryota; kingdom Metazoa; phylum Chordata; class Chondrichthyes; order Lamniformes; family Lamnidae; genus Carcharodon; species Carcharodon carcharias. The sequence continues at coordinate 10,492,255 of NC_054498.1, read as the reverse complement.
ATTTGTGTTTCTAAAATCCAGGGTTAAAGGGTCTTGTTTAATAACAGCCTTCTGTTACCTTCTCTTCAAAGCACTGCTACACACAGTGGCATCTTGTCAAGATGATCACTGTTGAAGAATCCTCCATGGTATTCTGGAATATCAATGGCCTGTGTTATGTGAAAATGGTCTTGGCTCTGATGTCCTTCACAATAGGGCAGTCTTCACTTTCGGACATGAATAATAGGAACTTGGGTGAGGTTTCTTTTTCCTTATTCTTTCATGGGATGTGAGCGTCATGAGCAAGGCCACCATTTATTGCCCAACCCTAATTACTCTTGAATGGAGTAGCTTGCTAGGCCATTTCAGGGCAGTTAAAAGAGTCAATCACATTGCTTTGGGTCTAGAGTCATTTGTAAGCCAGACCAGGTAAGAATGGCCCCTAAAAGATTTTAGTGATGGGTTTTTGCAACAATGATAGTTTCACCATGAAATTCCACCAGCTGCTGTGGTGGGACTTGAACCCAGAGCATTAGTTTGGATCACTAGTCCAGTGACATTACCACTACCCTACTGTCTCTTCCTTGCTGGAGGTACTGGAGAGTGACTGTGCTCTACTGAGAGGCTCAGCACCTTCTGAAGGAACAGAGCAATTAGAAGCAGGAGAGAGGAGGGAAGGGCAGAAATTGGGAGGATATAGAAGGATGGCACTCTGCTCAAACAAATTTGAGCTTTTTTTTTGACAAATGTGGGTGAGTTATGATTGATGGCCTAGGGGAACAGAAAACCATGGTAAAAGCAAAATACTGCAGGTGCTGGAAATCTGAAATAAAAACAGAAAATGCTGGAAAAACTCAGCGGGTCTGGCAGCATCTATGAAGAGAGAAACAGAGTTAATGTAGATAGGGAAAAACTGCTCCCATTGGTGGAAGGATTGAGAACGAGAGGGCACAGATTTAAGGTGATTGGCAAAAGAAGCAATGGTGACATGAGGAGAAACCTTTTCACACAGCAAGTGGTTAACATCTGGAACGTGCTGCCTGAGAGTGTGATGGAGGCAGGTTCAACTGAGGCATTCAAGAGGGAATTGGATTATTATCTGAAAAGGAAAGAGATGCAGGGTTACGGGGAGAAGGTAGAGGAATGGCACCAAGTATGTTGGTCATTTGGAGAATCAGCACAGACACAACAGGCTGAATGGCCTCTTTCTGTGCTGTAACAATTCTGTGAGTCTATGATTTGTATGTGAGGGCTTTCTGGCATTCTGCAGGGAATGAATAAGTTCTGAAGGTTGAGATGCAGCTGCAACAACTTGTGTTCCTGCCATGAATGAGGTCATCTGGTTTACTGTGGCAGCATCACATGGCCATGGTCCTGCTGAGGAATGGAAATTGCATCACATCTCCATGTTGTGGAGGCTGGGATTCTGGCATGATGGAGGTAGTCATCATTAAGCCCTTTGTTTACATGACTTTGTATTGTACTGGGTCCAGGAATAAAACACAGCTGTCTGCCAAACAAGGTTACAGTGTTCCACTTCTTAAACTATTGTTATCTTCCTAGTTCATAACCTCATGTCTTTTGGGTTTCTTCCAGTGGAGTCTTCGTGCTATTGTACATGGGACAGAGAGCCATGTTCAATGAGTTTTGTGACTATCTTCATCTTTTCCAAATGCTTAGCACATCATTTCATTGACTATTTATCTTTTTTATATCTCTTTTGGAAATGCACCTAATTCCAAAGAAAGCATTTCTCTCACATCTTTCATGACCTAGCAATCAAAGCATTTTCCAGTCAACGAAGTAGCTCATGTCACCGATGTGATGTATGAAATGCATAAGTCAATGTGCATGCAAAACATTTAGTAACATTGTTTGAAAGACAAGTATTGGTTAAGCCACTGGGGAGAATGCCTTGCTCTTCATTTGAAATTGCCCCATGGGATCTTTTACGTTCACCTGAGAGAGAAGACGTAGCCTCAGTTTAGTGTTCCGTTCACAAGACGGCACCTCTGACAGTGCAGCACTCCCTCAATGCTTTCAGTTAGTGTTGCAGCATGCATTAGGCAAGCGTTGCTCACAAACTAATCACCCGCTAAAGTTTAAATAGTGGCCTTTCCACTTAGTAAATACAAATGGAGTATTATCCTGTATGAAGTAAATGGAAAAGGCAATGAGATGACAGATAGCAAAACAGAAAAAGTGATGATACAAATTCTGTTTTTGCTTGACAAGTTCAGTGACTAACTTTGGGATTATTCAGAGTGTCTTCATTCTACTTGGCTGTGTAGTAATCTACTTAGTACCACAGAAGTGAGCCACAGCCGTACGGTAGCATAGAAATTTACATCACGGGGTGGGGGGGGCTTGGCCATTCAGTCCATCGTGTCCGCACCAGCCCACGAGTCGCCATCCAACCTAATCCCCCTTTCCAGCTCTTGGTCTGTGGCTTTGTCGGATACGGAACTTCAAGTGCATATCCAAACACTTTTTAAATGTAATGAAGGTTTCTGCAACCCTTTCAGGCAGTAAGTTTCACCCTCTGGGTGAAAAGATTTCTCTCGAATCCCACTCTACCTCCCACAAACAGATCAGCCATGATCTTACTGAGTGGCAGAGCAGACAGGAGGGGCCGAATTACCTACTTCTGCTTCTATTTCGTATGTGTGTATGTTTCATACCTCTTATTCTAAATCTATGTCCTTGGTTATGGACTCTTCAACCTTCTTTCTAGAGCTCGCATTGTTTTATACACTTCAATTGCATCTTCCCTTAGTCTCCTCTGTTCCATAGAGAACAATCCCAGCCTAGCCAATCATTCCTCATAACTAAAATTCTCCAGTCTGGCCAACACCCTCGTAAATCTCCCCTCTACCACAATCACATCTTTCCTATAGTATGGTCACCAGAACCCCAGCTAGTAGTCACAGATTCGCAGGGCATCACCCGACTGAAAATTAGGTTCTTTGGAGATACTTATCAGTTTAATGGAAAACGTTCACCATTTTAGGATGTGCATTCCTGTTTGACCATTGTCACAGGTGTAGTCGATGCTTAAGGTTCTGGGAATTTAAGAGTTGTGTGATTGTTTTAATGAATGTAATTCCCAGCAACGAGAGAGAGAGAGAGAGAGAGAGAGAGAGAGAGAGAGAGGGACATTGCCTCACATTTGTCTCCTTGAATCGCGTGTTAGAACAACTCGCAAAACAGAAAAATAAACATAAAAATTTACAAATGTTAGAAACACTGCTAATACCAGGGCACCTTTTCACACTTCCATACTCCTGGCAGTGGGTTGTATTCTTTGGGGAAGATTTTGACTTTATTTGATAGTTTAAAATGGATGATAGTGAGCTGATTTGCTCAGTGCCATTCTTTGGCCTTCTTCCCATAACCCCACACCTTTTTGTTTTTCAAATAAAAGTCTAATTTCCTGTTGAGTGCTTTGATTGAACCAGCTAACACCACACTCTCAGCAGTGCATTCCTGATCTTAACCGCTCTCTGCATGAAAACGTTTTTTCTCATCTTGTTTTTGCTTCTTTTGCCAATTACTTTAAATTTGTGCCCACTCGTTCATGATCCATTTACAAGTGAGAATAATTTCTCCCTATCTACTCTATCCAGATGCCTCATGATTTTCAATAGCTCTATCAAATCTCCTCTCAGACTTCTTTCTCCAAGGAAAATAGTCCCAACTTCTCCAATCTACATTCATGACTGAAGTTTCTCATTCTCGGAATCTTTATCATGAGTCTTTTCTGCACTCTTGCAATGCCTTCACATCCTTCTTAAAGTGCGGCGCCCAGAACTGTACGCAGTACTCTGGCTGAGGCTGGTCTAATTTCTTCTACAATTCAACATAAATTCCTTGCTCTTGTACCCCTATTAATAAAGCCTAGGATACTGTATGCTTTACTAACTGCTCTCTCAACCTGTCCTGCCACTTGGAATGGTTTATGCACATAGACAGCCAGTCCGTCTGTTCCTGCACCTCCTTTAGAATTGTAGCCTTTATTTTATATTGTCTCTCCATGTCCTTCCGACCAAAATAAATCACTTCACAGTTCATCGTATTGAACTTCCTCTGCCACCTATCCACCCATTCCACCAACTTGTCTATGTTCTTTTGAAGTTCTATACTATCCTCCTCACAACTCACAATGCTTCCAAATTTTGTATCATCTGTGTTCTGTGCTGTACGATTCTGAATGACGACTCATTCTATCTCCTTTTAAACTCTATCTGCCACCATCTCAACATCAGCAGAAAGCCAGTGGGAGGATGCAACAGAGAATTTCACTGAGCTGGCAGTATAACTGTGGTCTGCCCATCCCACATCTATCAGCGCATTCGCCTCCTGTTTATTGCAAGCAGACCAGAAACTGAATCACAAGAAATGGAACAAATTCGCCAAATGCAAATGTCAAAGCACCACCATCCTGACTGAAAACAGATATTCCCAGTGATCATTTTTTTAAAATTCATTTACTAAACAATTCCATCAGGTTCATTTCTTCATGGAGCAGATCCAATGGCAACTCACAAGATAAAAACTTATAAGAGTGAAAAATTGCTCCAGGGAAAGTGGGACTAATTGGACGGCTCAGCTCTTTCAATGATGAACCACAACGATTCTATTCAGAGTTTAACTGTTCTTATTTTTGTGTTGTGATGTTCAAGATTAATGTCCTCAAATTATATTTCCCGAAAGCTTCTTGCAGAGCGTCCAAAGCACTTTGTGTACTCACTTTCTTTTTATGTTCATTCACGGGATGTGGGCATCACCGCCTGGGCCAGCAATAGCATTTATTGCCCATCCGTAAATGCCCTTGAGAACTGAATGGCTTGATAAGGCCATTTCAGAGCCAACCACATTATTGAAGTCTGAAGTCACATGTTGGCCAGACCAGGTAAGGATTCCAGATGGGTTTTTACAACAAACATTTCATGGTCACCATTAGACTTTCAATCCCAGATTTTTTATTGAACTCAAATTTCACCATCTGCCATGATGGGATTTGAACCCAGGTCCCAGAGAATTACCCTGGGTATCTGGAATACAGGTCCACTGATAATACCATTGCACCGCCACCTCCCACTGTTCCTTGGGTGAGTGTGGTCACAGATCTGTACACAAGAAAAGTCCCACAAACAGTCCCAGCAGCTAAGTAGTTTCTGTTTGATAAGGGATATTGGCCTGAGCACCACAGGAACTCTCCACTATTTGTCTACTGGCCCCACGAGAGTGTGGAATTTCAGACAAAGGTGTTTAACATTCATGCAATAATATTCCAGGTTCTAATTTCAGGAACCAGATCATTCTGAGAGACATCAGGGTTAGTATTTTGTAAGAAATTGGATGTGTTTCCCTCAGTTGGTGAATGCTGGACTTTTTTCTCTTTTACTCTGTCAAACTGTCAAAATAGAAAACCTCCATCAAATGGAATTCTGGACTTTCTGCAATTTCTGCACTTTATTAATCACCAGATGCTACTTTTCAATTTTATCCTCATCTTTAGAAAGACTTGCAATTCTATAGCATCTTTCATAACCTCAGGACATGCATAAGTGCTTCGCAGGCAATAGGGTACTTTTTTTTAAAGCAGACGCTGCTGTAATGTAGAAAACACAGCAGCTAATGTGCACAGCAAGATCCCACAAAGAGTGATGGGATAATGACCAAACTGTATGCTTTTGTATTGCTGAAAAAAACAATCAGCACGCTCTTCACATCCAGTATAAACTGTTGTTTTCTCCTTATATTAGTAATTTTGCCAAGTGTCCTGATGGATGCAAGACGAAAAGCTTCAACATGTCTCCCCCCCAACCACCCCACAGCCCCACCCACCACCCCCCAACCCCACAGCCCCACCCCCCCCACCCCACAGCCCTCATTCTTATTTGGCTTTTCCTATTCCCTGCACTGTTCACTGTCCAAGAAAGCTGGCAGATGTCCTCTTCTCAAGATTCGATTAGCGTAGCTTAGATTAATTTCTGGGGAAGCTAGATAACCACATGAGGTAAAAAGGAATTGATGGATATTTTGAAAGGGCGAGATAAAGGAATGTGGGAGGGGACTCTTGTGGACCATAATCACTGGCGTTGATTCGTTGGACCAATGGTCTGTTTTGTGCATTAAACTCCCTGTAGGTCCTCATTCACAAGTGGTTGGTTGCTTCCTCTTTTGGCTTTTCCCATGTTGTGGGGTCACCACAATATTGCTTGATGACCTCATATCAGCAATCATCATTGGATTTGGTGGGTGGTTTTATAGCTGCATGCCTTTCCTGTTGCCAAACCTCCCCATTTCTCTGGGCTGGGGACCGACACCAAGACACGCTGGCTTGCCAGGGGCTGGGTTCGTTCACAGCGAAGTCGTGGAGTGGGACGAGGTTCCTCATTCTCAAGTACCCATCTCATTACTTAAATATGGGACCAGCTTCCATCACTTTCTGGGATAGAGCATTCTCGATCCCAACAGTAATCTGAGTGAAAATCATTATCCTCGTCGCCCCCACAACCTCAAGCTTCCAACGCCACCAAAGTGTGGTCTAATGGTCCTGGTACTGGGCTAGAAAGAAGCCAGGAATCAAAGCCCACAGTAGCATTTGTGATCAGAGCTGACTGCTGTGGTGAACCAGCAGTTTCACTAATGTCCTTCTCGCCCCATCTGACCTACATAAGACTCGAGTCCCACACTCGAGTTCCGTTCTGGAGACTAAGTCCAGTGGCGGGAGCGGAGGTTAGAGTGACTTCTGCTGGAGAGCAGGGCAGCTGAACACATGAGATCTGGCGCTGTTCATCTCATTAATTATGCATCCGCAAGAAGCATCGAATCTTGTGGCAGGGCAAAGCGAGCAGGAAATGGCGCTTACCTCATGGGCTCCAACGTCCAGGCACCAAGTTTAAAAGGCACCCGGTCAGCCATTCACTCCTCCGCTCTGCCTCTTCACTCCCCACCCCCAACACCACCTCCGCCAAGTCCTGCCTCAGTCTCATCCATCTCCTGTACCTAGCCTTTGCGCGGCTTGTGCTACAGGCAGCCGATATCTCTCAGTGGCCGTGGGAAAGGAGGGCAAAAGCAACAACGACTGACCTAAAGGCCCAGGGAGAGGTCTACCTCACCAGGTGCACGTCACTTGTGTACAGTTGTGAAACCAGAACGTTCGAAATTCCCGCTGGTGAGGCGCTTAAGGTGGAGGGGGAGCGGGATTCCGGAGTATTGGGCTTTTAATGAGCATGCATGAGATGCAAATAGGGTTCCTGACATAGCTCTGCGGGACACTCGGACCCGCCTTTAAGCTGCCATGGAAGTCGAGGGAACAGGATTCCAAACTAACTTCCCGCTGTCGGGAAACTGATTTTTGCCCTCCCGCTGGCGGGAGTGGAAGATTCCACCCTGTGTTCTTAATGTTAGTGTTGCAATTCTGTCATAATGAAGTGCGTGCTCCCGCTGTAAGTGAGAGTAGCTATTACTAATTGGGCGAAGGATAGGGCATTATTCTTAAGTATATATAAGAACCAGTTACCACCTGTGTGGAGGGGAAGTAAAAGGGAGTCTGTGCCTGTGTTCTTTGGGGTTTGTGAATAAACCTATGTTAAGGAAAGACTGGCTCCAGATTCCACCTTTACTCAGTGAATGAACAGCGAATTATAACACCCAACGCCCTCAGGCAACTAGGGGTGAACAATAAATACTGCCTTTGCCAGTGAGGCTGCAAAAAAAAAAAATTAAGTAGAAAACACAACCAGCCCTGTTTCTATACAGTAAACATCCAATCCCAGCTGTCATGTAGGGGACAGCACTGAGAAAGAAGGGAAGGTCAAAGCATGAGCCAATCTTGGTCACTTACAGTTCATTCGCTTCCCCTTCTGAAAATACTGATTGGTACGAAGGTACAGTTCCAGGGGCATCAGCCACCTTAACCTAATGTTGTGTCTTGTTCCCAGAAGTTTGGGAAAATCACACTGTATTGCACATATACTGGAGCTGACATTGGATGCATTTCTCAAATCTCACCATATGCTACGGAACAACACATTGTTGCTTTGGTACACAGACGAGTGCAATAGGGCATAATGCAGCAATATCTATGCAGGTATAGATACACATGAACAATATAGTTCCTGGATCATTTTGGAATAAAATAATAACATAAAGTCCCAGAATTAAGTCATTCTTTATATGTAACCCCACACAATACTCAGGCTGCAACCACAGAGACATCAAAGGCTAAACATGCCCTCAAGCACATCCTAACAGCTATTATGGTCATATCACTAGATAATCAGATTGTCCTTAGGGGAAAAGAAAGATAAATATTTTATTTTTTCACCAACAAGTTTAATCCTATTGGCTGGTCTGTTCAGAGAATTTTATTCTTCTGTGAACTTATTCTGGAGTGCAAGTACCAGTACAGCAGACATCCTCTTATAGAATCATGGAAAATTTATGACACAGAAGGAGGCCATTCAGCCCATCACTCCCTTGCTAGTTGACAAAGAGTTAATCAGCCTATTCGTACCTTTCCTGCACTAGGTATGCGTCCCTGCAGGTCACAGGCCTTCAAGCAGACATCCAAATACTTTTTAAATGTGGTGCAAGTTTCTGCCTCTACCAATCTTTCAGGCAGTGAGTTCCAGACCTCCACCACCCTCTGGGTGAAGAGAAATGTTTCCTCATCTTCCCTCGAATCCTTCTACCAATTACTTTAAATCTATGCCTCCTGATTTTTGACCACTCTGCTAAGGTAAATCAATTCTTAAAAATTCATTTACAGGATGTGGGCGTCACTGGCTGGGCCAGCATTTATTGCCCACCCCTAATTGCCCCTGAGAAAGTGGTGGTGAGCTGCCTTCTTGAACTGCTGCAGTCCCTGTGGTGTAGGTACACCCACAGTGCTGTTAGGGAGGGAATTCCAGGATTTTGACCCAGCGACAGTGAAGGAATGGATGTATTTCCAAGTCAGGATAGTGAGTGGCTTGGTGGGGAATTTCCAGATGGTTGTGTTCCCATGTATCTGCTGCCCTTGTCCTTCAAGATGGCAGCAGTCATGGGTTTGGAAGGTGCTGCCTAAGGAGTCTTGGTGAGTTTCTGCAATACATCCCTATTTATCTAGGCCCCTCATATTTTTGTACATCTCATCTCTCGGCCCCCTCTGTTACAAGGAAAACAACTCCATCCTATTCAATCTTTCCTGATAACCAAAATTTTTCAGTCTTGGCAACATCCTTGTGAACCTCCTCTGCATCCTCTTCATTGCATTCACATCTTCCCTGTAATGTGGTGACCAAAGCTGTATACAGTACTCAAGCTAGATAGCTGTGGTCTAACTAGCATTGTATCCAGCTCTGGCATAGCCTCCCCACTCTTCTATTCTGTGCTTTGGCTAATAATTGAAGACATGCCGTATTCCTCTTCTGATTGATGTGTTCGATATTGCTACAGAAATACTTCATGCTGTTTGGAGGAACTGCGGGGCATGAAATGCTTTATGGGTGGCTTTGCAATTTTACTTGCCTTTGCTGCACCTAGTCTTGTTTGATGAGAAAGAAACAATAATGTTCTTTGGTAAATGCTCCTCATTCAACAGTTGGCCTAAATCATATGAAATGGCTGTGTATGAGCAACAAGAACAATGTGCAATTTTATCATGACTTTAACACAGTAAGACATCTCAAGGTGCTTTACAAGAACAAAACCAGACAGATATTTGACACACAGCCACCTAAGGAGATATTAAGATTGGTGACCAAAAGCGCTTTATAACCAATGAAGTACTTTTTGTAGTAGTCACTATTGTAACATGGGAAGCGGCAGCCAATTTGCACACAGCAAGTTCCCATAAACAGCACTGCAATACTGACCAGATAACCTATTTTTAGTGATGTTTAAGGGATACACAACAGGGAGAACTCCCCTGCTCTGCTTTGATGTAATGCCATGGGATCTTTTACATCCATCCAAAAAACTGACAATCCTTGGTTTAATGTTTCATCTGTTTGATGGCACCTCTGACAGTGCAGCACTGCCTCAGTACTGCACTGTAGTGCTCATGTCTCTGAAGTGGGATTGTGAACCCACAACCTTCTGACTCAATGGCAGGTGTGCTACCCATTGAGCTAAGGCAGGCAGTGAACACCAAGACTATGTGGAAACTTTAACTTGCCCTTTTGCAAATCTATGTGTTCTTCCAGCAATCACCGAAATTGTGCACAACTAACTAGGACCAGGCTGGTGAGTCTAGAACCAGAGGGCATAGCCTCAGAATAAGGGGCAGGCCATTTAGGACTGAGACAAGGAGGAATTTCTTCACTCAGAGGATGGTGAATCTTTGGAATTCTCTACCCCAGAGGACTGTGGAAGCTCAATCATTGAGCATGTTCATGACAGAAATCAATAGATTTCTGGATACTAATGACATCAAGGGATAAGGGGATAGTGGAGAAAATGGCATAGAGGCGGATGATCAGCCATAATCTATTAAATGGCGGAGCAGGCTCCATGGGTCGAATGACCTACTCCTGTTCCTATGTTCCTCACACTTGTTTGACCCAGCTGGTGTATTGCGTCCAGTTCTGGACATCACACTTTAGGAAGAACGTGACGGCTTTGGGGAGAGTACAGAAGATGTTTACAAGAGTGGTTCAGGGGATGAGGGATTAGAATTACATGGAGAGACTGGAAAAGCTGGGATCATTCTCCTCAGAGCAGAAAGGGCTGAGAGAAGGTTTGGTAGATGTGTTCAAAATCATGAAGGGTTCAGACAAAGTAAATAAAAACAAATTGTTTTCAATGGTTGAAAGGTTGAAGACCAGAGGGCTTGGACTTAAGGACTGGCAAAAAAAAACTCCAAAAGCGACATGAGGAAAACCTTTTTTCCCCTCCTCATTGTAAAGTACTCTGAGGACTAAGAGTACTACTGAGTACTCTAAAGTACTTCCTGCACACTCTGTATGAATGAAGGTTGTTGTTCATCAAGTTTTGAGTGTTGTTATCCTGCTATTCAACAATAAGAACTTCACTGCTATACCCGCTACCATCCTGACCTAGAATCATCGAATAATTACAGCACAGAAGGAGGCCATTCGGTCTGTTGTGTCTGTGCCAGCTCTCTGCCAGAACAATTCACCTAGCCCCACTTGTCTGCCTCGTCCCCATAGACCTGTAAATTTTCTCTCTTTAGAGTGAAGATCCACATAGTAAGTACCTGCCAGGAGATCTCATCGGATGGTGTCCAAGAGTGGGAACCCTGGTTGATGATTCCCTCTCTCTTCTCCCGAAGAACTGAGGCAAATTGCAATACTCATCAGGTGTTTTCCAAGGATACAGTTTGCTTTAGCTCAGGAAGGAACCAGGACCACCCAACCAAGAGCAACGGCTGTCATAACTATCCAAGGAGATGGATAACAGATGTAACTGAGGAATCACGGCAGCTGCTGTATTTTGAATGAGCTTAATGTGGCTCACAAGCCCTTCAAACTGAACAAAGAACAAATGCTGAGGGTAAATGGTGTGGCCAAAATTGTTGGAATTTTACCTCCAGTAGATTTCAATCCACTCGACAGCAGAAAACCGAGGGGACACAGTTTGGAATGAGTGACTCTTGGTTACTATGGGATCATTACCTGAACTCAATGAGTCATTCTGTCAAATTGTAAGAAAGATTTTGTCCTGTTAAAACCTAAAATGGCGAAAGAGTTGAACATATTGTAGATTATCGCATTGTATTTGTTTCCCAGCTTTCCTTCCTGACTCATGCCAGGGGTCAGTTCTATGGGCTTCAGTCAGTGTCTGTTCCAAAGGATCATTCCTAATAAGTGAGCCTAAATAGTCAGTGCTGTCAAGCTTATTGCACATGGGATAGATTACAAAATCACAAAATGCATACAAATAAGGAAGGACTTTCACCCATCTTAATTCGCCCTTCCATTGTAATCCTACCCTCCCCTCATTGTTACATCTGGCCATCTCTCAAATGATTCCAAGATTCTAACTTCCACCAGCCTGAGGTAATTTAAGAAACAACTAAATCATATGTAAACTCAATCCAATTCTCAAATGATATCCAACATAGGAACTTGCCTACATTCCAGTGGTGACTGTACTTCAAAATGATATATATTGGGAAGCGCTTGGGATGTCCTGAGTTCATGAAGGATGATAAGAGACCAATGGATTAACAGTGGGAGCCATGGCTGATTTTTTACCCTTTTTAACTCATGCCAACTTCATGACACAAATACCCCCATCCCCACTATTTCCAAATAGATTCACTTGTGTTAGAAATTCTCATCATTTTTCTAATTTGTTCATAGATGTGGACACCGCAAGCCCTTCAAACTGAACAAAGAACAAATGCTGAGGGTAAATCATGTGGTCAAAATTGTTGAAATTTTACCCCCAGTAGATCCACAGCTAAAAACAGAGGGGAGAACGTCCTCGGTTTGGAATGATTGAATCCAAACTTAAGGGAAAATCTTTCTTAGCAGTTAACAAACGTGCAAGTTTTGAAAGACATTTGTTACTCAAAGGTTAATCTGGGGTTTCATTTCAGTGACATGTGCCCGTTGCGAAAGACTTCCTTCAGCTGTTTTTTGTGATTGTCATTCAATACTGTTGCGATTGGTTAATTTGAATGTCCTTTCTTTTTTCTGAATCTGATTGCCCATTAGCAAATCAAGAATTTGAACGGCTTTCCCCTTTTCAAATACTCTACATTTGAATTAAAGGGTTAGAGAGTGGCAAGATATTACCCGTCTCTAGTTGCCCTTGAGATACACTTGCATGGCTTGCTAGGCTTTTCAGGGGGCAGTTAAGAATCAACCACATTGCTATAGGCCTGGAGTCACAGGTAAGGACTGCAGAATCCCTTCCTTAAAGAGCATTAATGAGGTTTCTAAAACAATCCCAGTAGTTTCACAGTCACAATAATTAATACTAATTTTTTTTTTAAATTCCAGATTTATTTAATTGGATGTAAATGCCCCAGATGCCATGAGTGGGATTCAAACTCATGTCCCAGAGTATTAGTCCAGGCCTTTAAATTGCTTGTCTAGTAACATAACCACTATGCTGGCAGTGATTAGACCTCAAGTATTTCCCCAACTCCCCCTGCTTCTCTCGCAGGTCGAGTTAGGACATAATCAGCTATATTTGTTCATCGCCTCTCATCCACAGCCCCGCTGCACTTTCCCAGTCCTCTGTTCCCTCGTCCAAGAGACCAAGCTTCACCCATCAGACCAGGCAGTGAATTTAAACAGACTATTTGACCACAAGAGCTTCGTAACCACACCCAAAGTCAAAGTCAATGCATCTGCATCAACCACAAGTTTAGTTAGCAACAAGGAGCCCTGGATCATTTACTTTCGATCTTTAACCAAAGGGCATTCAGCAATCCAAAACATCGAGGTCAGCCAAGTTGGCACGGACTAGCCTAGAGCTGCAAACTACAGCACAAAAGATAACATGAAAATCCAAAGCAGAAAGAATAAAAGAGAAACATGCACAAGCCTCGAGATTATTGTCGGTGATAGTAGCGGGTGAGTGCCATGTGAGTTAATATAGCTTTCTTTAGTTGACAATATTAATGGAGGCATTAATTCATTTGAAATAAACAGATTAACATCTGTTAATGGCAATCTGAGGAATATTACAAGAGTGTATTAAATGTTTTGCTCATATTTGCCAACATTTCTGGACAGTTAAAAGAAAATGGTTATGAGCTTTGAGCATATTATGCCCCCTCTACAAAATCTGCTACCTAGTACTAGGTGCTTTTGATAATCAAACATTCAACAAATTCTTGAAATGCCAACTTAAACCTGTGCCTGCACTTTCGTTATGAATGTGGGGTGGCATATACCACACATGGAGTCCATTATTCCTTCCAGAGGAACTTGATGTTAATCTTCTGGGGCAGAATTATTCCCTCATCGGGAGGGCGCGCACCTGACCTGAACGAGAGTAAAATAGTACGCGAGCGTCCCGATGTCATCGCAATATTTTGCTCGACTGGCACGTGCGAGAGTTGGCAGCGGCCCACCGACAATTAAGAGGCAGGCAAATAGGCCAAGTGACCTTTGCGTTTTTTGTGAAACCTCATCCATGGGCGGGATGAGGTTTTGAACAGTGATTTAAAAAAAAAACTTTTAAAACTCATTTTTAACATGTCCCTGCTCATGTGACAGAGTCACAAATTTTTACAAATTGCAGCTATGAGGAGAGATTGGATAGGCTAGGGTTGTTTTCCTTAGATCAGAGGAGGTTAAGGGGAAACTAATTGAGATATACAAAATTATGAGGGGTCTAGATGGGGTAGGCAGGAAAGACTTGTTTCCCGTAGCTGAGGGGCCAATTACCACAGGGCATAGGTTTAAGGTGATTGGTAGAAGGATTAAAGGGGACATGAGGAAAAGCTTTTTCACCCAGAGGGTGGTGGGCATCTGGAATTCACAGCCTAAATTGGTGGGTGACGCTGAAACGCTCAACTCATTTAAACGGTACCTAGACCTGCACCTGAAATGCTGTAACCTGCAAGACTACAGACCAGGGGCTGGAAAGTGGGATTGAAATGAGCGGCTAGTTTCTGTTTTCCCCTTTTTTGACCGGCACTGGCATGAAGGGCTGAATGGCTTCTTTCTGCACTGTAACTTTTCTATGGTTCTCCTGATTCAGAGGCGAGAAAGGTTATACTATCTGAAAACAAATATAGAGATTGACGTCCAAATGGCAAATGGTACTCTTTAAGCTCTGTGTCTAGTTCAGCTCATATCTCATGGTGTCAGTCAGGGCTGCAGTTGTGTAGATGGGAGAACCTAAAATGCACCTTCTTTTAAACAGATAACTTTGAAAGGCACATTGGCAGATAAATAACACTGAAAACTACGGCAAAGTATTTGACAGGTCCTTTCAAGCCTGCTTCATTGACAATGATCCAATATCCAGAGAAGATGAAGATCACAATGAGGATAGCAAAAAAAAAATGAGCAACACAAGGAGTCTGAAGGAGAGGCACAGAGAATGAGAAATGGGCTGAGGCAGAGGGACAAGAAACTGGATAAAATAACGCACAGAAGTTTGAGAGAAGAGGAATAGATTAAAAACATAAAAGCAGAGAGCAAGGCAAGAATTGCAGAGTGGCAAGGAAGCAGACAGTTAACAGAAAGGAGAAAAGTTTCTTCGTGTTTCTTGTCCCCAGACACAATAAATGACTTGTGTATTATACACGTATACGGCACAGCTGACAAGGTGCAGTTTAAAGGGATAAGTGCTGATCCCAATTAGACTGCATGCAAGGCCTTGGATTTATAGCATATAATAACTCAAGAGTAATTAATGTTAGTCAGATAAATTTGACATGCAGCCTGAAGGTTTTGCGCCCCTGCAACTAATCAGCATATCAGCAATGTCATTTTGTAACGGTTCATAATTACTGGTAAGCCCATATCATGTTATTCAACACTTGCCCCTCGGCAAAGAAACAATCAATAAATAACAAGTCATGAGAGTCATATGAACATTTTCCTCTCGTGGGGTTAATATTGGATTTTGTGGTATTCTAATGAAATCACTAGACTGGTTTACAGTAGATTTAGCATATACGATCCTTGAGAACTGGTCAAAGTCACCTTCGGATGGGTTCGTTCCCCATTCCAACGACTTGAGTGCATAATCCAAGGTGCACTCCCAGTGCACTACTGAGGGAATGAGCCATTTTGATGACATTAGCCTGAGGTCTTGTTTGCTCTTGTAGGTGGACGTAAAAGATCCCATGACATTATTTGGAAGAGGAGTGGGGGAGTTCTCCTGGTGTCCTGGCCAATACCCATTCCCTCAGCCAATCTCCCTAAAAAAAATTGTTCGGTCATTAACTCATTGCTGTTTGTGGGAGCTTGCTGTGCACAAATGGGCTGTCGTGTTTCTGAAATTACAGCAGTGACAACACTTCTATAGTAATTAATTGGCTATACAGGGTTTGGCACATCCTGAGATCATGAAAGGTGCTATATAAATGCATATCTTTTTTACCTTTCAATGGTTTTCAAAGTACCTGTAAATTTCCCATTCTGTTTAGAAACAGAATATGATTTGTTCAGTCACCAAACCAATGGCCTTAATGGTAAATGAACAGAAGCATGAAATGGAACCCCGAAACTCAGTAAGTAGCATAGGAGCATAAGAAGTGCTAGATGATAAAAGACCAAGGCCCATCTAGCTTGCCTTCCAGCATCCTGCAAGTTGCATGATGGTGTACATTATTGGTATTGAATTAAGTAATGTAATATACAATCCCTGGCTCCAATTCTGCGTGTCTTAGTTAGGGATCTTCAATCTGGTTACTTCAGGAGTCACACAGTTGTTTGTCTTGATGAGATTCCCTGTAGAGTGCACCATGTTTTGGATTTTGAATCACTGCAAGTTCCACTGCTAAAGTTGCTTACCTGGATAAACGTAGCTGCAACAACACTCAAGAAGATCGACACCATCCAGGGCAAAGCAGCCCAATTGATCGGCACACATCTACCATCTTAAACATTCATTCCCTCCACCACCGATGCACAGTGGCAGCAGTATGTACCATCTACAAAGTACACTGCAGCAACTCACCAAGTCTCCTTCAACAACAACTTCCAAACCTGCGACCTCTACCACCTAGAAGGACAAGGTGCTGCAGATGCAAGGGAACACCAACACCTGCAAGTTCCCCTCCATGTCACACACCATCCTGACTTAGAACTACATCACCAGTTATTCACTGTCACCAGGTCAAAGTCCTGGAACTCCCTTCCTCACATCACTGAGTGTGTGCTAATATCAGATGGACTTCAAGGGTCCAAGAGGGAAACATTTTAAAGGGCAATAAGGGATGGGAAACAAATGTTGGCCTTGTCAGTGACACTCACATCTCATGGAAGAATTTAAAATAGCCCACATAGAAAGTCTAGTGGGGTCTATAAGTTCATTCACCATGACCACAGGGCCATTATGTTTGGAACACCAAGATGTTGACACTAGTTAGATCTATGACGATTGTGCAATGTTTAGATAACTCAAGTTCGAACGATGCAGTCTAATTTACAGTGATAGCTCTTCAATAAGGGAAAATAGTTCTCACTCGCCATTATTTTTGGACACATGCCAGGCATTGGCCTTGACCTTTCACCTATGTTTGATCATTTTCGATGTCAGTAAGACTCTATGAGCGGCCCCGATATATTTCCGAGCATTTACAATCTGCTTCACCCTTGCTTTGATTCATTGCCCATGTCCTGTTTCTGCACAAATCCATTCTAATCTGCAAGTAATTCAGGAAATTAATTTAGGATTTGTGGAGCTAGATATTACAGGCATTCTTTATGAAATGTTTAAAAGAAAATCATATTGCTGAAACCAGCAATGGAACAATGCACTCCTTGTCTTCTTGAAAAAAAATTTCCTTGAAATTTACATATGTTATTTATTCATTAGATTTCAAAAAGGAAGCAGCATATGGAATATTAACTTGCAAAGAATTTTAATCAACGAAACCTTTTTGAAAATTCTCAGAATAGTCTCTTTAATGTTCGCAGTTCGTTAAATAAAAATGGATCCTTTATTCTTTCCTGTGATTTTTCCCTTCCCCAATTTGCCTCTTATTTCAACCCGCCTGCCACCCCCGCAGCCCCTCCCCCAACCCCCACCACCACCATTATTGTCCATTCTAGAAGGAGGTTGAGATGATTTCCCCAGGCACTGATAGTGCTTAGATAAATTGCTCGAGAAGTGATTCTACACATGCAAGTCTGAGCAATGGGGTATTTGAAGACTGTGTAACTGGACCAATCTTCACAGCCATGGCCACCTCTGTCCTCAAGCAGTGTCTACATCTCAACAACTCCAGCAGTTTGTTGGAGCAAGAACCTTGGTTAATATTTTCCTCTCCCTAATATACTAAAATATCTCCCACCAGCTCACCCCCCCCCCTGCCATTGCCATGGTAGGGAAGGTCCTATGGTGCACTGGGTACTGTTCCTGTCTCTGAGCCAGAAGCTCTGGGTGCAAGTACCACCCCAGGACTTGATGGTCAACTAAGGTGCGTTCATAATGTGGCCAAACAGATCGAGTGTCAATCTGCAAATCCATCCATCATACATCAATGGCAGGCTGTAAGAGCGGGAGATATTCGTGGTCAGTCGTGTGATAGCAAGAATATTGGAGCCTCTACCATGACTACCAACAGCTTCGGACTACAACATGCACGTAATAGTGCTACAGCAACTTGGACTCTCTTAGTGGAATGTAGCACACCACCAGTATTATAAAGGCAGAAGGAGGCAATTCAGTACCTTGAGCCAGTTCTGCCATTCAATTAAATCATAGCTGATCTGTTCTTGTAACTCTATCTACTTGCTTTGGTTCCATATCCCATAATATGATTATCTGACAAAAATCTAATCAATGTCAGTTTTGAAATTTTCCATTGAACTCTAGTCTCAACAGCTATTTTGGGGAGAGTTCTGGATTGCCATTACCTAAGATACCAAACTAGATATAGCCCCAGGTTTAAACATGAGAACACTCCCTCAGTGCGGCACTAGAGAATCAGACAAGATTTTGTGCTTAGGCCTCTGGCTCACAACCTTCTGACCCAGAGCCACTGTTGAGCTTTCAAAAACATATTGAACAACACAAAAAAGTTACAAAAACAGAATTACCTGGAAAAACTCAGCAGGTCTGGCAGCAGCGGCGGAGAAGAAAAGAGTTGATGTTTCGAGTCCTCAAGACCCTTCAACAGAACTAGGTGAAACCAAGGAAGGGGTGAAACATAAGCTGGTTTAAGGTGTGGGGGGGTGGGTGGGTTGGGTGGGGGGAGAGAAGTGGAGGGGTGTGGTGTGGTTGTAGGGACAAACAAGCAGTGATAGAAGCAGATCATCAAAAGATGTCACAGACAACAGAACAAAAGAACACATAGGTGTTAAAGTTGGTGATATTATCTAAATGAATGTGCTAATTAAGAATGGATGGTAGGGCACTCAAGGTATAGCTCTAGTGGGGGTGGGGGGAGCATAAAAGATTTAAAAATATTTAAAAATAAAGGAAATAGGTGGGAAAAAAAATCTATATAATTTATTGGAAAAAAACAAAAGGAAGGGGGAAGAAACAGAAAGGGGGTGGGGATGGAGGAGGGAGGTCAAGACCTAAAGTTGTTGAATTCAGTATTCAGTCCGGAAGGCTGTAAAGTGCCTAGTCGGAAGATGAGGTGTTGTTCCTCCAGTTTGCGTTGGGCTTCACTGGAACAATGCAGCTAGCCAAGGACAGACATGTGGGCAAGAGAGCAGGGTGGAGTGTTGAAATGGCAAGCGACTGGGAGGTTTGGGTCATTCTTGCGGACAGACCGCAGGTGTTCTGCAAAGCGGTCGCCCAGTTTACTCCAATGTAGAGGAGACCGCATTGGGAGCAACGAATGCAGTAGACTAAGTTGGGGGAAATGCAAGTGAAATGTTGCTTCACTTGAAAGGAGTGTTTGGGTCCTTGGACGGTGAGGAGAGAGGAAGTGAAGGGGCAGGTGTTACATCTTTTGCGTGGGCATAGGGTGGTGCCAATGGTGGGGGTTGAGGAGTAGGGGGTGATGGAGGAGTGGACCAGGGTGTCCCGGAGGGAACAATCCCTATGGAATGCCGACAGTGGGGGTGAAGGGAAGATGTGTTTGGTAGTGGCATCATGCTGGAATTGGTGGAAATGGCGGAGGATGATCCTTTGAATGCGGAGGCTGGTGGGGTGATAAGTGAGGACAAGGGGGACACTATCATGTTGCTGGGAGGGAGGAGAAGGCATGAGGGTGGATGCGCGGGAGATGGGCTGGACATGGTTGAGGGCCCTGTCAACGTCCGTGGGTGGAAAACCTCGGTTACGGAAGAAGGAGGACATGTCAGAGGAACTGTTTTTGAAGGTAGCATCATCGGAACAGATGCAACGGAGGTGAAGGAACTGAGAGAATGGGATGGAATCCTTACAGGAAGCGGGGTGTGAGGAGCTGTAGTCAAGGTAGCTGTGGGAGTCGGTGGGTTTGTAATGGATATTGGTGGACAGTCTATCACCAGAGATTGAGACAGAGAGGTCAAGGAAGGGAAGGGAAGTGTCAGAGATGGACCACGTGAAAATGATGGAGGGGTGGAGATTGGAAGCAAAATTAATAAATTTTTCCAAGTCCCGACGAGAGCACGAAGCAGCACCGAAGTAATCATCGATGTACCGGAGAAAGAGTTGTGGAAGGGGGCCGGTGTAGGACTGGAACAAGGAATGTTCCACATACCCCATAAAGAGACAGGCATAGCTAGGGCCCATGCGGGTACCCATAGCTACACCTTTTATTTGGAGGAGGTGAGAGGAGTTGAAGGAGAAATTGTTCAGCGTGAGAACAAGGTCAGCCAGACGGAGGAGAGTAGTGGTGGATGGGGATTGTTCGGGCCTCTGTTCGAGGAAGAAGCTAAGGGCCCTCAGACCATCCTGGTGGGGAATGGAGGTGTAGAGGGATTGGACGTCCATGGTGAAGAGGAAGCGGTTGGGGCCAGGGAACTGGAAATTGTTGATGTGACATAAGGTGTCAGAGGACTCACGGATGTAGGTGGGAAGGGACTGGACAAGGGGAGAGAGAAGGGAGTCAAGCTAACGAGAAATGAGTTCTGTGGGGCAGGAGCAAGCTGACACGATCGGTCTACCGGGACAGTTCTGTTTGTGGATTTTGGGCAGGAGGTAGAAGCGGGCTGTCCGAGGTTGGGCGACTATCAGGTTGGAAGCTGTGGGAGGAAGATCCCCAGAGGAGATGAGGTCAGTGACAGTCCTGGAAACAATGGCTTGATGTTCAGTGGTGGGGTCATGGTCCAGGAGAGGTAGGAGGAAGTGTCTGCGAGTTGACGCTCAGCCTCCGCGAGGTAGAGGTCAGTGCACCAGACAACAACAGCACCACCCTTGTCAGCGGGTTTGATGACGATGTCAGGGTTGGACCTGAGAGAATGGAGTGCAGTAAGTTCAGAGAGAGAGAGATTAGAATGGGTGAGAGGAGCAGGGAAATTGAGACGACTAATGTCGCGCCGACAGTTCTCAATGAAAAGATCAAGAGAAGGTAAGAATCCAGAGGGAGGGGTCCAGATGGAGGGAGAATATTGGAGGTGGGTGAAAGGATCCGTTGAACGGGGAGAGGACTCCTGCCCAAAGAAGTCAGCCCGGAGATGAAGACGGCGGAAGAAGAGTTCAGCATCGTGCCAAGCCCGAAATTCATTAAGGTGAGGGAATTGGGGTATGAAACTAAGTCCTTTGCTGTGTCCTGAACGTTCAGCATCGGAGAGGCGAAGGTCAGGGGGTATAGTGAATACACGGCTGGGGCTGGGATTGGAAGATGGGGTGGGGACGGAGGGACAGGCAGGGGTGGAGGGTCCTAGATGGTTGTTGGTGTCGATGAGTTGTTGGAGCCTGCGTTCCTTAGCACTTGAGAGAAAGAGAATAAGTTTCTTGTTGAGGCGTCGGATGAGACGAAAAATAAAATGAAACTGGGGGCACGCGCAGCTTTGAAAAAGGGCACGGCGGTGCTGCTGGAGGGAGAGGTCGAGTGTGTTCATATGGCGGCGCATGGCACTGAGTGTGGATCTCAGGATGCGACGGGAACAGCAGTCCAAGAAATGTTTTATGTCCCGGAAATACCTGTAATCCTGGGTGGGTTCGAAACATGAGGGGTGGAATTTCAGTTGAAATCCACGTGGGGTAATTCGGAGACGGAGACAGTCACTGAGAAAGGAGATATGGCTGTGAAAGCGGGTTTTAGTAAACACCTTGTCAAACACCAGGAGAGAAATGGAAAGTAATGAAGGTGAACAAGGCAAAAGAGAGATACGGAAATCTTGTCGCAGAGACGAACAGAACTTCTTCAAGGAGGTAGGCATTTCTTTAAGAGCAGTGACAGTCAATTAAACACAGAGAGCTATACCTTTAGTGCCCTACCATCCATTCTTAATTAGCACATTCGTTTAGATAATATCACCAACTTTAACACCTATGTGTTCTTTTGTTCTGTTGTCTGTGACATTTTTTGATGATCTGCTTCTATCACTGCTTGTTTGTCCCTACAACCACACCACCCCCCCTCCACTTCTCTCCCGCCACCCAACCCACCCACCCCCACACCTTAAACCAGCTTATATTTCACCCCTTCCTTGGATTCATCTAGTTCTGTCGAAGGGTCATGAGGACTTGAAACGTCAACTCTTTCTTCTCCGCCGATTTTGCCAGACCGGCTGAGTTTTTCCAGGTAATTCTGTTCCTGTTTTGGATTTCCAGCATCCGCAGTTTTTTGTTTTTAACACATATAAGTTAATGGATTGTGACTTCCTTAAATGTGTAGTTTGGAACCTTGTTCCACAAGAACAAAACTCAATTGGCATAAAGGTAAGGAAAGGCATTTGGCACAATACAAACATCACAAGAGAAATCTCTTGACTTTTTACATATGCCTCATTTATGTGACTTGCTCCCAAAGGAGCTCGCAATGGGCAGGAACTGTAACTGAGTGGTAACGAATTACCTTATGTAACAAGACACTTGCCTTTATGCAAGTATAGGTTAACGTTTTAAGCTGGGTTCTCTGCTGAATCAAACCATTGATCTATTCCTTGTGGATGTTGATCTGCATATAGTGTAGCTCCAGCATTTCTTTCACTTTCTCTCTATCATGAGGCTGTGTTGTAGATATGAATTCAGTCCCACCCTAAAAGGTAGGTTGGATAAGTCAGAGCTCCATGAGATTGGAGCACTCTATTTGAGAGTTTCATTACTATTTTCAATGACTCTAGAACGGACACAGACATGATGCAAGGAATCCGCTAATGATGCTGAACCTTGGGAACCATAGGGCCATAATCACATTTTCTCCCAATCATGCTGCACTTACCACATCTTTGAACAGATCAACCAGAACAGTTCCAGGGATGAGGGATTTTAGCTACAAGGTTAGGTTGGCTAAGCTGGATTGTTCTTCTTGGAGCGAAGGAGGGTGAAGGGAGATTTGCTAGAGGTGATGAAGATTATGACAAATTTTGGTAAGGTAGACAAAGAGAAGTTGTTCCTATTAGTTCATGGTTGCAAGGGCTAGGAAACACAGGTTTTCCCAGCATGTGTGCTACTTGTTGTAAGATGTTGTTTGTAGTTCGATAGGTCTCATGAAGAGGTTGAGACTTGTATAGTTTAACCGTAAGTGTTTATTAACTACTAGTAACGATATACATATATATAGTATAAAGTCTAAGTAGGAGCTGTCTCCATGCTTGCCTCTACACACGTCTCTGTCCAGTCCAAGACTGCCCTCTAGACTCAGGTCAGGTGTCCCTTTACATCACAATGTGAGTGGTACTGTACCTAATCCCATGTTACCCCTTTCTATTCCAGGCCCTTCACTATAATAGTCATAGGAAGCAGAAGACTTTTACTATGTTATACATATAAATGAAAAAAAATCCCAAATAACCACTTCCCTCATTGGTTTTCCTTTTTGATTGATTTAAACTAATTGGCTACAGTTGTGGACAGTGTTGAAAAGGGATCCGAGGCAGTATGACTTGTTTTATATCACATTACATGGAATGCATAACACAGAAATAGGCCATTCAGCCCCAACATGTCTATGCCAGCCTTTCTGCTGCAGACTTCGAGTCTCCTCTTGCCCTCTCAACACATCCTTTCACCCTTGTTTGTTTTTCTGGCTTCTCCTTAAATCCAACATGATACCATGCTGAAAGTTTACATTCCAGAAGGATGGCTACTTTAAGGAACGGATTCCTGTGTACAACTGCACCGGCCACACTGGCAGATGTTCAGCCACAAGCAAATGAATTTTCTTCTGGCTTGGGGTTTCCCGCTGCCCTCTGAATATGAAAACAGCCAGAGGAAGATCCACATGTCATCGAGGAAACAAACCCTTTAATGGGTCATGGTTCACCGCAAAGGGATTTGACCCAAATAAATAGGCAAAATGGAGCTAAATTCCTTTAGGCATTGACTCAGTGCAGTAACTAATTATAGGAATGCACTGACAATGGAGCACATTTTGCTGACTTTTGAGTGACATGCGGGTGATATTTAAATATAGAGTTGTTAATCCATTGTTTGTGAAGCTCTGTCTACTCGTTAATCATGAGGAGCCCACAACAGCCTGGTGCCATAGAGCAATAACAATTCATAGACAAAA
Organism: Carcharodon carcharias; assembly: GCF_017639515.1. NCBI lineage: Eukaryota > Metazoa > Chordata > Chondrichthyes > Lamniformes > Lamnidae > Carcharodon > Carcharodon carcharias. Next base: position 10,468,059 of record NC_054498.1, on the reverse strand, counting down.
GCAGAATTACCTGGAGAAACTCAGCAGGTCTGGCAGCATCGGTGGAGAAGAAAAGAGTTGACGTTTCAAGTCCTCATGACCCTTCAACAGAACTAGGTGAATCCAAGGAAAGGGGTAAAATATAAGCTGGTTTAAGGTGTGTGTGTGTGTTTGGGGGGGGGGGGGACGTGGAGAGAAGTGGAGGGGGGGTGTGGTTGTAGGGACAAGCAAGCAGTAATAGAAGCAGATCATCAAAAGATGTCATGCTCAACAGAACAAAAGAACACATAGGTGTTGAAGTTGGTGATATTATCTAAACGAATGTGCTAATTCAAAATGGATGATTGGGGAATTAAGGTATAGCTCTAGTGGGGGTGGGGGGAGCAGAAAAGATATAAAAATATTTAAAAATAATGGAAATAGGTGGGAAAAGAAAAATCGATATAATTTATTGGAAAAAACAAAAGGAAGGGGGAAGAAACAGAAAGGGGGTGGGGATGGAGGAGGGAGTTCAGGACCTAAGGTTGTTGAATTCAATATTCAGTCCGGAAGGCTGTAAAGTGCCTAGTCGGAAGATGAGGTGTTGTTCTTCCAGTTTGCGTTGGGCCTCACTGGAACAATGCAGCAAGCCAAGGACAGACATGTGGGCAAGAGAGCAGGGTGGAGTGTTAAAATGGCAAGTGACAGGGAGGTTTGGGTCATTCTTGCGGACAGACCGCAGGTGTTCTGCAAAGCGGTCGCCCAGTTTACGTTTGGTCTCTCCAATGTAGAGGAGACTACATTGGGAGCAACGAATACAGTAGACTAAGTTGGGGGAAATGCAAGTGAAATGCTGCTTCACTTGAAAGGAGTGTTTGGGTCCTTGGACGGTGAGGAGAGAGGAAGTGAAGGGGCAGGTGTTACATCTTTTGCATGGCCATGGGGTGGTGCCATAGGTGGGGGTTGAGGAGTAGGGGGTGATGGAGGAGTGGACCAGGGTGTCCCAGAGGGAACGATCCCTACGGAACACCGACGGGGGGGGGGTGAAGGGAAGGTGTGTTTGGTGGTGGCATCATGCTGGAGTTGGCGGAAATGGCGGAGGATGATCCTTTGAATGCGGAGGCTGGTGGGGTGATAAGTGAGGACAAGGGGGACACTATCATGTTGCTGGGAGGGAGGAGAAGGCATGAGGGTGGATGCGCGGGAGATGGGCTGGACATGGTTGAGGGCCCTGTCAACGTCCGTGGGTGGAAAACCTCGGTTACGGAAGAAGGAGGACATGTCAGATGAACTGTTTTTGAAGGTAGCATCATCGGAACAGATGCAACGGAGGCGAAGGAACTGAGAGAATGGGATGGAGTCCTTACAGGAAGCGGGGTGTGAGGAGCTGTAGTCAAGGTAGCTGTGGGAGTCGGAAGGCTTGTAATGGATATTGGTGGACAACCTATCACCAGAGATTGAAACAGAATGGTCAAGGAAGGGAAGGGAAGTGTCAGAGATGGACCACGTGAAAATGATGGAGGGGTGGAGACTGGAAGCAAAATTAATAAATTTTTCCAAGTCCCGACGAGAGCATGAAGCAGCACCGAAGTAATCATCGATGTACCGGAGAAAGAGTTGTGGAAGGGGGCCGGAGTAGGACTGGAACAAGGAATGTTCCACATACCCCATAAAGAGACAGGCATAGCTGGGGCTCATGCGGGTACCCATAGCCACACCTTTTATTTGGAGGAAGTGAGAGGAGAAATTGTTCAGTGTGAGAACAAGTTCAGCCAGACGGAGGAGAGTAGTGGTGGATGGGGATTGTTCGGGCCTCTGTTTGAGGAAGAAGCTAAGGGCCCTCAAACCATCCTGGTGGGGGATGGAGGTGTAGAGGGATTGGACGTCCATGGTGAAGAGGAAGCGGTTGGGGCCAGGGAACTGGAAATTGTTGATGTGACGTAAGATGTCAGAGGAATCACGGATGTAGGTGGGGAGGGGCTGGACAAGGGGAGAGAGAAGGGAGTCAAAATAACGAGAAATGAGTTCTGTGGGGCAGGAGCAAGCTGACACGATCGGTCTACCGGGACAGTTCTGTTTGTGGATTTTGGGTAGGAGGTAGAAGCGGGCCGTCCGAGGTTGGGCGACTATCAGGTTGGAAGCTGTGGGAGGAAGATCCCCAGAGGAGATGAGGTCAGTGACAGTCCTGGAAACAATAGCTTGATGTTCAGTGGTGGGGTCATGGTCCAGGAGAGGTAGGAGGAAGTGTCTGCGAGTTGACGCTCAGCCTCCGCGAGGTAGAGGTCAGTGCGCCAGACAACAACAGCACCACCCTTGTCAGCGGGTTTGATGACGATGTCAGGGTTGGACCTGAGAGAATGGAGTGCAGCAAGTTCAGAGAGAGAGAGATTAGAATGGGTGAGAGGAGCAGAGAAATTGAGACGACTAATGTCGCACCGACAGTTCTCAATGAAAAGATCAAGAGAAGGTAAGAATCCAGAGGGAGGGGTCCAGGTGGAGGGAGAATATTGGAGCTGGGTGAAAGGATCCATTGAATGGGGAGAGGACTCCTGCCCAAAGAAGTGAGCCCGGAGATGAAGACGGCAGAAGAAGAGTTCAGCATCATGCCGAGCCCGAAATTCATTGAGGTGAGGGCGTAGGGGTATGAAACTAAGTCCTTTGCTGAGCACTGAACGTTCAGCATCGGAGAGGGGAAGATCAGGGGGTATAGTGAATACACGGCTGGGGCTGGGATTGGAAGATGGGATGGGGACGGAGGGACAGGCAGGGGTGGAGGGTCCTAGATGGTTGTTGGTGTCGATGAGTTGTTGGAGCTTGCGTTCCTTAGCACTTGAGAGAAAGAGAAAAAGTTTCTTGTTGAGACGTCGGATGAGGCGAAGAATAAAATGAAACTGGGGACACGCGCAGCTTTGAAAAAGGGCACGGCGGTGCTGCTGGAGGGAGAGGTCGAGTGTGTTCATATGGCGGCGCATGGCACTGAGTGTGGATCTCAGAATGCGACGGGAACAGCAGTCCGAGAAACGTTTTATGTCCCGGAGATACCTGTAATCCTGGGTGGGTTCGAAACATGAGGTGTGGAATTTCAGTTGAAATACACATGGGGTAAGTCGGAGACGGAGACAGTCACTGAGAAAGGAGGTATGGCTGTGAAAGCGGGTTTTAGTAAACACCTTGTCAAACACCAGGAGAGAAATGGAAAGCAATGAAGGTAAGCAAGGCAAAAGAGAGATATGGAAATCTTGTCGCAGAGACGAAAAGAACTTCTTCAAGGAAGGCATTTCTTGAAGAGCAGTGGCAGTCAATTAAACATAGAGATAAAAACAAAAGACTGCAGATGCTGGAAATCCAAAACAAAAACAGAATTACCTGGAAAAACTCAGCAGGTTGGCAGCATCAGCGGAGAAGAAAAGAGTTGACGTTTCGAAACATCAACTCTTTTCTTCTCCGCCGATGCTGCCAGACCTGCTGAGTTTTTCCAGGTAATTCTGTTTTTGTTTTGGATTTCCAGCATCCGCAGTTTTTTGTTTTTAACAATTCATAGAGCCTTCTTTATACATAATTAGCAATCTCAAGCATACTACTTACCGTATTAATTACTTTGTACATTGTTACCTATTTCCTTAGTACAGAAAGGATTAGACATTTTGGGGCTGAATGGCCTATTTCTGTGTTGTGCATTCCATGTAATCTGATGTAATACAAGTCATACTGCCTCAGATCCCTTTTCAACACTGTCCACAAATGTAGCCAATTAGTTTAAATCAATCAAAAAGGAAAACCAATGAGGGAGCTGGTTATTTGGGATGATTTTTTTTCATTTATATGTATAAATGTAGAATCAACTTTTAAGTGGTGGCTTCATGTCACTCCTGCAGTTTCACACACAAATACTGACTAAGCTCTGGAAGAAGCTGAAATACCTGATCCTGTGCAGCTTTGACCAGGGTGATTACGCCAATATTATTTAAGGTGCTTCACTCTGAACAACACATTAAATCTTTTCCAGCATGGTAGTGATTTGAGGGAAGTGTTCCTGAGGCTATCACTAAAGAACTGAGAAGCAATCAAAACGCTTTCAAAATTTATAGCAATGTCATTGGAACAGAAATTTCTCAACATACGTCCACATTATTCCCAACTAAAATCTGAGTAACAGCCAAATATAAGAAGCATATACTGCACATTGAAAGGTTTTCAAGTTGGGGTGCCTTTGAGAATTAGCTTCCACCCCTTGTGATGATTTAGCAATCTGGGATTGATAAATAGGGGCAAACAGCATAACAGTGAAGAGGTAATAAAGTCAGAGTAGACTTGCCAACCAATCAACACCCTTTGTTCATGCATTATTAATTTGAAATTTGGCATTCTTGCATCTATCCTGATGAGTGTAAGACAAAAAGCTTCGACAGCATGTTTCTTTTCTCAACAATATTCATGTTCTGCACTATCAAGTGACTAATGAATTTGCATTTACCATTGGTTGGTTCAGAGTGAAGAGAGCTGTGTGCAATTTTTGGTGCACTGCATAATAGAAAGAACATTAAAATAACATTGACAACTCACAGTATCAATTCACCAGGATGATAAAATGATGAAAAATTATTGTTATAAGGAAAGACTTGAAGACTTTCCATGAGGGTAAAGAAAGTTACAAGGTGACTTCATAGATTTTTTTTTCAAATTATGAAGGGAAAGAATATTAAAATAATGGCTATCTGGTAAGGATATGAGCCAACAATAAGTTCACCAGAAAGGGAAAGAAGAACAAGCCTGAGACATCTCTTTATACAGAGAGTTGTTCATATAGACAAGCTGATTATTTAGACCTAACCACAAAAGGGACACATCTGTCTGAATGTCATTAGGGTTCAAATCAGGAAGGGGTTAAGTTTACAAATATCAAAGTTAATTAATTTAGGTAATTAGCATATTGTTACAAGATGCCATCCTCATTAGAACGTGGAAATTGTCTTTGGGAATAGGTGATAAACACTGTAGATTTCAGATTGGTGAGCAAGACGAGCCCTGCAACACAAACCCACCTGTGAATATCTAACAAGTATTCATTAAGCACTCTAATTGGACTGTTTGTGAGATTCAGAGTTATGTTCCTCATCAGTTATCAATTGTCAGCCAGTATACACACACAGACATGTTAATTTGATTTCAAGCCCGTTGGTGAAATATGAAACTGGACACTAATACTTTTCCTGATGATGGGATGGGTTTATTCACAGGATGAAGCATTACATATATCTACTTCTACCTCCCAACCCAGTGTCCCAGCAGTCTCTCTTTATAAATACCCTCAGCACTTAGTTAAACAATGCCGTTCAGCTATGTATCTTAACAATATAATTAACACACCATTAACAAAACACATGCATTACTCCTGGTAGGAGTTGCTGTACATGATCAGAACAGGGCTGCTTAGATTAAATGTAACATCACAACTTTCTCCCAACTAAGATTAGCAATCTCCATCACCTAGAAGACCAAGAGCAGTTGGTGCATGGAAACACCATCATCTCCAAACTTCCCTCCAAGTCAGGCACCCTTCTAACTTGGCTATTCCTTCATTGTTGCTGAGTCAAAATCCTGGAACTCCCTCCCTAATAGCACTGGGGGTGCACCTACACCACATGGACTAAAATAGTTCAAGATGACAGCTCACCACCCCTTCCTCAAGGTAAACTGCAAGTGGACAATAAATGCTGGCTTAGCCAGTGACACCCACATGCTGAGAATTATTTTTAAAAAATAGATAATTCATTAGGGATTCAGAGTTTCGGATCTGGATGGTGTGATGCTCGCAACAATTTTGCTTTATCTTTCAGGAAGCAGATATAACTTAGAGCTCATAGTTTGCATCTGGCAAAGTTAGCATGCCCTGCAAATTGTGGAGCGGTTTGAGTATAAAAGCTGTCTTTAACCTACCACTGCTTTGCTGGAGTTGATTGTATGCCAGATCCAAACATTCTTGTATGTTTATTCACCCTGCTGTGGTGAGACCACAGTGTGCAGAATGAACATTTCCATATTGTCATGCAATATTTCTTCAAGCAATAAATATATGAG